>NC_082688.1:37563032-37878714 GCF_949987515.2 Delphinus delphis | reverse complement strand
TGCCTATAAACATCACCCCTCACATTCCCTTCAGCTTTTTAGTGAACATCTTTTCCATGTGGGGTATTGATCTAATAACAAATGCCAGAATTTTCCCAAGAAAATGAAAGTAGCCAGGTAGAACTAGTTTATTTTTATCATGAGTTGACAGCCTTCTCTCTTCTTTCTACCTCATCATACATTAAATATGAAATCAGAAAGAAGGAGGGAGAAACTGGAACTGCAAAGGGTTTTTGGAGAGAGAACAAGTGGAAGGTTGCACATCTGTACTCTCAGCTTTTCTTAGCTCTTAAATTCACTGATGCTTAAAGGAGGCAATAGCACTTAAAACTGCTATACTGGTACTCACGCTCAAGCCGTAAGTCTGCTCTCATCTGTGCTTCTACGATGCTGGGGGTGGGGGCCGGTGGAGGAAAAGTGTTCTTTTCATGCTCACTCAACTCTCTCCCAGTTCTTGCCTGCACGTGACGTGCAGGAGGACATGAGAGCATGAAAATCTTTGACTGAATTCTGAATGGCACCTTGCTGTTTCTACCTCAGCACACGTTCTTAGAGCACCTTTGCTTTGGTCTCTAAGTTAGATGATTTTCATTAGCTATTTGGGCTCATCTACAATAAAATAACAAACCCACCTGTAAATGGGTGCCAGGGTTTGGCTGTCCATAAAAGGAGAGCTAGGACATATACCTCACAGTTTTTAAAAGAGCTGAGAAGGATATCTGACAAGTATCATTTAACGTCTATTACCTCCTTTCCTATCTGAGTAGAAGGATGGCATAGTATTCTTTACTTATAAGTTCTATTTTAAAGAAATGAAAGATTTAAAGAATTGTAAAGAGCACTTGAAGAGTGAAGTAAATGCATCTCTGATTTTAAAGTTCTATCAAATTGAGAAGTCACTTCCTGTTTATCCACATACCATGTTCATTCTCACTTCATGATGCTTCCTTCTGTCTGGAATCCTCTTCCTACTGCATGCCTATGACTTGTCAACCACCTCCTCTTCATCCTCCATATTTCAAATGAAATGCCATTATCTCATGGAGGCTGGCTATAGTTTAAAGTCAAAATTAAAATAATGATTGGAATTCTTATTTCTTAAAACCAGTGAAAGCAGTAAGATGCTGGGAGAAAGTGATAAAATTTTAATCATCTCTAAAATCCATGACCTTCAGGGTAACTTGGAGGTACCCCTTTATTACACTTGCAAATTACCCTACACTTCTTCATAGCACACAGCACAATTATAATTAACTTTTCAATACCTGTCTCAGTGACTAGACTACAGATAAAAGTAAAGAGGCTGTCAGCTCAGAATAAAAATAAGCTCCATGAGGGAAAATGTTGTTCTGGACTTTATTCCCAATACCCAACCTAGTTCCTGGAATATAGTAGGCACTGAATAAAGATTTATTGAGTGAATTAATAAATAAATGCAAGAATGAAGAGGTTATACTTCATGTTCATAAGTAATGCTTTACCAGAAAGGATATTTTGGGAAATAGACCACAAACCCATACATATGGAATGATTGAAATCAATGAATAGAATATTTCCTTCACTTTTCAATATAAAGCGCTTCAATATCAAAAGTCTGTACATGTTCTTTAACCAACGGCTGAAATGTGCTGTTGTAAATGAGCTAGGTCATCATCTATATAGCAAGATGTAATAAACAAAACTCTGAAGTTAATAAATCAATCGTGTGTATGTTTAGGATATACTATTAACATCAAAAGAAAAAAAGAAGGATAGAGACCTTCAAGATGGCACAGGAGTAAGACGTGGAGATCACCTTCCTCCCCACAAATACATCAGAAATATATCTACATGAGGAACAACTCCTACAGAACACCTACTGAACGCTGGCAGAAGACCTCAGACCTCCCAAAAGGCAAGAAACTCCCCACGTACCTGGGTAGGGCAAAAGAAAAAAGAAGAAACAAAGTCAAAAGAATAGGGACAGGACCTGCACCTCTGGGAGGGAGCTGTGAAGGAAGAGAAGTTTCCACACACTAGAAGCCCCTTCACTGGTGGAGACGGGGGTGGCGGTGGGGAAGCTTCAGAGCCACGGAGGAGAGCGCAGCAACAGGGGTGCAGAGGGCAAAGCGGAGAGATTCCCACACAGAGGATTGGTGCCGACCAGCACTCACCAGCCCAGGAGGCTTCTCTGCTCACCTGCTGGGGCGGGTGGGGGCTGGGAGCTGAGACTCAGGCTTCAGAGGTCAGATCTCAGGGAGAGGACTGAGCTTGGCTTCATGAACACAGCCTGAAGAGGGCTAGTGCTCCACAGCTAGACAGGAGGGAGTCCGGAAAAAAGTCTGAAACCGCCGAAGAGGGGTGCACAAGTAGAGGGGATTCAGAGCACCGCCTAAACGAGTTCCAGAGATGGGCACGAGCCGTTGCTATCAGCGCAGACACCAGGGATGGGCATGAAACGCTAAGGCTGCTGCTGCAGCCACCAAGAAGCCTGCATGCAAGCACAGGTCACTATCCCCATCTCCCTTCCCAGGAGGCTGTGCTGCCCGCCACTGCCAGGGTCCCGGGATCCAGGGACAACTTCCCCGGGAGAACACACAGTGCGCCTCAGGATGTTGCAATGTCACACCGGCCTCTGCCACCGCAGGCTCACCCCGCATACCGTACGCCTCCCTCCCCGCTACCTGAGTGAGCCAGAGGCCCCTAATCAGCTGCTAATTTAACCCCATCCTGTCTGACCAAAGAACAGACGCCCTCAGGTGACCTACACGGAGAGATGGGGCCAAATCCAAAGCTGAACCCCGGGAGCTGTGCAAACAAAGAAGAGAAAGGGAAATCTCTCCCAGCAGCCTCAGGAGCAGCAGATTAAATCTCCACAATCAACCTGATGTACCCTGCATCTCTGGAATACCTGAATAGACAACGAATCATCCCAAATTGAGGCAGTGGACTTTGGGAGCAACTGTAGACTTCGGGGTTTGCTTTCTGCATCTAATTTCTTTCTGGTATTATCTTTATCTTAGTTTAGTATTTAGAGTTTATTATCATTGGTAGATTTGTTTATTGATTTGCTTGCTCTCTTCCTTTTTTCCTTTAATATATAGATATATGTATTGTTTTCCTTTTTCTCTTTCTGTGAGTGTGTATGCATATGTTTATTTGTGTGATTTTTTTCTGTATAGCTTTGCTTTTACCATTTGTTCTAGGGCTCTGTCTGTCTTTTTTTTTTTAGCATACTTTTTAGTGCTTGTTATCATTGGTGGATTTGTTTTTTGGTTAGGTTGCTCTCTTCTTTATTTCTTTCCTTTTTTATTACTTTTTAACTTTTTAATTTTTAATAATTTAAAAAATTTTTTTATTTTAATTATTTTATTTTATTTCATTTTTTCCTTTCTTTCATTCCTTTTTTCTCCCTTTTTTTCTGAGCCATGTGGCTGACAGGGTCTTGGTGCTCTGGCTGGGTGTCCAGCGTGAGCCTCTGAGGTGGGAGAGCTGAGTTCAGGACATTGGTCCACCAGAGACCTCCCAGCTCCATGTAATATCAAACAGCGAAAGATCTCCCAGAGATCTCCATCTCAACGCTAAGACCCAGCTCCACTCAACGACCAGCAAGCTACAGTGCTGCACACCCTATGGCAAACAACTAGCAAGACAGGAACACAACCTCACCCATTGGCAGAGAGGCTGCCTAAAATCATAATAAGGTCACAGACACCCCAAAACACACCACCGGACATGGTCCTGCCCACCAGAAAGACAACTTCCAACCTCATCCACGAGAACAGAAGCACCAGTCCCCTCCACCAGAAAGCCTACACAACCCACTGAACCAAACTTAGCCACTGGGGGCAGACACCAAAAACAATGGGAACTACAAACCTGCAGCCTGTGAAAAGGACAGCCCAAACAAACACAGTAAGTTAAGCAAAATGAGAAGACAGAAAAATACACAGCAGATAAAGGAGCAAGGTAAAAACCCTCCAGACCAAACGAAGAGCAAAGAAGCGGTCTACCTGAAAAGGAATTCAGAGTAATGATAGTAAAGATGATCTAAAATCTTGGAAATAGAATGGAGAAAATACATAAAATGTTTAACAAGGACTTAGAAGACCGAAAGAGCAATAAAACAATGATGAACAACACAATAAATTAAATTTGAAATTCTCTAGAAGGAAACAATAGCAGAATAACTGAGGCAGAACGGACAAGTGACCTGGAAGATAAAATAGTGGAAATAACTACCACAGAGCAGAATAAAGAAAAAAGAATGAAAAGAGTTCAGGACAGTCTCAGAGACTTCTGGGACAACACTAAACACACCAACATTTGAATAATAGGGGTCCCAGAAGAAGAGAAAAAGAAAGGGACTGAGAAAATATGTGAAGAGATTATACTTGAAAACTTCCCTAATATGGGAGGGAAATAGTCAATCAAGTCCAGGAAGTGAAGAGAGTCCCCTACAGGATCAATCCAAGGAAAAACACGCCAAGAAACATATTAATCAAACTATCAAAAAGTAAATACAAATAAAAAATAAAATACCTAGGAATAAACCTACTTAAGGAGACAAAAGACCTGTATGCAGAAAACTATAAGACACTGATGAAGGAAATTAAAGACAACACAATCAGATCAAGAGGTATACCATATTCTTGGATTGGAAGAATCAACATTGTGAAAATGACTATACTACCCAAAGCGTTCTACAGATTCAATGCAATCCCTATCAAACTACCAATGGCATTTTTCACACAACTAGAACAAAAAATTTCACAATTTGTATGGAAACACAAAAGACCCCAAATAGCCAAAGCAATCTTGAGAAAGAAAAACAGAGCTGGAGGAATCAGGCTCCCAGACTTCAGACTACACTACAAAGGTACAGTAATCAAGACAGTATGGTACTGGCACAAAAACAGAAATATAGTGGCGCAGTGGTTGAGAGTCCACCTGCCAATGCAGGGGATACGGGTTCATGCCCTGGTCCGGGAAGATCCCACATGCCGCAGAGCGGCTAGGCCCATGAGCCATGGACGCTGAGCCTGCGCATCTGGAAGCTGTTGCTCTGCAACGGGAGAGGCCACAACAGTGAGAGGTCTGCGTACCACAAAAAAAACAACAACAAAAAAAACAGAAATATAGATCAATGGAACAGGATAGAAAGCCCAGAGATAAACCCACGCATATACGGTCACCTTATCTTTGATAAAGGAGGCAAGAATGTACAATGGAAAAAAGACAGCCTTTTCAATAAGTGGTGCTGGGAAAATTGGACAGCTACATGTAAAAGTATGAAATTAGAGCACTTCCTTACACCATACACAAAAATAAACTCCAAATGGATTAAAGACCTAAATGTAAGGCCAGGCACTATCAAACTCTTAGAGGAAAACATAGGCAGAACATTCTATGACATAAATCACAGCAAGTTCCTTTTTGACCCACCTCCTAGAGAAGTGGAAATAAAAACTAAGATAAACAAACGGGACCAAATGAAACTTAAAAGCTTTTGCACAGCATAGGAAACCATAAACAAGATGAAAAGACACCTCTCAGAATGGGAGAATATATTTGCAAATGAAGCAGCTTACAAAGGATTAATCTCCAAAATATACAAGCAGCTCATGCAGCTCAATATCAAGAAAAAAAACAACCCAATCCAAAAACGGGCAGAAGACCTAAATAGACATTTCTCCAAAGAAGATATACAGATTGCCAACAAACACATGAATGGATGCTCAACATTACTAATCATTAGAGAAATGCAAATCAAAACTACAATGAGGTATCACCTCACACCACAGAATGGCCATCATCAAAAACTCTACAAACAATAAATGCTGGAGAGGGTATGGAGAAAAGGGAACCCTCTTGCACTGTTGTTGGGAAGGTGAATTGATACAGCCACTATAGAGAACAGTATGGTGAAAAACTAGAAATAGAACTACCATATGACCCAGTAATCCCACTACTGGGCATATACCCTGAGAAAACCATAATTCAAAAAGTGTCATGTACCACAACGTTCATTGCAGCTCTATTTACTATAGCTAGGACATGGAAGCAACCTATGTATCCATTGACAGATGAATGGATAAAGAAGATGTGGCACATATATACAATGGAATATTATTCAGCCATAAAAAAAAATGAAATTGAGTTATTTGTAGTGAGGTGGATGGTCCTAGAGTTTGTCATACAGATTGAAGTAAGTCAGAAAGAGAAAAACAAATACTGTATGCTAACACATATTTATGGAGTCTAAAAAAAAAAAATGGTTCTGAAGAACCTAGGGGCAGGATAGGAATAAAGATACAGACGTAGAGAATGAACTTGAGGACACAGGGAGGGGGAAGGGTAAGCTGGGATGAAGTGAGAGAGTGGCATGGACATATATACACTACCAAACGTAAAATAGATAGCTAGTGGGAAGCAGCCACATAGCACAGGGAGATCAGCTCGGTGCTTTGTGACCACCTAGAGGGGTGGGATAGGGAGGATGGGAGGCAAGAGGGTGGGGATATGGGGATATATGTATAGCTGATTCCCTTTGTTATAAAGCAGAAACTAACACATCATTGTAAACCAGTTATACTCCAATAAATATGTTTAAAAAAAGTAAAGAAGGAGAAATGATTAAAAGCAGTTGTCTCTGGGGAGTGGATCTCAGGGTACTTCAGAGTGACTTCCTTTATTTGGAAGTCCTTCTTTATTATTTTTAACCATATTTTGTATTTATTTGATGAAAAAAACAAAAGTCCTTATCCATTTTCTAATAACTCAGCCTCAATAATCAGTCACTCATTTCCCACTTAGTATCCTTTGCTTTATGGTACTAAATTTCATATTTTCCGTACTAAATTACAAGGTTATTGACACCACATTCATGTCATACACATCTTTATACTCCTCATGATATATACTGCAACATGTTCTACATAGTATATATTAATATCTGTTGACTGACTAATGAAGATTGAAGGTTATCATTTTAATTCAAGTGAGTCATGTTTCTAATATAATTTTCATTTATTTTCACACTCCCTAAAGAAGCTCATTTTTGTAAATGACCTCACAACTTTGGATATAGTCATACCTATTTTCCCATTAAATGAATATTGTAAGAACATATCATGAAGATAAAGGGGTTAATATATGACTTTCCATGTAGGAACACCTAAACATGTTGGTGTTCCAGGCCAGCAACATGATGACATTTCCAGGTGAACATCTAATGACCCTACATGATAACCCAATGTCAATAATAATAATAATAACAATGCTATAGAGCTTTTGAGGATATCTCAATGACTATCCATGAAATGGTTTACTATAGAATAGTACAAAGTTAAAATTAAAATAATATTTTTAAATCTAGTGAAAGCTGCAAAAGACTGGGAGAAGGTGATAAAGGTTTAATCATCTATAAGTACAAAGAAATGTGTCTATAGTCATGCTATTTGTTGCCTTTTAGAATCGTAGTTATCATGCAATCATAAAATCCCAGGGTTGAAGAGACCAGAAATGGTCATTTTTCCAGTTTCTCATCCAGTGTGTCTTAACTTTTTGCTACAACATTCCAATAAATAGTCACCCTGCATGGCTAAACATTCTCTCCCAAAGAGACTAATGTTGATTCTAAATTGTTTTTACTTTTGGAAATTTTTCCCTTATACTGAGGCAAAAAAAAAAAATCTCTATGTATAACTTTAATGGGTTGGTATTGACCTATTAAGGCCATCCAGAATGAATCCAACACTCATTTCCTGTTAGACACTTTCAGACATTTCAAGAACAGTTTTTGTGCTTCTGAGTCTTCTCTTTCCTTGTCAACTAAATAGACTATGAATCCCCACCCACTGCTGAAGCCTGCCCTTAGAAGTCACATCCACCTGTCTGTATTCCCTAAATTACCGTTGCATTTCTGTCTTCAGGAATCTCCGTTACTTTGGGTTAAATTTTAGAGAGAAACATGAAAAGACCTGGAAAACATTAAGATCCTGGTAATCGCAGGAAGTATATTAGAAAGAAATCTAAACATTTGTTCTTGGGAGGAATTCCCAATGTGAAGCAATGACTTCCAAGGTCAAGAGTTTGGAACAAACCCAAGAAAACATTTACCCTTCTTCCACCTACTAGTTTGTCTGGAGGTTAGAGTTAATTTTTAAGTCCAACATCATAGCAGCTCTGAATCGCCCTCCAGAACTAAGGATACAGGACCCACAGCAGCAGGAGGCAGAATGAACAGGCTCTGTTTACACCTTTTCTTTTTTTTTTTAAGTCTTTGCCATTTTAATAGCTTAATTGTTGTTTCCCCTATTACAAGACTTAATTTTAAGGTATTCTTCATGGATAAACTTATTGACCTTCAATGTCTGTTCCCCAGACTTTGAAAGCCAATGACCTTGTCGGAAACATCACCTTTGCCCCCTGTCTAACTGACACCTTTGCAAATGCACTGGGCCAGGGGTCTTATTAATAAATTTTCTTTCCATTACTTCATTAATAGCTGAATTTCCTTAAACCACTCTTTTCACTTCAAGACAAAGGGATTTCTCATTGAAATAAGAACAATATTTTGAGTGCTCATAGAAAACTGAATTTAAGAGTTCCATGCAATTACATTTTTTTTTTTTTTTACTCAACTCATATCATTATTCTTACCCTGAAGGTAATCAGTATGAAAACTGTCAAAAATCTTTGCTTTTCTAGCTTCTAGCCTTCCAAAATTTTGGTCTTCCATTCAGGAGGTTTTAAAGCAAGGGATTCAAATTTAGGGAATTTAGAGAATGCAAAGGATTATATGGAAAATTCAGTTGTTCCTTGGACTTCCATTTCTTATTTTGTTGGAAGCATCTCAGCTATGGTCTCAGAACTGAAAGCATACAGGTCATTAAAATGGGTTAAGAAAGAAGATGTGAGCGCTCATGGAAACCTTGGGCTAAACCAAAAGTGGGAGTCAAATTGAAAAGTGACATTGATGTCTTTCTTGCTATGACTAAATTAAGCTCTAAAATTTTATTATTCCCAAGTCATCATCTATGTTCACATCCATTGTATTACAGCCACATTCTAGGTAATTGTCAAATTTCAGTTTGGCTTAATTTTTAAGCTGCAGGGGAGTTATATCAGATTTCAACCTAAGAGCAGGTACTTGGGAAAGGCAGAGCTATCTTTGCCTGTGACAAGGAGAAAAATGTGGAGGGTTTAGAAACACTCCTATACTACTGCCCTGCTTAGTATTGTGACAGCAAGCAGTGCTAACCATCAAGAAAGTCATCACAGATCTTAGGTCTGCGTCTCAGAATGTGCCCCCAAAAGTCTGCACCCATTCACTGGGGAAGCTTGTTATAAAATGCAAATACCTAAGACCATTCAGATAAAAAAAAAACTCAAAATCTTCAAATGGCTGACATCATGCAAAATTTCACCATGAAATCCCAGTCTTACAAGTCCCTTTATAGACTTAATCATCTGCTAAATCTTTCCTTCTTTATATTTTATTTTCAGTATTTCAGGAAATGATTTATCCCCACTCCCCTCACATACACGTTTCAAAGTCCCCACACAGGTTGCTATGCAGATAACAATGCAGATGTCAGTAGCTTCCTTTAAGAGATCTCAGAATGCAATCTATCAAAAGGCACATGCCCTGGGTTTTAGAGAGGGTGTTTCATTTCATGCTGATGAAATCATATACTGTAAATTCCTGACCTAGATAAGCATCACAAAGTCTATAATGTATTCCTTCCTACTCTCATCTTCTGCATGTTCAAGTGTCTTCCACCTACTTTGCAATCTGCAATCCAGTCCCTTTTCATTGCTTCTTATTGTCGTTTGCTTCTTTCTTTTTCTTGAAAATAAAAAAAAACAATTGTCGATTAAAGTAATAAAGCTCCCATAAAATAGAAACTTCTGAATGATCTTCAACATCAGCATTGTAATTCTGACTTGTGAGTCAACACTACTGCTTAAGTCGCGTCTGTCGGTTTCTAAGTTAGCACAATTCAGCATTTGAGTTCCCAAGAAGTCATAAAATACCCAGAAGAACTTAACGTCTGTAGATCTGTATGGGGTCTGAAATTGTGCTTCTGCAGACTGATCAAAAAGAACTAAACCTCACCACTTCCTCAAGCCCCAGTCATCCTACCCTGCAACTTAGTCTGCCCTGCATATAAGCAGTGAAGTCAGAATTTGCACAAAAATATCTGCCCACAAGCCTGACACCCCTTTAGAGGCATTCCTTGGAATTAAGACACTATCACAATTTATTCAGGTTCCTTTTATACTGCAGATAAGGAGAGGAGATGGCAGGAAGGTCACACGTTAAGTTAGCAGGTTAACTGATCAGCTTGTTCTCACCTTGAGCTAGAAGAAGTGAGGCAGAGGATTGGTCAATTTTAATAGGGTACCAAAACCGGACATGGTTTATAAACTCTTTAAAGAAGTGAACACTTATCTTTGAAATTCTCAACACATCTAGTTTATCATTGGTCTTTGTATTTGTTGAAAAATACTTGGTGCAGAGAGCACCAAGAAGCAAACTGAAGTTATTTAATGTGTTTGCCAAAGGCTGGCTCTTCTTACCTTGGCTTCTTCTGCTTAGTTACCTTTGACCTCAGCTTACTGCCTATTGATGTGTTGATTATTGTCTTGACATATGCTCCTTGTATTCTATGTGGGTGAGTTTAGATTTCCTAAAGTTTGGTTTCTGACCATCTTATCCAGGAGATAAGGAAAGAAGAGCAGATATTAGCCTCTGTGTGTTTGTGACAGTGGTGGTAGGGAGGAGAGAGCTCTGAAAATATTATTTATGATCATCTCACCTTGAAAAAAGAAATAAAAATCACTCCCAATAAGCTTAGGTTTACATATTGAGTGTTTTTGATTTAGTGTGTATGGTACTTAATAGAGGCAAAAATAATTTTGTCCTGATCAGTACACCACAATTTGGCTTTTTTAAAAAAAATCTAATATTATTTCATCTTTACTACTTAATCTTTTAATAGTCAATCTAATATGATTTAATCAAGTTAAAGCAGCTGGTCCATTAATGAGGTGCCAACACTTTACAGGGGCTTTAGGAGTAAATAAACCAATAAAAAGGAAGCACCATTTTCAGTGTACCAATAGGCAGCTGATTGTGTTTTGACTGGAGGAGTGAGATGTGGGTGCAGAAGGAGAGAGAAGAGTAGGATGTTATTTAACATTAAGTAAGGACTACACCTTCTATCAGGGGATGGAAGGAACTGCTACAGCCAGCAAGTCCCTTTCAGAGGATGTGCTAAGACCCCACTAACCCATCTGTCTTTGTATTTTTGTTTGGTTGTTTGTTTTGTTTTGTTGTTTTGCAAGCATTGTAATAGTTTATTTTTCTTTAATGCTAAGTTACTTTTATTTTTTTCCAGGATGATTGAGATATAATTGACAAAAATTGTATATATTTAAGGTGTGCAACGTGATGGTTTGATAGACATACACATTGTGAAATGATTATAATCAAGTTAATGCATGCATCACCTCACATAGTTACCTTTTTTTTGGTGTGATGAGAGCAGTTATGATTTACTGTCTCAGCAAATTTCAGTTATACAATACAGCTTATCAACTAGAGTCACCATGTGATACATTAAATCCTCAGACCTTATTCATTTTATAACTGAAAGTTTGTAACCATTTAACAACCTCTCCCCATTTCCCCCACCTCCCCAGCCCCTGATAACCACCATTCTACTGTCTGTTTCTATGAATTGATTTTCTTTTTTTTAGATTCCATATATAAGCAATGCAGTATTTGTTTTTATCTGTCTGGCTTAATTTACTTAGCATTATTTACTTATAAGTTGTACCTTATAAACTACAGGTTTATCCATGGTGTCGCAAATGGCAGCATTTCCTTCTTTTTTAAAGTTGAATAATTATCTATCTATCTATCTACCTGTCACATTTTCTTTATCCATTCATCCATTGATCGAAACTTAGGTTGTTTGCATACCTTGGCTACTGTGAATAATGCTGTAATGAACATGGGAAGGCAGATACCTCTTTGAGATAATGATTTTGGGGTTTTTTTGCATATGTATCCAGAAGTGGCATTGCTAAATCATACACTAGTTCTATTTTTAATTTCTTGAGGAAACGCCATACTGTTTTCCTAGTGGCTGTGCCAGTTTACATTCCCACCAACAGTGTACAGAAGTTCCTTTTTCTCCATATCCTCACCAGCATTTATTATCTCTTGGATTTTTGATCATAGATATCGAAACAGATATGAGGTAATATGTCACTGTGGTTTTGATGTGTGTTTCTCTGATGATTAGTGATACTGGGCACCTTTTCATGTACCTGTTGACTATTGTATGTCTTCTTTAGAAAAATGTTTATTCAGGTCCTTTGCCCATTATTTTGTTTTTATGCTATTGAGTTATATGAATTCCTTGCATATTCTGGATATTAACCCCTTATTGAATATGTAGTTTGCAAATATTTTCTCCCATTCCATAGGTTGTCTTTTCATTTCATTGATGGTTTCTTTTCTTATGCAGAAGCTTTTTAGTTTGATGCAGTCCCACTTGTCTATTTTTGCTTTTGTTGCATATCCTTTGGGTGTCACATCCAAAAAACCATTGCCAAAACCAACGTCAAAGAGCTTTTCCCTATGTTTTATTCCAGGAATTTTATCATTTCAGGTCTAACATTTAAGTCTTTAATCCATTTTGAGTTTGTTTGTGGTATATTATAGGGGTCCGATTTCATTCTTTTGCATATGGATATGCAGTTTTACCAGCACCATTTATTGAAGAGACTATCCTTTCCCCATTGTGTGTTCTTGGCTCTCTTGTTACAGATTAGTTGACCATATATTCTTGGGTTTATTTCTGGGCTCTCTATTCTGTTTAATTGATGGATGTGTCTTTTTTTATGCTAGTACCACACTGTTTTGATTATTATAGCTTTGTAATATAGTTTGAAACCAGGATATGTGCTGGCTCTAGCTTTGTTCTTCTTTCTCAAGATTGCTTTGGCTTTTTGGGGTTTTTTGTGGCTCCATACTAATTTTAGGATTGTTTTTCCTATTTCTGTGAAAAATGCCATTATAATTTTGATAGGGGTTGCATTGAATCTGTAGATCATTTTGTAGCCCACTTTTCTTTGGGATTGAATAAAGCTAGTCAAGAAACAGAGGAGTGGAATTGGATAAAGCTAGTCAAGAAATGGCTAGAGAGACATCTCCCAAAGTAGTTCCACTGCTATCCACATTTGTTCTAGGGAAGAAAATGCCAGGATCCTGAGATTATCTCATCTGCTTAAAATTCTTCCTGGGTTAGAATGTGAGAGAAGAGAAATTTGGCCAGTTGTGCCATGTCCTTCTTTGCCCACAGCAACAATAACAATAATAAACAAATGTTTTATTGAATAAATACTTTGTGATAAGGATTGTGATAACATTTATCTGAAATATCTCTTTTACTCTCCCACATGTTGTAAAGGAGTTACTGTTTTTACCCCATACAGTCAAAGAAACTGAGTCTTAAAGGGAGGTTAAGTATCTTACACTTGGTAACATAGCTGCTAAATGCTGAGGCTAAGATATGAATTCATGTACTGCTGAATCCAGAGGTTGCATGCTTAATCCCTGCACAGCACCACTTTTCAATAGACTCTCCGCCTCCATTTTTTAAATTCCAGGTCTCATGTGCTTTATTTGGTTCATCTGCAGAAATGGAACAGAGAGAGCTAGAATGGGCTGTTCATTTCTGAAGTTGCATTAGCAGCCACATGGAATCAATATGTCCTGCAGGAGGGTATCTCTCAATCTATAGATCTTAGAGGGGAGGGGCTAGTCCACTAGCAGTCTTGGACACAACAGACTTTGAGAATGGGAGTAGAGTATAGCTCATCCCAGGTCTCATCAATGCACCTCAGTTTCTACACATGAGAGAGAAATCATTAACAGCCAGTCCATTTAACTAGATAAGGGGTAGGTAGAGATTGGAGACCGAAAAGGCATGCTTGTTATATTATCCTTCTTAGCTTTGCCTGGGTCTAGATCAGCTATCCCTGGACAGTTTTTGATTAGTCCTAGAAAACAGTCAACAACACAACATTGTAAATCAACTATATACTCCAATAAAAAAATGAATATAAAAAAATAAGGAGTACCTATAAATTGTGGGGTTTTTTTTTTTAAAGTGTCTCTGAACTGTTGGCAACTTGGAGGAACTTGGAAAGTTTGTTTGCTTGTTTTGTTTTTTTTATTGGGGTATAGTTGTTTTTCAACGTTGTGTTACTTCCTACTGTACAGCGAAATGAAGTAGAGTTCCCTGTGCTATACAGCACGTTGTTATTAGTTATCTATTTTATACATATTAGTGTATATATGTCAGTCCCACTCTCCCAATTCATCCCATCCCCCAACTTTCCCCCCTTGGTGTCCATACGTTTGTTCTCCACATCTGTGTCTCTATTTCTGCCTTGCAAACTGGTTAATCTGTACCATTTCCCTAGATTCCAAATATATACGTTAATATACGGTATTTGTTTTTCTCTTTCTGACTTACTTCACTCTGAATAACAGACTCCAGGTCCATCCACATCTCTACAAATGACCCAATTTTGTTCCTTTTTATGTCTGAGTAATGTCCCATTGTATACATGTACCACATCTTCTTTATCCATTCACCTGTCGATGGACATTTAGGTTGCTTCCATGACCTGGCTATTGTAAATAGTGCTGCAGTGAATATTGGGGTGCATGTGTCTTTTTGAATCATGGTTTTCTCTGGGTACATGCCCAGGAATGGGATGGCTGGGTCATATAGTAATTCTACTTTTAGTTTTTTAAGGAACCTCCATACTGTTCTCCATAGTGGCTGTATCAATTTACATTCCCACCAGCAGTGCAAGAGTGTTCCCTTTTCTCCACACCCTCTCCAGCATTTATTATTTGTAGATTTTCGGATGATGTGCATTCAAAAAAAAAAAAACCAAGTAAATGGGAGACTGAGTTATTTAATGAGATTTTAAAATTACGGGTTTTACATTAACATTCAACCTATATGGTATTGAATCCTTGCCAGAAAGTAGCAGGTAATAATTTTACTTTTGTTTATGGGGTTCTTGCTCCAAGATCACTGCCCTGCATATATCACCAGAGAACCCTTTCTAAAGAATGTTAGCTCTCATTTGCTTAAAAGCCTTTCATGCCTTCTGATATTTTTTATTTAAAATTATCATTTTATTATATGTAAATTATCCTTTAAATTTATTTATTTATTCATAATTTTAATTTTGAAAAAATCTTTATTGGAGTATAATTGCTTTACAATATTGTGTTAGTTTCTGCTGTGTAACAAGTGAATCAGCTATACATACAGATATATCCCCATATCCCCTTCCTCTTGTGTCCCAATCCCACCCCTCTAGGTGGTCACAAAGCACAGAGCTGATCTCCCTGTGCTATGCAGCTGCTTCCCTCTAGCTATCTATTTTATCTTTGGTAGTGTATATATGTTTATGCCACTCTCTCACTTTGCCCAGCTTACCCTTACCCCTTCCCCTTGTCTTTCTGGTGGGCAGGACCACATCTGGTGGTGTGTTTTGGGGTGTCTGTGAACTTATGATTTTAAGCAGCCTCTCTGCCAATGGGTGGGGTTGTGTTCTTCTCTTGCTAGTTGTTTGTCAAGGTGTGTCCAGTCCTGGACCTTGCTGGTCGTTGAGTGGAGCTGGGTTTTTGCATTGAGACGGAGATCTCTGGGAGAGTTCTCACTGATTAATATTACATGTATGGGGCCAGGAGTTCTCTGGTGGTCCAATGTCCTGAACTCGGCTGTCCCACCTCAGAGGCTCAGGCCTGATACCTGGCCGGAGCACCAATACCCTGTCAGCCACACAGCCAGGTACGTGGGGAGTTTCTTGCCTTTTGGGAAGTCTCAGGTCTTCTGCCAGCATTCAGTAGGTGTTCTGTAGGAGTTGTTCCACATGTAGATGTATTTTTGATGTATTTGTGGGAGGAAGGTTATCTCCACGTCTTTTTCCTCCGCCTTCTTGAAGCTCCTCCTCCATGCCTTCTGAGTTTAGATAAAACTCTTTGCCAAGGCTCACAAAGCCTTCCTCTCACCGGTCCTGTACACAACTCCATACTGTGTATCATGTATTACTACTTGCAAATTCCAAAACACGTCTTACTCTCTCAACCCTTATGGCCTGCCTTCCATACTGATCCTTCTGCCCCCAAAGTGGTCCCTCAGTTGTTTACCTGGTCAGTTCCATTCAACTCAACCTATAATGTCAATTTGCATCTCCTTTCTCTGGGTCACTTCTCCAAATCATCTTACCCAGACTGAATGAAAAGTATGGGCTAGTGTTCTCACCATTGACTACAGCCCAGCAGGTGGTCAAGAGCTCAATTCTGCAGTCACACAGCAGGGTTTAAGCTGTCCTTTAGCCACTTAATAGCTGAGTCCACTTAAAGTATTTGTTGACCTCCCTATACCTCACTTTCCTCATCTATAAGATGGATGTTAATAGTACCACACTCAAAGATTACTATAAAGATTAAGTGGAACAATATAAGTAAAAAACTTAGCACAGCACCCAAATCATTCTAAGTTCTCCATAGATGTTAGCTAATAGTCACCAATTAGTAACACTCCAGTGTTTTGGCATATTTACTGTCATACCTCGCACTAAACTGTGAGCAAGTTGAGGTCGGGAGCCAATCTTTTGTTTCTATGTTCCCTTGTGCTTTGCACATAGTAGGTGCTTCATAAATATCTGTTAAATGAGTGAAAATTAAAGATCATAAAGCTGATCGATGAATGAATAAGATGCTCATGCTTAAATATACCAATTATTTAATTATTGTGTTAAATATGTCTAGGGTTCTTTAAAATTCTCCAAAGGAGGGTTCACCTGTTTCAAGTTTGACTTGTTACACTGAGCAGAGATCATATCCATAACATGGAAGTATGAGAAAGTGGCCTCTTTATTAAAACAGTATAAATTCATCTGAAGCTGAAGAGAACAGCTTCAGGATTAGAGCTTCTAGGTAAAAAGAAATCACTGTAAACCTGGTCCTCAATTCTTTTACCCTCTTTTCTGCTCCATGTGAGATTGTTTATGCTGTCACCAATCAGCATGGAAGGCCTCCAAAAATAATTCTACTGCCTCTTGTAAACCCTACTTTAGATATGGACTGAAATCTCCTTCTTGGCACACTCTCACAATAGTTGTCCAAAACTACAAAGAACGTAAAAATAACCAAGTTTCTCAAGTACAGGTTTATGATGGCAAGACTAAGAAGTCCTAATGTCCTGGTACCCTTTCACCACCCCATAGAAACTATGGTCGATTGGTTCATTTGTTCAATATCTGCTCTAATTTCCATCTACACTGCAGAAGTTAGAAAGATACAAATGAAATTTCCCAAATGCTTTTGCAGCTGGGTTGCAAATGGGAAATAGGTTCTCCAGTCACTAGCACTGAATTTAGTGGGGAGAAGGTGGAGAGAGAGGGAATGGTTTGGGCAGTGTCTATTTTGTCAGCAAGGCTAAAGTTCTCTCAGGCACATGTGGCCCTCCTCAGCCCTAGACCACAGCTGGAGTACTGTGGTCCTAGAGCCAGCACTGGGGCCAGTCGATCTAGGTCCCTGGCTGTCTTATGGCAGCAAAGGCGGCTACTACTTGGGTGTGTTATTTCTACAAAATTGTATTGAAAGTCATTACTAGGAGGCCCAGTCTGGAGCCCACTCCCTCTAGCCCAACCACAATTTTGTA
Source organism: Delphinus delphis (assembly GCF_949987515.2). Lineage (NCBI taxonomy): Eukaryota > Metazoa > Chordata > Mammalia > Artiodactyla > Delphinidae > Delphinus > Delphinus delphis. Next base: position 37,860,958 of record NC_082688.1, on the reverse strand, counting down.
AAAACCTAAGTCCTGTATTAAATTCTTTTCTGCTTAAAATAGCTAGAATAATACTGATACAATCCCCTTGGAATCCTTTTCTTGCAGCTTTGCTGTTGCTGTGGTCATTTTATTCTCTATCCAACGTCTTCTCCTGGCTCCCCATCCTTCTTCCTCCAACCTTACCCATCCTGTACTAGACACTGATTTAATAATGTTGTGTTTCTCAATATGGGAGTTAGAGTCCAGGGTCATACCTCTTGCTTCTCAATTCCCTCAAGGTTATAAACCACCCCACTCAGTTTACTTTCCAGCCCAAAGATTCCATTTCTCATTAGGAAGGACACTGTTCTTTACGAATGATTTACAGACACTCACTGAGCCCCAGTGAATAACTGAGCCCAGTGAGGGCTTTTGCATCTACTCACTTTGGGAAAAACATCCCCCTTTTTCCCAGTGTCAAATAGTTCCACCAACTACAAATCCCTCAAAGAAGAATACCCCAAGAACACAAACCTGAAGAATTTCCCAAGAACACAAACTCAGTAACAGATAATGAGAATTAGCACACATAAAACTGCAGGATGGACATAGGAATAGAGCCTCAGCTTTCACAGTTTACAATGAGTTTACTCATAAACACTAAAAACAAGGGCCTTTTGCTTCCTCCTTATGTTCCACTCCTCTCACTTCCTTCTTAAAAGATGAGGTTCACCCTCTTATGCTGAAATCACATTTTGATCTTATTAAACAGTTACACAACCAGGTTGTGAGCACTTTGACATCAAGAACTGCCTTACCCATCTTTCCATCCTCAGCACCTAGCACTGGGCCTGGCCCAAGTTACCATGTGCATTCTAGCAACAATTCTGCAACACCAACTGGATGTCTTACAACTGAATTATATTCTTTTTTAATTGAAATATAGTGGATACAACTCAATTATATTCTGACACTAAGTACCACAGTTATTACAGACCTCACAGGTTAAGGGCTCAGTCCCATAAGACTGTCCCCACTTCAGAGGCCAGCCACAAGTCTTTGGTGTCCCCAAACTACTTGCACTTCTTCCCAGATGGCTACAAATTTGAGGGTTGTTACAATACCCTTTAAGTTTCACAATTCAGTAGAATGACTTACAGAACTCACTGAAAGCACTACACTTACAACTACCATTTTATTATAAAAGTTATAACTTAAGAAAAACTAAATGGAAGAGGTGAACAGGACAAGGTCTGGGGAAGAGAGATGCAGAGCTTCCATCCCTGTGGACTCAAGGGTGTGCCATCCTCCTGGTACATTGATTGATATGTTCATAAGCTTGGAAGCTCTCTGAGCCTCATTTTTCAGAGTTTTTATTGAGGTTTCACTAGGTGGACATGAGTGATTAAATCACTGGTCACATGTTTGAATTGAATCTTCAGTCCCCCTTCTCTCCATGGAGGTTGGCAGGGGGGCAGTGCTGAAAGTTCCAACCCTGTAATAATGAGCTTGGTCTTTCTAGCATGGTTAGCCCCTCCCTGGAAACTATGTAGGGCCCCACCATGAATCACCTTATTAGCAGAAACTCAGGTATGGTGGGAAGGGGCTTGTAAGGAATTAAAACAGACACTCCTATCAGGAAAATTCCAAGAGTTTTTGAAGCTCTGTGCCAGGAAGCAGGGACAAAGACTGGATATATGCTTTATTATATCACAACATCTGAGACGCATTTGTCAAATTGAGTTCCGTTGGCTACCTCCAGCTTCCTGTTAGTCACTTTGTAAAAATTAAATGCCAGGGTCTTCAATTCTAGGATCAAAATTCTCCCACTGGAAGTAATGATCTTTAAGCTCTTCCCTGACTATTCATTTAAAACACAGCTTAAATAACCCCCAGTTAAAAGCTTGAATTTGTCTCTTTTAACTACAGATGATAGGAAATGAATTCTACCACCCCAGATGGGCATTTGGGGCTTTAGTATATTAACTATTAACATTTTTATATTGCCTTTGAAGTTGCTATTGTGGGGATATCAGATGCTTTTATGGCCCAGAGTCTAGGTGAATATACTTCCCTGCCAGCCAGAGTAAATATCAAGCGTGTTAAGTTTTATCAAAGTGTGCACTCAGTAGAATAAGACATTGCCTTGTGCATTGAAGCAGTTTTCTTTTTAACTACAAAAATGGAATAAGAGCTTAGAGATGTATAGTTACTATGCTTCAGGGCTTATATTACTTTTATTAGAAGAAATAAAAGCTACAGGAAAGATTTACTTAGGTATGGAAGGAAAACATTAGCTACGTAGATTAGATAAGTAGGTAGATAGGTAGGTAGGTAGATAGATGATTTACACTTATATATACACACATATGGGCACATATAAATGCATGTATTTGAATATACAGGGAGTCAGTGAGCTTTTTTCTGCAAAGGAGTAAATAGTAAATATTTTAGGCTTTAAAGGCCACATGGTCTCTGTCACAATAACTCAACTCTGCCATTATAGTAGAAAAGCATCTATAGACATTACATAAAAGAATGGTTGTGGCTGTGTTCTAATAAAATTTTATGAACACTGAAATTTGAGTGTTATGTAATTTTCATGTCACAAAATAATATTCTTTGTTTGATTTTTTTCAACTATTTAAAAATGTAAAAACATTTTTTGCTCTCAGACCATACAAAAATAAGCAGTGGCCATAGGCTGCTGGCCCTTGTTGTAGACAACAAAGGTTAATCTAGTGATGATATCTCTTTTCTCAGGTCGCATGATCAGATTGAAACTGCATCAGCTTGGGACTCTAACAGGTGAGTTATTTGAATTCCACTGGACGTTAAAAGAAATCCTCATAAATAATATTATCCCTCGATCTCTCTAGCCCACTCTCACATGCTGCTCCCCTCTCTCCCTCCTCTGTCTCTATCTCATTCTTGAAAGACAACATGGGTTTAATGGTACATGTGCCCCAGATACTTCCAACATTGATTGTTCATGCTATTAATATCAAGGTAACATAGCTGGTGACAGCTTCTTTCATTGATTCATAATTCACGTCCCTGTTAAACGGTATCTGATCCAATGAGTTATACATATTTCACTCTGAATATGCTAATGTTGTCAGTTGATATCAAAAGAAAAACCACAACTTATTTCTTTCTTTACTGAGGAATTAAGGGAGAAAATGCCTCTGTTGTGGGTGCGTAGGAAATCCCAAGGCCTGGAAAATACCTCTGACTCTGAAAGATCAAATCCTGTTCAAGTTGAAATCAAACTGCCTCTTAGGGATTCTGCCCAAGTCAATGGTGGTTGTCCTATGGCAACATGGCAGTGTTTCTTATGTACTAGCTTCACAGAGTTTCAAGAGATAGCTTTCCTTTACAAATATATTTCAGGAAGTGGTTGTATTTTTTAAAGCAATTTTAAAAACTCTGTTTAAGTGAATAGGTTCATCAATCAGAAAGCCCAAAGGAAGGTGGCGAACAAAAGGGCAAAGTTTTTTTTCATTGTTATTAAAGCAGAGAAATAATATCTGAGGCCTGAGGCTCAATTTGTGAAGAGCATGAACCACGGGACTCCTGTTCAAGGTAGGCAGCTGCTGAGACACTTCAAAAGATCATCTTTATTGCAGAACAATTGCCTGACCCATTTTCCTGGTCAGCAACATGCTTTTGTAGAAACTTCAGGAACTGATGAAAAAGCTCAGCCAAGTTAGCATGTGTACTTTCATCTGGGGCTATCGGGAGGAAAAATATGGAAAGGTTTCCAGGTCCCTTGGATTTAACACTTGCAGGTGTAGTGACACAGAAGCAAAGAATAAAACAAAAGATATGAGCATGTTTTAAAAGGCAGTATCTGACTTCTTGGCAAATGTACTTGATATTAGGATTTGTAGAGAGGTCTTTCTATATTCATAGTCTTTTGCCTATCAAAATATTTTGATATCATAATAACATCCTACTGTAAAGTACACTTGGACCATTGACTAAGGATTCACTGCCTTGATATAGAAAGATATTCTTCCACCCAGTCTTGTGTCTCATTGCAAAGCAACAATCCTTAGTGCATAAGCATCTAAACAATATTTTATTTGGAATTCCAACATGCATCATAAAACTAACATAAAGAGAAACAATGTATGTTTTAATGATTTCGAAAGGGAAAACACATTTCCACAAATGGCTCTAAGTTAAGTTCCATTCATTGAGTGCTGGAAAATATGACATCTTTTAGCAAAGAACTCTTCAGCTTTTTATTTTAAGCATCTATATACTTATATTTATCAGTAAAAAGAATCTTTCAAAAGAGCTATTCAATTTTAGAATCTCCTTATCCAGTTTTTTCGTTCTTTAGGGTAATTTTGGAAAATTTCATCTTAATTCATTTTTAGCCTTACTTGTTGTATTAGTTTCCTAGGGCTGCTATAAAAAAGTACCAAAACCAAAGTGACTGAAAACAACAGAAATCTGTAGTCTCACAGTCCTAGAGGCTAGAAATCTGAAATCAAATGGTCCACAGAGCCAAACTCTCTCTGGTGGTTCTAGGGGAGAATCCTCCCTTGTGTCCTCCAGCTTCTAGTATTTTCCAGTAATCCTTGGTGTTTCTTGATTTATAGATAGATCACTATAGTCACATGGCTGTCTTTCTCCCTGTGTTTCTTTACATGGTCTTACCTCTGTGCACTTCTCTCTCTGTGTCCAAATTTCCCCTTTAAGGACACTGGTCATGTCGGATTCACCTTAATGACCTCATTTTAACTTGATTACCTTGGTAAACACCCTGCTTCGAAATAAGGTCACATTGTGAGATACAGAGGCTTAGGGCTTCAACACATCTTTTGGAGGGGGACACAATCAACCCATGATATATTTATTGTTATGTATTTAATATAGTAATAACAATTTTGTTGTTTATATATAGAGTGTGGCTACAAAAATTCAACAGCAACAAAGAAAGTGACACTTAGTGATCCCTAAGTCATTTCCAGTTGCCTTAGGCCTTCACAGCTTGGAATGTCTGCCCACAAATGCAGCTTGGTCCAGCCCATCCCAGGCAAACTTCAGGACAGAAGCAGGTCTGGATCTCTTTCTGGAAGGACTTCTCCTGAAGTTCCTAATAAAATATCTGGGCACTTATTCTGACCCTCTGTTAGAATTCACTTCTAGGCCCTCCAGGTCCCAACAGCCATAGTGATTCTACAAATGAGCTAGCACCAATGGAGCAGAGAAGTCCAGATTGCAATTACTCTACAACTCCTCTGATGACACATCACTCCTGGCTGGCACTGTGGCATCGGGAGACGATACGGCTCACAGACCTATTAAGCCTTCGGCATTTGAGTGTTTGGAAAATTTTGTTTCAAACAGATAAATGTTAGAGCCTAAAGCAGTGGCTCAATTTGAATCATCTGCTAAGATCTAAAAAAGTCCTGGTTGCTGGTCCTCACTCCTATGGGTGTAACTGAATCAGGTTTCTGTGCAGCCAGAGCACCAGCATTTTTAAAGCTTCCCATGCATTTCTAGCGTACAGCCAAAGGTGAGAACAGATGATATAGCTCAGCGCTCCTCAGACATTAACGTTTCTAGGAATCATGAAAATGCGGATTCCGATTCCACAGGTCTGGGGTGGGGCTCGAGATTCTGCTTTTCTAACAGGCTCCCAAGGAACGGTAAAGCTCTTGGTCCACTGACCAGACTTTAGCAGCCAGGATCTAGAGAGCTAATTCTCAAAGGGGATGCACGATGGAGTAACCAGCAGAGCTATATAAAAAATACCGATGCCTGGGTTTTACCTCCAGTGCTTCTGATTGAATTGGTCAGGAGTGCTGGCAGCATCAGGGCTTTTAAAAGCTTCGCATGTGATTCTGAAGTGCAGCCCAGGTTGAGAACCACTGCTGTTGAGAAAAGGCAGAAACAGTCTTGTTTCCACAAATCTTACAACGTGGGCAAGTGGGCTGCACTGGGCATCATCTTCAGTGGTGGCTACTGAGTCTGACTTCGGAGTTTGTGCAGCATCAAAACAAAGGCTGCCCAAGGAACCAGGTACATGTGCATCACAGATTTTTAAGGACAGGTGGTAGGGGATCAGCAGGCAGAAGTGAGAAAGCAGACATGGCCAGTTCTGGGGGATGGTGTTCCAAGAGGTTAATTAAATCTCTTTTCATGTCAGTCAGCCGAGGCATTTCTTAGTTCAACCTGAGAGCTGAAACAAGCTTTTGTAACAGCCGTCAGAACTGTTGGAGCAGACCCTGATCCAGGGTGAGGAAGGCTAAATATCCCACTTCCCCACCACCAGGATGGCATGGCCATATATCCAGTATTAGTTTCTGCAGGTTGTCCCAGAATCTGATGTGGGTTGGCATTTTAGCACTTTTGCATTTTAGCACTTTGGGTCTGAACAAAAAATGGCCACTCTAGTCAAATGGTAACCTGTGTGTTATAGGTTAAATCATGTCCCCCAGAATTCATGTGTTGAAGCCTTTACCCCCAGTACCCCCAAATGTGACTGTATTGGAGAGAGGGCCTCTACAGAAGTTAAAATGAGGCTGTCAGACTAATCCAGTCTGACTGGTATCTATATAAGGGGACATTTGGACACACTAAGAAATACAAGAAATGTACGGGCACAGAAGAAAGACATGAAAACACATTTTAAACCTCTGCTTGAGTCACATCCACTAACATCCCATCGGTCAAAGCAGTCCACAAGGTCAAGCTCAAAGTCACAGGTGGGTATATATACTCTACCCACCACAAAGCCATGGTAACGGCATGAATGTACCATTCTATTTAAAGGGAAGTGAAGAATTAGATTAATTTTTTGATCTACCACACTAGGTTCCATCAGTGTATTTTTAGCATTCGAGTGGCCATGGAATTGGTCTTAATAAATGAACTTTAGACTAGGGTCTTACCATCAATCATATCTAGAATACTTGTCTCTGACAGTTTTCTGTGAAGCAGTCACTTCTCATTGCTGAGCCTCAGTTTCTTTAAAAATCAGGAGTCCGTTAACTCGATTGGCAATTACAACACAGCATCCACCTGTTTGTTTGTTTAATTAGCTGCATATATTTAAAAGGATTTTATGTTAAAATCCAGTTACTCCTAACAAATTGGAGAATCTGACTACAGTGAACATCAAAGCAACAATCACCAGAAGTAGAGTTGCATCTGCCCCTTTAGATGTCAGCCCTCTCCTGACGCCACGGTTCCCACCAGGCAGCTTCTCTCGTTAAGAATATGTGCTTGTCTCCTGCTGGTATTTGAGTTTAGACCCCTCACTCTAGAGTATCCAGCTACAACATTCTGAGGTTCTAAATTTAGAAAGGCTAACTCCCAATACGGACTCATTCCCAATATTGCTCTTCATATAGTCTCTGTGTTTGTCGGTGTTTGGGGACAATTTCTAACCAGAACTTTTGCCCTGCACATAAGAATCTATTCTTCACCCTCTTTATTCACAATCAGAAGGGAATGCCTTCTGGTCACAAATGCTCCAGGTTTCCATGTTCTCTTAAGGTTTGAAAGTGATGTGGTGCTTAAGCTAACTTGTTCTGGGGATGTTAGGAGCTCGCCCTGAAGAGAAAGAAACACAGGGAGAGATCTTTTCAGGGCTCTTCCCTTCCCACCCGGCTTCCTCAATCCATCAGCAGTGTTGTCAAAAGAATCATCTTCAACCAGCTTTCCTACTTTCGAAAGCAGCTTGTCTTTTGGATGAGCTGCCGCGATGAGTGGGCTTTCAGGCATACTCTGCTACCCCATGTTTCATCACAGTGTGTCTCTCACAGAGGAGACCCTCAGAGAAGAGACATCGGAACTTGGAAGTAATATCACAGACAGGAGATTGCACCCTGTAGCAAGAAGTGAGATTTAGAGGCGAGTGATGTTGTTATTGCTCTGTGTTGGTTTGGGCTGGGCAGCTGACCCAGAAAAAGAGAAGGAAGAGGTTCCCAGGAGCAATACCTAAGAGGAGGCATGAGAACAGAGAAAAGTGAGAGAGACCCAGGAAAGCCAGAAGCACCACGGAAAGCAGGTTGAAGAAAGAATCGCTCTTTCTTTCTTTCTTTGACCCATTTGAACCCTGACTATGACCCTTATGTGAGGGTACCCTTCCGGGAGCTAGAAATAACATTTTCAAAAGCGTTCTGCGGTGAAACATATTCATAGATTTGTATCTCATTTAATCTTTTGTAATGTCTGATCTTGTTAATTTGTTACTCTTAGGAAATCATGTTTTTACTGGACTCAGACTTAGAGGTAGAAGCTCACAGCAGGTACAGCCTCTGTCTCTTGGCAGTCTGTTCCTGGCATTTTCCTTTGGCCTCTTTCATTCCCTTGGCCAAAAGTGTATCATATTCTGCTGGCTCGTCCTTAGTTTGCTTGGTATGCAGTTTCTTCAGAGCGATACACTGATGTTTGTGTCACAGGAAACGTGGAGTAACAGGACACTGAATCCTGAGCACTTTCGTCCTGGGTTTCTTACCTTCTTTGTTCAAGGGCTTCCTTACAATACACTAGTAGGCATCATCTTCAGAGAGATTGAAAATTTGCAATTCTGATAGTTCTTTTGGGCCCCAGGTGACAAGCTTCAGTAGTATTAGTCCAGGAATATCCTTCTCCCTTTTTTTTAAAAAATAATAACCAAGTCGAGAACACTCAGACTGGCGTCTACAATGCAACCTTGAACAGATTTGTGCTCCTTTCTCCAGTTCTCCTCGGTCTATAACAGGAATGCCCCTTACTCAGTGGCAGGCAAGCACAATCGTTTACTGTGCATCATTATCCCATTTTATATATGAAAAACAGAAGCAGAAAGAGAGATTCATTCCATAAATATTAGGTGCAAGATTTGAAACTATGTCTCTGCTGCCCCAGACCATGCTTCTTCCCCTACGTGAAACAGCTGTCTTTAGATAAATATGTAGGGCTGGAACTAAGGTCTAAAACTCTGTTAAAACACTTCCCCAAATTCACACAGCTACTAAATAGCAAAGCTAGGATTTGAAACCAGTCTTTCTGACCCTAGGTCCTAAATTCTTAAGCACTTGGATGACTAGGATTTCTAAATCTTCTCATGTAGTTGGGTATCAATCTGGAGCTTAAATATATCCTGGGAAGGGGATTACATAAATTTATAACTATTGAGGAAACTAAAGGAAGAATTATTGATCTTCCCAATTAAAATGAATCCTGTTGGCATACATGGCTCCCAGTATGCGGGTATAGATTAGGCAAAGAACCAGGAGTCTCTGTGATCAGTTCAGCCTGTGTGTGGGCATGGAGGACCTGGTACTCTGATAGAGACAGGGATACTGAGCTTAGGAGAAACATCTGGGTCTGATACCTGGTGAATGGACACAGGCAAGTCATCCCAATGCAGTGGAGTAGAGGGTTCAGGGTCCAGTAAGATCAGAAACCAAGAATTAGAGTGAAAATAAAGCAAAAGTGATGACAGTAACCAAAGTTGGAGAGAATTATGTCTGTAATGTTTTGTAAACATTGTGTCTCCTACTTTGTGGGTGAAGAAATTGGGGTTGAGAAAATTTAGACACCTCACCTAGTGCCAGAGTCAGAACGTGGCTGAACCAAGATTCAAACCCCAAAATGCCTGGCTCCTCAAATAGCAAGATGAGGGCAAGGAGCTTTCAGGAGCAGTAGGGTTCAGGTTCATCTGGGCTATTAGGAAATTTACCAACACTCAGTGAAAGCAGAGGGCCAGTCGCCCTCAGCATGGCCTTAAGAGGAAGCGCTCAAAAGCCAGCATCCCACAACAGGCACATTCTGAGAGAGGAGAGAACACTTGTTTTTAAATAAAGCCATTTAACCTCGTGATGTGAAGACAGGAGAACAAAGCAGTAGATTCTTTACTATCTTGGGGGAAATGCTCAAATAAACTATTCAGGCAAAGAGAAGGAAGAAAGGAAGGGAGAGAGGGGAAAAGGGAGGAAGAGAGGAAAGGAGGGAGCAGAAGAGAAAGAAGTGAGGGAGGTGAAAGGGAGAATGAAAGGGGAGAAATGAAGGCAGAAAGGAAGAGATGGAAGGAGAGAGAAAAGAAAGGATAGAGGAATAAAGAAATTAAAGGAAAAAAGAGACTTTTAAAAGACTTGGAATCTACCACAAATTAGAGCTCTCAGCAGTGAATCTATAGATAGCTGTCACCGAAGGTTATTTTTAGATAATGAAATTAAATACACCTTTTTATCTTCTGTGCCCCTGTAGATCATGAGTTCTGGAGATCATGGTCTACAATACATATGCAATCTTGATAATTCTCCAAGGACTTAGAACAATACTGTGCATACAGTGGCTGTTGAATAAATAAAAGGTTGACATTGATTGATAGTCTCTTCCCTAAAGGAAATTGATCTCCAATTCAAATCTCCAACATAACACTGAGCAAGGTTAATCTTCATATCCCCACAGATGGAGACTAATGGGATAGGCCTAAGTAGGCAGAAGTGCATCAGGAAACCAAATTGGGAAATGATAGCTATTGTCACCCAGGGAATTGCCAAAAGCGAATGTCACTCATGGCCCCCAGCTCCAACGTCTGAACATTTTTTATTCCCCAGAGATATCAACAGACTGGTGAAAGAACACTTATACAAATGAAACACGCATATAAATAAAGTTTTAATAAATTCTTGAAAACTGACTTTAGCAAGTTGGTCACGAACAACTCTTAGTTACTTGCTTTTGAAAAATGGTTAGCTGCTAAAATGTTGAAGGTGAGTGAAGGACAGTTCCTCCTCTTCATTCTTAAACCGAATCTCAGATGAAACTCTGCCATATACACAGACAAGTATTTAAAAAACATACCTCAGCAAAGTGGCCCAGACTTTGTAAACAAACTTTCATTAGCAAGCTGACACTAAGTAGTTCATGCAATGGGCCCAGTAAATTTAAAGAAGTCCTAACTTTTGTCCTTTCAGGTGCTCCTCAATATCTTAGCCAGTCCACATATCTTAAATACCATTCATTTCACCAATGAGAGCCCATTTCTAATATCCAGTGGCCAGTTTCTCCAGTAAGAATCTATGTCAAATATTCACTATGCTGGTTAACAAAACTACGGGTGTGGATAAGCGATAAGGATAAAAAACATGCCTTTAATAGTTACCTCTGAAGTGTGGCCTTTGTTATTTAATGTTAGATAACCACCCAGGAAATGTGGATTCCAATTTATAACAACTGCCCCTTGGGTAGAAAAGTCAGCACACACATTTATATTATACTAGCGTTGTGTTGAGTATTTTGAAGTATATAACAAGCAACATAACATAAATGATAAACCATATTTAAATATTTTCCTTTTCTCTTTAAAAACAATGATTTTAATAATTGGCAAATGAAGTACCTTCCAATATAGACCCTAAATATGTTCAATATTCTCTTCTTGAATGTGAGAGAATATAAAAGCAAAATTGCCTATTATTTATATAAACACAAGAAAACCCAGCCACTCCCAGATCATTTTATACCCTGCAGTATGACCAATATCCTATTTTGAGCAGCAACTTTTATGCTTGCCTTTTCAGCTGAGAAAGCACACATCAGCTGGCGTCACTCTGCTTCCTAGTTTCTAGGTGTTTGGCTCAAACCCTGATTCCAAAGGCAACTCTGTTGTCCTACGTAAGACTGCAGTAAATACCAGGAGACGTTCAGTCTGAGGTCCCCTCAGGCTCTGGCAGGCGCAAGAAGCTCCATGCCTGGACTCAGTGTAGTTCACCTGCCAGTATGTCCCAAACATTTTTCTCAGCATCTTGACCCTAATATGGAAATTAGCTCCTTTCAACTGATTTTCAGAATATGCACACCTGCACTCTCTCCCTCCCTCACTCATTCACTCCCTTATTCAATGTCTTTACGAAAGTTTTGGCAAAGTTGAGGGCTTTATACCTCAAAATACAAAAATTTTAAATTTAACAGAAAACTACTTATTTTGGCTATTCTTCCACAGAGACTGAGGTCCCACATCTGGTTGCTTACTCGTCCCTGCCACAGTGGCATTATTGGTTTCATGACATAGTAGTTACATTATTTGGTAGAGCAGGGTTAGTTACTTTCCTTCAAAGTCTCTCTTCCCTCACCCCCCGCCCCCCCCCCACCCCCCGTGCTTTCAAATTTTGCACCACTGGGTGATTTGATTTTCAGAATTGGGAGGAGCAACAAACGGCATTATAGTCACCGTAATGGCCATTTTAAAGCCGTATTATGTGTAAGAAAGAAATATCAGGAGCACTCAGATCATAGGCCAATTATCTAGAAATTTTTTTTATTACTTTTTTGTTCGCGTTGGGTCTTTGTTGCTGCGCGCGGGCTTTCTCTAGTTGCAGCTAGAGGGGGCTACACTTTGTTGCGGTGCGCGGGCTTCTCATTGCAGAGCACAGGCTCTAGGCAGGTGGGCTTCAGTAGTTGTGGTGCGCGGGCTCTAGAGTGCAGGCTCAGTAGCTGTGGCGCACTGGCTTAGTTGCTCGGTGGCATGTGGGATCTTCCCGGACCAGGGCTCGAACCCGTGTCCCTTGCATTGGCAGGTGGATTCTTAACCACTGTGCCACCAGGGAAGACCTTTTTTTTCTTTTTCTTTTGGCTAGAAATTTCTAATACAACTTTTCTAACTTTCATTCTGAATCATTAACACAAGAACTGTTAGCCAGCAAGGGTCATTTCTCCATTCTTCTCTGCTCATGGAACCATACATTATTATGTTTCCCACATCTAGTTTTATGATATATAACCTTGCTTTAGTTTTCTACAGAAGAAAATATTGTTTTATTTCCTACATGAACGAGATCTTACTCTCCCAGAGACAACTTTTCTCATTCTATTTGACTCTCTGAAGATGAAACTCTCTGAAGATGAACAACTGACCCTTTGAGGTTATAAACATAATCCACAGATGTGTTTATATTCCCCCTGAGGTCTGAATTGTAAGGTGATAGAGAAAGAGGCTGACGTATTTATTCCGGATAAACTTCTCATGTTTGTTCCCTTTATTGTTATAAAAAGATAAATCTGGGGCTTCCCTGGTGGTGCAGTGGTTGAGAGTCCACCTGCCGATGCAGGGGACGCGGGTTTGTGCCCTGGTCCGGGAAGATCCCACATGCCGCGGAGCAGCTGGGCCCGTGAGCCATGGCCGCTGAGTCTGCGCGTCCGGAGCCTGTGCTCCGCAACGGGAGAGGCCCCAACAGTGAGAGGCCCGCGTACCGCAAAAAACAAAAAAAAGATAAATCTGGGCTCTATTTGCCTATTCAAATGCAAGTTAGGGAAATGTGGGCCCTAGTGTCTTCTGATGCCTGAGTATGTGGAGATCAGAGAGCTTGAACTTAGGTAGCATGGGCAGGTATGTTTGCTTCCAGAGCAGTCCTGTCCAGGTGCCTGCGACAAGTTTGGGGCATGTGGGCTGCCAAGAACTGCACTTTTGTCCATGTAGAAATATATGTTTTGTGAAGGATAAGCGGCAGTGAAATAGCAAATCCATACGAGCAGTACTTCTCAAACTTTAATGTGGAAAGGAATTACCTGAGCTCTTACTAAGATACAGTTTCTGACTCAGCATGTCTAGGGTGGGGCTGAGATTCTTTCTAACCAGGTCTCCGGCAATGTCAATGCTACTGGCCCAAGTAGCAAGATGTAAGAGGGACTTCCCTGGTGGTGCAGTGGTTAGGAATCTGCCTGCCAGTGCAGGGGACACGGGTTTGAGCCCTGGTCCAGGAAGATCCCACAGGCCGTAGAGCAGCTAAGCCCATGCACCACAACTACCGAGCCCGTGCTCTAGAGCCCGTGAGCCACAACTACTGAGACCATGTGCCACAACTACTGAAGCCCACGTGCCTAGAGCCCGTGCTCCGCAGCAAGAGAAGCCACTGTCATGAGAAGCCCACGTACCGAAACGAAGAGTAGCCCTAGCTCTGCACAACTAGAGAAAGTCTGTGCACAGCAACAAAGACCCAATGCAGCCAAAATTAAATAAACTCCAAAAAAAAAAGATGTTAGAGACAGTGAAGTCCTCATATGAACTCCAGAGGACATTCTAAATACAAGATTTGAATTTTATTTCAGTGGTACTAAGGACCTCATAAGTATATATTCTTTTAAATGTCTGAATAAAGTCATACTATTTTAAATTTCCTTTTTGTGGAAGTATTGGGCTGGCCAAAAAGTTCGTTCAGGTTTTGCCGTACGATGTTACAGAAAAACCTGAATGAACTTTTTGGCCAACCCAATAACTAGCATACATAATAAGTGAGTAGATTATGCTTCATGGGTTTTTCACAAAGCCATTTAACCACCATCCAGACCAAGAAAGAGAATATTACCAGCATCCCAGAAGCCTCCCCACACCCGTGTCTAAATCACTGTTTTCCCCGTCCTCCTTCTCAAACCAACCTTACTCTTACAAGCAGAGATTAGTTTTATCTGCTATAAACTTTACATAAACAAAATCGTGCAGTAAGTACTCTTTTGTTTCTAACTTTATTCACCATTATTTTTGTGATATTCATCTACATTATTATATGTAGTTAGTTGTTTCTCATTCCTCTCTACCAGAATCAACAAACTTTTTCTTTAAAGAGCCAGATAGTAAATATTTTCAGCTTTGGCTGCCATATGGGCTCTGGTAAAACTACTCCACTCTGCTGCTGTAGCATGAAAGCAGCCCCAGATGATACACAGACGAATAGACCTGGCTCTGTTCCAATTAAGCTTTATTTTCAAAAGCAAGCATAGGTCAGGTTTGGCCTGTGGGTCATAGTTTACTGATCCCTGCTCTTTTGCAGTCCATTGTAAGTATTTATTACAATTTATCTCTCCATTTTCTTCTTAACGAGTATAGTAGTTTTCTATTGCTGCTATAATAAATTATCACAAATTTAGCAGCTTAAAACAATACAAATTTATTATCTCCCAGTTCTGTAGGCCAGAAGTCCAGGTGGGCTCAACTAGTTCCTTTCTTCCAGGTCCTATAAGGCTGAAATCAAAGTGTTGGCTGGCCTGGGATCTTATCCAGAGGCTCTGGGAAAGAAATTGCTTCCTACTCATTCTGGTGGTTGATAGACGATTGTCCCTTGTAATTGTAGAACTGAGGTTCCTGTTTCCTGGCTGGCTGTCAACTGGAAGCTTCCTTTAGTTCTTCCAGGTCACTCTTTAGTCCTTGCACATGGCCCCCTCAATCTCAGAGCCAGCAACAACACATCAGCTCCTTCTCACGCTTGGAATATCTCTTCTAGAAGCTGCATTGTTTTACGTTCCACATTTAAATGTACAGTTTTCCTCAGCTGATTTAGGATACGGTATAAGGGAGTGCTGAAGAATCGTTCTTTTTTCCATGTGGCTATCCAATGACCCAGCACTATTTAGTGATAGTACCGCCCTTTCTCCACTGCTCTGTGGTGTCAAATTGTCATCAGTCAGTGGGCATGTATATGTGAGTTTATGTTTGGACCACTCGTTCCATTGATCTGGTTCTCTATCCTTACACTGCGAATGACTATAGCTTTATTACAAGTGATACGATAGTGTAAGTCTTTGCATTTTGTTCTTCAAGATCATGAGTCTGACTGAGTTTGATCTGAGACTGATTTTGATTGGCATGTGCTACCTGGTAGGGAGTTTGTAAGGGTGGCCTCCATCTGCCTCTAACCACTTAAACTACCAATGCTTACTGTAAAGAACTAGTATTCACTGTATGAAGTACTTGGCTATGGTCAGTTTCCTATGCATTGCTAGGTAATTTTGTACTTTATCCTAAAGGCAAAAGGAGGCAGTAAAACAACTTAAGCAAGCAATTAGAGTTTATTGCTTTTTAATAAAGAAGTTAGATGAGACCATGAGATTCATGGTTAAATCTTGTTTTAAACAAATATAATAACAATCGTAAAGAAGATGGGTGGTGAATCTGGAGTTTATTGAAGTGGTCAGAGCTAGAGATGACAGGGCCCTGAGATAGGCCTGTGATAATGGTTGTATAGAGAAAGTGGTAGATGTGAGAAAGATTTAATGGATGCTACTTGGAGATCAATTACATCTAGGGTGTTGACTCCATTGATAAGGGACATAATACCTAGCAGCTACCGACAAAGAATTCTGGAGAAATTATGTATAAGGATAATGGGTTGAGTATTGAGCATGTTGAGATTAAGTTGCCTGCAACCTATCTAAATGGAAACATTTATCAGAGAGAAATAGGGGCTGGTGCTTGGCAGAGAAATCAAAGCTGGGAATAGATTTGGGGGAGTTTTCTGTATTTAGATGGTAATTGGAGCCATGATTGAATCAGACCATCCAGAGAATGTGTACAAAACAAGAATAAAAGAGTATTATGGATAGAATCTTGGTGATTGCACCATCTCTAAGGCATACTAAAAAAGGGAAGGGGGGAATGATTTGTTGTAAAAATAGGAAGGGAATCGGGAACAAATAATAATCTTAGATCTACCTCATGTTACAACTAACTCTTCAATCACAGAATTATTTCCATCTCAAAATAATAGAGACACAGATGTAGAGAACAAACCTATGGACACCAAGGGGAGAAAGCGGGGGTTGGGGTGGTGGTGGTGGGATGAACTGGGAGATTGGGATTGACATATATACACTAATGTGTGTAAAATAGATAACTAATAAGAACCTGCTGTATAAAAAATAAATGAAATTCAAAAAAATATATATATATTGCACAGAAAAATATTGATCTTATCTTTGTCCTTTTCTGTAAGAATCCATCAAAATAGTGTTTTCTGTAGTTGAAGCATTAACTATAATGTTAATCAAATTATATGACTATATCAGAGATTAAACTGAGGAAGTCATTCATAAATAATAATTTTCATGATGCAGCGAGGTAATGACAGAGAAGTGGAAGGGAAAAAGTCTCAGCTGGAATCAAGTGCTTAGGATTACAAAGAATAAAGGAGATTTTCCTTGGGGCATGGAGATGGTTACGGTGAGGTGATTAAAATGAGAGGAATTTGGTGTATCCCTGTCTTCAATCCAGGGTTTTATTTGCATGCGCTGGTTAGACATTGGATATGTCCAGCTTCTGATGATGAGGTTGGGAGTTCCTAGTCATCTCTGAAGTTCCTAGCAGGGCCCATACAATGAGATACCTGAGATGTGGGTAATAGTGAAAAACAAGGCATGCTGGGATGGGAAAGCCACTCTCCCAGGCCAGCTGTCCTCAACCTGTGAAGAGTCTGTTGCCCTCGGGGCTCTTGAACACAACAACCAAAGGCCGTTGGTTCACAGGTTCCATGTTCATTTCATCCAGTAAAGGAGTTGCTTCATCCACAGGGCAGGAAAACAATATAAAATTAGAGGAGGGAATCAAATCAATAGTCAGTCCAGCAGGAGACAGTGTGTGTTCTCATTTGAGCTGTTAGCAGGTGCACTGGGTGAATACAGAGAAGTTGATAAATGGCTGATTCGATAGACTGGTAGCAAACACATGCTTTGCCAGAGATGACTTTTTAAGTCACCATACATCAAACAGACAGTGTCAGCCTTTGAGGATAAACCTGTGAAGCCTTGTTGTGCTCTTTGAACTACCTCTGAGACCGGAGACTGAAAAGGGGCTTGAGTATTCCTCTGAATCCACTGGGAGGATTGAAAGCTTCAAAGAGGAGCGCCATCATATCCAAGGGGAAATATACTGATTGAAGGAACCAGTGTGAAATAGTCTTTAATAATTACCAGAAAGCTGGAATCGACTAGTGTTTTGCTGAGCTATATTTTATCTTTATTGGATTAACTGTGACACAGTAGGTTATGTCAAAGGGAATCTGCATGAATATTAAAAGTAAATGTGGTGTGAATAATAGATAACTTACATTAGATGCACCAGCATGCAGTAATTTTTATTCACCTACATAATTAGATTAAAACAAATCTGCTGAATAAAATACATTGTCTTGCTATAATCTGGTTTGAAAACATCCAAAAGTTATGGCCATAAGGATGTTTGCTGGTATTTTACATATAAATACATAATTCACCCTAAGAAATGTTTTCTAAAAGGTTCCTGGTAGTTACAAGAGTAGGTGATTGTGAACATCAGTATTCTTACTGGTCTAGTAAAAAATGCCCTTAAGGTCAAATTAAGACTCCTACAATGTTGATACCAGAATAAAACAACCAACATGCAAGTTTTATGTTCACCTCTGGGAAATGAGCTGTATTTCTCTTTTGGGCGGGGAAAACTGGCATTAAGATTTTTCTGGTAGATCTCAGTCCTCCTGGTCTTCACACCGGTATCTTCTCATCTCCCACCCTCATCTGCCCAGATGCTGCTTGCCATTGCTGAAGAAACTCAGCTAGAATCTGTTGTAACAGGAGGTGGGTTACAACACTATCTAATTCCACCCAACTGTGGATGCTGGGGACTCCCTCACCCACCTCTCTCTGCTCCTTGAGGCTTCTGAATATCCTGGGCTATTGAAAAAGAGAGCGTCCGTGTAGGGACGTTTGAATGTGGCTCAGCAAAGTCTATGGGAGGCATGGGCATCCCTTCTGCGGGATGATGCACAGGTAATATGCTGGCAGATACAGGCAGAAGGCCCTCCCTGGAGGGCCGTGTGGCTCATCAGGCAGGTGACAAGTGCGGTTTACTCTCATGTTGATGAATGGGCTGCCGGTCCTAGCTGGTTCCTTACAGCTCTGTGGTACTGGCAAGAGATGATGTTGGGCTCTTTCTGCTGATCCTGCTTTCCTCCGTATGATGCTCGGGTGCCACTTCCCTCCCTCATCCAGCTCCTCTTCCCTTTTCTCAGTCCAGCGCACCTTGGCTAAGGTGGCCACAGTCCCTGATTTGCCTGGGTCGTGTCCCGACTTGCTCATTTGCTGCAAGCATGATGAATAATAATGCCCCTTTTCATTCTCAACAGTGACCCATTTGGACATTAAGTTATGTGGTCACCCTAGTCTCGTCCAGTCTTGCCCGGGAGGTCACTGTCTGAGTCCCCCAGTCTTCTCTTGCAGTCTGTTGTTACGGCACAAACTTGATTCCTTGCCTCCTTCAGGGCATTGTGCTTGTCTTCTTAAAAGCCTCTTTTTATCTCCACAAAATCAGCTCTTGCAAACAAAAAGTTTGGCTGTGCAAGTAGGTCTCTGGGGCTGGCTCCACAAGCTTATTTTGAAGTCCAAGATGGAACATTAACTGCTTTGTTTCCTCTTTATATTCCTGCCACTCTAGTTCTCCTTGAGGCAATGTAGATGGCTGATGACTGAAAGTATCATATACAGAAAAGTCCAGAAAAGAAACCCCAAGGGTTTATATGAAAAGTTATTTTCTCACCATTCTCCCACTTCCAAGTCCCCAGTTGCAACTTGCAATCTCAAGATATTCTTGTCACACCTTCTGTGCCTGGTGTAAGTTTTGTGGAAAAAATAATAATCGCTATTAATTATTGAGTATGTACTAGCATCCAGCACACAGGTTACCTCATGCACTTGCAACAATCCCCTAAGGAGGTTATTATTATCATTATCCCATTTAACAGAGAAGTTAACTCACCTGAACAAGGCTATACAGCTCGTAAGTGGTTGAGCCAGAGGTTAAGCCTGGGCAATTTGACTCCAGAGCTCAGGCACTTAAAACAAAAAGCACTCCTAACGACGCAAAGCTTGCAGGTCTATAACTTGGCAGATGAATTAAAATACAGTATAAACTTCTATTCCTAAGAAAGAGGAGGGTATGGCAAATGCTGTCAGAAACCCGTTTTCAATTGTGTAGTTTCCCCCAAATGACCCCCAAATCCTCCCAATAGCAGCTTCCAAAGGGACCTTTGCCGATCTTCTTCTGACAGGATGGGCCAAAAGTCTTCCCCCAAGAATTGCTCTCCTCATAATTATTCACATCTGTGTGCCTTTCAGCTCAGAGACAAGTTCCCTGCACGGAAAGGGTCGATGGAGGCGCTGTTTGGTTAAAAGCAACAGCAAGTCCCTCCCTCCAAAGGCAGCGTGTCCGTGTATAACGTGGCACCTGAGCTCCACCTACCGTGCTTCTTGAGGTTGCGCTAAACACCAGAGCCCAGCTGGCCCAGGACTGAGACCCGCTCAGCTCCCAGGTGCCTGCAGTCAGCTCTGAGGACCCTACTCCCTAAACAGCCATCAGAGAGGCTGCCAAGATCACACAGGCTGCATTCTCCCACAGCTTCTCACAGGAAGTGAGAGACGAAGGGAATCATGACAGACATAGAATCTGCAAATGTACCTAGATGCATGGATTTAAAAGGATGACTAATAACAGATGAATATGGTCTAGAAATCTAATTTACCATGTATATGTGTCAGAGCAGAAATCATTTAAGCTAGTCTCCCATGAGAGTTGATATAGTACATAAATAGAATAGCCGTTATAAATGTAGAGTGCTTTGGGATTGTCAAAGCAATCACACTGAAATTACCCCAGCAATACCTAATCTCCACTATATAGTCAATATGCGCGTGGACCTATATTGATAAGATGGAATTAATCTCTCAAACGCAAGGCTGTTTTTACCCTGTTTGAGTTAGGTGTTTTTCAGTGATGGAAGAGGTCAAACCAAGACCGGCAGAATTTGTCTGAATTAACACAGGTGTTCCTACATGTGGTGTTTGGGTTGTGATTCTCATTTGTGGCTTGTATTGTTCCCTTCTCAACATTTCACCACAGTGGCAGATGTTTCCTGAGTGTGCACCCCTTGTATTGCTTTACATCCCTTTGCAGAACGATACTGGGTCAGGGCCTCTCATGAGGCAACAGCTAGTGAATCTGTTTTAAATTTTTTTCCCTTGATCAATGTAATGTATGCAAGTAGTAGGAAATCAAATAGAAGAGACTGGCTTATAAAATACTGCAAGAGTCTATCACCTCACAGCTTCCCACTGCACTCTCCAAGGGCAGTAACGTTTATTTCTGTTTCTAGGTTTTTTGAGCATTAGACATGGGTCTGAATAATTTGTTTTTAGGGCTAATTTTTGATGTACAAACTTTACATCAATTTAACTTCCTGATATGATTGAAAAGGGTACTCTTTAATATGATCTTCCACACCCTCTTTCCCTTCTCTCAGTTTTAAATGGTTATCTCACTATTTTTTGGATTTTTTAGTGCTGCTAATAGTTACTTTTGAAACTGCAAATGAAATTCGTAGCCCCTGATTTCATGTTCCGTACATTTTTGAAAATGTAGATTGAATCCCCAAAATTGTAAAATAAGAATTTTTAGTGCATGTATCCTTCCCACTCCCTCACCCCATCCTTCCACCTCCCAATCTTTTTTAAACATTTAACTGCAGCTCTTATTTCGACAAGTTGATTTCAATAGTTTACAACCCCTTGTAAATATACAGATATTGCTCATCCTGAAGTCAAGAGCATGCTAGAGTTAAATTTCATCGTCTGCACTTCCTGTAACATCACACCTCCCTCCATCATTTGAATCACAATGATCCTAGTATCAAAGTCACTGGTGAAATATCTCCTTTCTTTCCCTCTAACAGTAAATCAAAACCATGCCATATTTTGGGTTGTTTTATATTTGGGCGATGAGTGGACTTTTTTCCTGTCATTTCTTATTGCCTTTCTTTTTTTTATAGTTGAAAGAAATATATCCCTTCATTATGTGCCAAATGTTTTGCAGGCTCTCATTCTTTTACTTGATATACATCCCTATCTTTTGAAGACCGTTTACTTGGCTCCCACTAACCCCACGTTCTAATTTGGACTTGCTGCTTTGTATACCAACTACTTTAGCTACTGTCTTAGTATTTCTTTTTATTGGATTCATGATTGCAACAAGTTCCTTCCTTTGGGTGCTAGAGTATATCCTCAAGTAATTTTCTTAGATACGGTGAATACGAAGTGAACTTCCTGAGTTCTTGCATGTTTGGAACGCTTTGGTTTTGCTCAGAATGTGACTCATTGTGGGTTGGGGTTTTTTTGCTCATTTGTGTTTCGGGGTTTTTCTATTCATGCTGCTTATTGGTTACTGGACTCCATAGCTTTGGGACTTTTTGTCCTCTTATTTCTTTAATACTTTCCTCTATATTCTCTCTGCTTTCTCTCTGGATATCCTATTAGAGGCTTGAACTCCTGGACTGACCCTCCACATCTTTTATTATTCCCCTAGTATTTTCTTTCTCTTTGTCTTTTTACTCTACATTCTGGAATCTTCCAATTCTTCTGTCAAATGTGTTATTATAGCAATCATGTTTCAATTTCCAAGAGTATTGTGTCTTCTCTTAGAGTTCATTTCTTAGCAACCTGTTCATGTTTTATAGGTGACATCCCATTTTGACTCTCTGAGAATCCCAATCACATTTTATTCAAGAAGTTTTTTTTTTAATTGAAATGTTTATTGAGATAACTGGGATTCATATGCAGTTCTAAAATACACAGAAATCCCAAGCATACTTTACCCAGTTTCCACTCCCCCCCCCCCAAATTTGCAGAACTGCAGTATATCACAATCAGGATATTGACAATACACTCATCTTATTCAGATTTCCCCGGTTTTGATTGAACTCATATATGTGTGTGTATGTGTATTTAGTTCTATCATTTGTGAAGGTTTGTGTATTCTTTACCACAGTCAAGGTACTAAGCAGTTCTATTACCACAAGGATCCTTCATGTTGACTTTTTATAACCTCCCACCTCCCTCGCAGCTCCCTTCATCTCTACTTGTCAACCATTCATCTGTTCTCTATTTCAATAATTTTGTCATTTAAAAATGCTATATAAATTAAATAATATATTATGTAACTTTGGGGGATTTGCATTTTTCACTCAGCATGAATTACCTGGAAATTCATCCAAGTTGTTACGTGTATTGATATTTTGTTCTTTTTTATTTTTGAGTAGTATTCCATGATGTGCATGTAACACAGTTTAACCACTTACCAGCTAGAGGACATCTGCGATGTTTCCAGCTTTTGGCTATTATGAGTAAAACAGCTGTGAACGTTCATGTACAGGTTTTGTGTGAACATGTATAAATACCCAAGAGTGCAATTTCTGGGTCATATGGGAGATGCATATTTAGTTTCATAAGGAACTATTGCCACTATTGCAAAGTAGCTATGAACATTACCACCAATAATGTACAAGTGATCTGGTTTTCTCCATATCCTCACCAGCATTCTAGGTTATCACTACTTTCTTATTTTAGCCACTCTGATAGGTGTGTAGTGATATCTCATTGTACTTTTAATTGGCATTTCCTTCATGGCTAATGATGAATATCTTTTCATGTACTTATTTACTATCCGTATGTTCATGTCAGTGAAGTGTCTCTACATATCTTTTGCCCATTTTCTCACTGGGTTCTTTGGGTTTTTTGGGGTGGCAGTTCTTCATATATTCTAGATATTAGTTCTTTATTGGATATGTGATTTGCAAAAATTTCCCCCAGTGTGTAGTTTGCCTTTCCAGCCTCTTTACATGGGCTTTTGCGGAGCAAAAGTTTTAAGTTTTAATGAAGTCGAATTTATGGTTTTCCTTTTCCCTCCCTTTTTTCATGCTTTTGGTGTCAAGTGTAAGAAATTTCTGCCTATCCCTAGATCCCAAAGATAATTACGTATGTTTTCATTTTCTAAAAGTTTTATAGACTTACATTTTACATGTAAGTCTATGATTAATTTTGAGTTAATTTTTGTAAAAGATACGAGGTTTTAGTTGAGGTTTAATTTGTTGTCTATGAATGTCCAATTGCTCCAGTACCATTTGTTGAAAAGGCCATCCTTCCTTTAGTGAATTGCTTTTGGTTCTTTGCCAAAATCAATTGGGCATATTTGTGTGGTGCTCTTTTCTGTTCCATTGATCTATGTGTCTATCCCTTTGTCAATACCATGCTCTCTTGGTTATGTAGCTATATATAGCAAGCCTTAATATGTGATAGTGACTCCGCCCACTTTTTCCTTCTTTGTCAAGGTCGTTTTAGCTATCCTGGGGCTTGTGCCTTTCCATATAAATTTTAGAACAAGCTTGTCTATGTATATAGAAACCCTAGCTGGGATTTTTATATAAATTGCATTAAACTGACAGATTAATTTGGGGAGATTGACATCTTTACTATGTCAAGTCTTCCAGTTCATGAACACTGCATGCCTCTCCATTTATTTAGGTCTTCCCTGATTTCTTTTACCAGGATTTTGTAATTTTCAGCATACAGATCCTATATGTGTTTTGTTACATGTATACCTAAATGTTTTAATTTCTTTGCAGTGATTGTAAATGGTATTGTCCTTTTCATTTAGGTTTCTATATGCTTATTGTATATAGAAATAGGATTGATCTTGGTGTGTGTTGATCTTGTATACTGTGACCTTGCTGAACTTATTAGTTCTAGGTGTTCTTTTATAGATTCTTTGAAATTTTACATATAGACTATCACGTCATCTGCAAAAAGAGACAATTTTATCTCTTCCTTTCCAACCTAAGTGCCTTTTACTTTATTTTCTTGCTTCATTTCAGTAGCTAGAACTTCCAGTACTATGTTGAATAAGAGTGGTAAGAAAGAACATCCTTGCCTTATTCTTTATCTTGGAAGGCAAGCATTCTATCTCTCGTCAGGATATTAATTGTAGGTTTTTTGGTAATTTCCCTCTATTCCTAACTTGCTGAAATTTTTATATCGTTAATATGTTTTGAATTTTGTTAAATGTTTTTTTCTGCCCTAATTGAGATGATCATATGCATTTTCTTATTTAGCTTGTTGATATGGTAGATTACATTGATTAATTTTTGAATGTTGAATCAGACTTGCATACCTGGAATATATCCACCTCGGTCATGGTGCATAATTCTTTTTATATATAGTTAGTTCAACTTGCTAATAAGTTGTCGAAGATATTTGCATCTCAGTTCAGAAGAGATATCGGTCTATCGGTTTATATCGGTCTTCAATCATATTTTTTTTAAGGTCTATTCTGCTACCTGTAAATTTTCTGTTTTATAACTACTTATTTATTTTTGTCTTTCCTCTTCCATGCTTCAGGATTTCTTAAATGTCTAGTAATTCTTAATTTTCCATTCATTAAAGTATGGGTATCAGGAAGCCAATAAGAAGCTCCATGTAAGTAGGTGGGGCTCCTCTACCTCACTTTACAATGTACAGGCAGAGAGCGAGTCATCAGTACACAAAATATTATTAAAAACTTCCCCATGGACAGAAGGCTATTGAAAAACTCAAAAACAAAACAGAGCAGAGATGCTCGCCCTAGACTACACACATGGAGATCTGCTTGCTGACTAGAAGGAAGATGATAGCAGCAGCAAAAACCCTGAGAGGTATAAGCTACTGGTGAAATGGAAAGGACAGGTGAGAAGTGGTAATGAACACACAGGATTATTTCAAGTTCTATATTTGGAATTGTCCAGTTATTCTACCTCTTTCCTTGTTGTCTTCTGGGGTTTTTGGTTTTATTGACAGATAAGGTCTTTTCTAAGTAAGTTGAAAATATGATTGGCAGAAGTTAGGGCCACTATCTTAGTACCAGGGCTCAAGAAAAAAAATCTTGCTTCATTACAGATTTTGTAGATATCGAGATATTAAATGATTGTCTCCTAGATCAGTGGTCCTTAACCTTTTAGGCACCAGGGACCGGTTTTGTGAAAGACAGTTCTTCCACGGACGGAGTGATGGTTCAGGCGGTAATGTGAGCGACGGGGAACAGGAGATGAAGCTTCGTTCACTCGCTGGCCCACCGGCCACTTACCTCCTGCTATGCGGCCCAGTTGTCAACAGGCTGCAGACCAGTACAGGTCCATGGCCCGGGGGGTTGGGGACCCGTGTCCTAGATTATACACTCATGTTTTCAGGTTGTTATTCTGAATCAAAATCTAGTAGAATATGTTATAAAATTTATTTTAGGAAATATGAATCTACCCCAGTGCTTGAAGAGAATGGTAGAATTTTTATCCAGTTTTTCCCTTTATAGAAAGAGTAAGAAACATCCCTCTGATTTTGAAAACACGAACCAGTTGGTAAACTCTTCCACTTCCTCATCTATAAAGAACGTGATTCTTAAAACTTTAGCTTTAATCTCAGATATGAAGTCCCCCCCTTCCATTCTCACCTTTGTGGATCTAGTTCCATAAGGCTGGGTACTGCCTGGGATAGACAGCTAGGGCAAGCCAAGCTTTGGCCAAAGGTAGAAGGGGAACTCAGGTGAGGAATGTAATGAAACTTGAAAAAAGCCAGCAACGAGGTTATCGAGCACCAAAAACCTCATCCCTCAGGTAGGGTCACAGGGCAGGCAGGAGACAAAGATGCAATACCTTTTTTTAGATGAAAAGTTTCTCTACGGCCAAGCAAAATCCTGTAATGGCTTTGGGTATGTTTCAAAGAGCAGTGCTCCCGGAGATTAGAAGGGGGTCCCGAGATGTCATCACTATCATTGCTGACAGATAATCTGATTGAGTACTTCCAATGGCAGGGAAGTCAGTACAGTAGGAGATTGCTCATACTACCAGAAAATACGTCTTCCATAAATAGTTCAACACATATAACTCCCTAAAATAAAAGTGGCTGTGTGCCTTGGTTTGCCCAGAGCAATTCTAGGTCATACCTACCAACCCAATACGACTATTAAGTGTGTACCCTTTCATTCTCAAAAGTCTCCTAGTCACCTACCTACAATTGCTATATTTTAGTTCTAGTTTTGTCCCTGAAACTACAAGAGGTTCTCCATATATGAGGATAATCAGTACCCAAGAAAGAAGACCACTTAGAGGAAATCCACTTAAAGTGGAAACCAAAATCTCATGGTGAAAAGTAAAAAAAGTGTTTTGATTGGGCCAGCACTTTGAAAGTGAAACTTAAAAGTATAGAAAAAAAGTGTATTTATCTTATACCTCTAATAGAATTTAGCTGAGAATTGTATCTATAAGCTAGAATTAGTTTTTCTCAAGAGGTAAAAAAAAAATGTTTAGAGATACGAAATATTGATAGAATGATTATAACGTCATATCTTAACTTTTACAATATTACTATAATTTTTATAAACATACATACTCATTTTCAAGGGTTTCTATTAATCCTTTATCATAATAATTACTCTTATTTGAAGTACCAATAGAGCCATCTTTGCAAACTTACCTTCTTTACTCTTCATTTGGACAGCCATGTTTTTCAATGACTTTGAATGGAATCTAGTAGTTCTCCAAAATCACTTTCACCAACTCTATGAAATCCTACCTGGTCTGCAAGATAATTTGCAGTTTCCCCATGCAGTAAATTTACATTGATTTCCATTGTATTGTTAACAATTTATCAACATCAGACAGTGTGGGAAAATAAAAATATTTTGATGTGCTAGGTATGGTTATACATCCATATGGAGCAGTAAGGTGTTTTATATCTGTGCTTTTAAAATGGTGGGAACTTGATTAATTAAGGTTCAGATGTGTGTTCTGTCTCTAACAAAAACAATAATATTAAATACCATTTTTGAACATTAACTATAAGGCTCTGTGTTAGGCAGTGTGGATACAGAACTGAATATATATTCCTTGATATCAGCAAACAACTTCAAAAGCAAAAAAAATGAATTAAAAGACAAAGATCTAGATAAGCAAAATGCAGTGGGATCTACAGGTTAATCAGAAATGTCCTAGTGGGTGGGATATTTGTCAAATGAGGAGAGTTGGTCATGCAAAAATGTGGGTGGGGAAGGAAGCACCAGGCAGAGAGAGCAAACGACCTGTGTGAAGTTATTCAAAGATGAAAATAGCAGGGCACTTTCTGAAAACTGTATTGAATTTTTTTCAAAAATGGACGGAGCATTGCATGCAAAGGAACAGTGCCAAGGAATGGCACTAGTGAGGGTGTCAAGACTAGACACTGATTGACCCAGTAAGTGCAACAGAATAAAACCAAGCTATTGTGGCTGAAATTCAACTGAGAAGAATTGCATTGAAAATAATTAAGAAGGAGCAGCCCACCCAATCAGTATCACCCTAATCACCCTAATTACCAACCCTAAACTGAGACACTTTCTTAAAATCCTCTAACCCAGTGTTTTTTCTTGGTATATATTATGCTGCTTTCATACCTGTAATATGTTGGCTTAACAAAAAAGAGCTTTTGTGGGTATAAATTCATGCAAAACAAGACAGATAGGCAGATACAGATGGACAAAAAAGGTAGACAGAAAGATAAACAGTCATTTTTTTTGCACACAAAAGATTTCCAAATAGTCCATTTTGTATTTCTGTATTTTCTAACACCTGCAAAGTGCATTCATAGTCTTTGATTATTTCCAAATCTTTTTTAAAATAAATATTGAGAACCTACTAATTTCTATGAACTATGCTAGGTTGGGAATACTAAGATGAATATGATAAGCTCCCCTTTCTACTGAAAGCCTTTTTAAAAATTTTTATTGACATATAGTTGATATACAATGTTGTGTTAGTTTCAGATGTACAGCAAAGTGATTCAGTTATACATATATATATGTATATGTATTCTTGTTTGACATTCTCTTCCATTATAGGTTATTAAAAGTTATTGATTATAATTTCCTGTGCTATATAGTAGGTCCTTATTGGTAATCTATTTTATATATATAGTAGTGTGTATATTTTAATCCCAAACTCCTAATTTATCTCTCCTTCCCTGCTTTGGTAACCATACGTTTCTTTTCTATGTCTGTGGGTCTATTTCTGTTTTGTAAATAAGTTCATTTGTATCATTTTTTCACATTCCACATATAAACGATATCATATGGTATTTGTCTTTCTCTGTCTGACTTACTTCACTCAGTATGATAATCTCTAGGTCCATCCATGTTGCTGCAAATGGCATTATTTCAGTCTTTTTTATGGCTGAGTAATATTCCATTGTATATATGTACCATGTCTTCTTTATCCATTCCTCTGTCGATGGACATTTAGGTTGTTTACATGTCTCGGCTATTGTAAATAGTGCTGCAGTGAACATTAGGGTACATGTATCTTTTCAGGTTATTGTTTTTCTGGATATATGACAGGAGTGGGATTGCAGGATCATATGGTAGCTCTGTTTTTACTTTCTTGAGGAACCTCCATACTGTTCTCCATAGTGGCTATACCAATTTACATTCCCACCAACAGCGTAGGAGGGTTCCCTTTTCTCCACACCCTCTCCAGCATTTATTATTTGTAGACTTTTTAAAATTTTTATTTTATAGTAGAGTATAGTTGATTCACAATGTGTTAGTTTCAGGTGTACACCAATTTCAGTTATACATACACATGTGTCTATTCTTTTTCAAATTCTTTTCCCATTTAGGTTATTACAGAATACTGAGCAGAGTTCCCTGTGCTATACAGTAGGTCCTTGCTGGTTATCTATTTTAAATATAGCAGTGTGTACATGTCAATCCCAAACTCCCAGTCTATCTCTCCCTCTCATTCTTTCCCCCTGGTAACCATAAGTTTGTTCTCTAAGTCTGTGACTCTGTTTCTGTTTTGTAAATAAGTTGATTTATATCATTTTTTTTTAGATTCTGCATGTAAGTGATATCATATGGAACTTGTCTTTCTCTTTCTGACTTACTTCACTTAATATGATAATCTCTAGTTGCATCCATGATGCTGCAAAAGGCATTATTTCATTCTTCTTTATGGCTGAGTAATATTCCATTGTATATATGGAGCACACCTGCTTTATCCATTCATCTGTCGATGGATATTTAGGTTGCTTCCATGTCTTGGCTATTGTAAACAGCACTGCAATGAACATTGGGGTGCATGTATCCTTTTGAACCATGTTTTTCTCTGGATGTATGCCCAGGAGTGGGATTGCTGGAACATATGGTAGCTGTATTTGTAGTTTTTTAATGAACCTCCATACTGTTCTCCATAGTGGCTGTACCAATTTACATTCCCACCAACAGTGTAGGAGGGTTCCCTCTTCTCCACACCCTCACCAGAATTTATTGTTTGTAGATTTTTTGATGATGGCCATTCTGACCAGTGTGAGGTGATACCTCGTTGTGGTTTTGATTTGCATTTCTCTAATAATTAGCGATGTTGAGCATCTTTTCATGTGCCTCTTGACCATCTGTATGTCTTCTTTGGAGAAATGTCTATTTAGGTCTTCTGTCCATTTTTTGATTGGGTTATTTGTTTTTTTGATATTGAGCCACATGCACTGTTTGTAAATTTTAGAGACTAATCCCTTGTCAGTTGCATCATTTGCAAATATTTTCTCCCATTCTGTGGGTTGTCTTTTCGTTCTGTTTATGGTTTCATTTGCTGTGCAAAAGCTTTTAAGTTTCATTAGGTCCCGTTTATTTTTCTTTTTATTTCCATTACTCTAGGAGATGGCTCAAAAAAGATATTGCTGCAATTCATGTAAAAGAGTGTTCTGCCTATGTTTTCCTCTAAGAGTTTTATAGTGTCCAGTCTTACATTTATATATTTAATCCATTTTGAGTTTATTTTTGTGTATGGTATTAGGGAGTGTTCTAATTTCATTCTTTTACATGTAGCTATCCAGTTTTCCCAGCACCACTCAATTGAAGAGACTGTCTTTTCTCCAGGGTATATTCTTGCCTCCTTTGTCATAGATTAGGTGATTATATGTGCGTGGATTTATCTCTGGGCTTTCTATCCTGTACCATTGATCTATATTTCTATTTTTGTGCCAGTACCATACTGTCTTGACTACTGTAGCTTTGTAATATAGTATGGACAGGCAGCCTGATTCCTCCAGCTCTGTTTTTCTTTCTCAAGATTACTTTGGCTATTCGGGGTCCTTTGTGCTTCCATACATATTGTGACTTTTTTTTGTTCTAATTCTGTGAAAAATGTCATTGGTAATTTGATAGGGGTTGCATTGAAACTGTAGATTGCTTTGGGAAGTATAGTCAATTTCACAGTATTGATTCTTCCAGTCCAAGGACATGGTATATCTCTCCATCTCCATTTGTGTCATCTTTGATTTCTTTCATCAGTGTTTTATAGTTTTCTGAGTACAGGTCTTTTGTTTTCTTAGGTAGGTTTATTCCTAGGTATATTCTTTGTGTTGCAGTGGTAAATTGGATTGTTTCTTTAATTTCTCTTTCTGATCTTTCGTTGTTAGTGTATAGGAATGCAAGAGATTACTTTTTTCGATTTTTTTAATTAGTTATCTATTTTATACATATTAGTGTATATATGTCAATCCCAATCTCCCAATTCATCCCACAACCACCACCCACTTTGCCCCTTGGTGTCCATATGTTTGTTCTCTACATCTGTGTCTGCAAGAGATTTCTGTGCATGAATTTTGTATCCTGCTACTTTACCATATTCATTGATTAGCTCTAGTAGTTTTCCGGTGGCATCTTTAGGGTTCTCTATTGTATAGTATCATGTCATCTGCAAACAGTGACAGTTTTACTTCTTCTTTTCCAATCTGTATTCCTTTTATTTCTTTTTCTCCTCTGATTGCCATGGCTACGACTTGCAAAACTATGTTGAATAATAATGGTGAGAGTGGACATCCTTGTGTTGTTCCTGATCTTCGAGGATATGCTTTCAGTTTTTCACCATTGAAAATGATGTTTGCTTTGCATTTGTTGTATATGGCCTTTATTATGGTGAGGTAGGTTCCCTCTGTGCCCACTTTCTGGAGCGTTTTTATTATCATAAATGGGTGTTGAATTTTGTCAAAAGCTTTTTCTGCATCTATTGAGATGATCATATGGGTTTTATTCTTTCATTTGTTAATATGGTGTATCACATTGATTTGCATATATTGAAGAATCCTTGCATACCTGGGATAAATCCCACTTGATCATGGTGTATGATCCTTTTAATGTGTTGGATTCTGTTTGCTAGTATTTTGTTGAGGATTTTTGCGTCTATGTTCATCAGTGATATTGGTCTGTAGTTTTTTTGTGACATTTTTGTCTGGTTTTGGTATCAGGGTGATGGTGGCCTTGTAGAATGAGTTTGGGAGTGTTTCTCCCTCTACTATATTTTGGAAGAGTCTGAGAAGGATAGGTGTTTGCTCTTCTCTAAATTTTTGATAGAATTCGCCTGTGAAGCCATCTGGTCCTGGGCTTTTGTTTGTTGGAAGATTTTTAATTACAGTTTCAATTTCATTACTTGTGTTTGGTCTGTTCGTACTTTCTATTTCTTTCTGGTTCAGTCTTGGAACGTTATACCTTTCTAAGAATTTGTCCATTTCTTCCAGGTTGTCCATTTTATTGGCATAGAGTTGCTTGTAGTAATCTCTTATGATCCTTTGTATTTCTGTGGTGTGAGTTGTAATTTCTCCTTTATCATTTCTAATTTTATTGGTTTGAATCCTCTCCCTTTTTTTCTTGATGAGTCTGGCTAAAGGCTTATCTATTTTGTTTATCATCTCAAGGAAGCAACCTTTAGTTTTATTGATCTTTATTGTTTTCTTCATTTCTATTTCATTCATTTCTGCTCTGATCTTTATGATTTCTTTCCTTCTACTAACTTTGGGGGTTTTTTGTTCTTCTTTCTCTAGTTGCTTTAGGTATAAGGTTAGATTGTTTATTTGAAATTTTTCTTGTTTCTTGAGGTGAGATTGAATTGCTCTAAACTTCCCTCTTAGAATTGCTTTTGCTGCATTCCATAGGTCCTGGGTTGTCATGTTTTCATTGTCATTTGTTTCTATGTATTTCTTGATTTCCTCTTTGATTTCTTCAGTGATCACTTGGTTATTTAGTAACGTATTGTTTAGCCTCCATGTGTTTGTGTTTTTTTACAGGTTTTTTTTTCCTGTAATTAATTTCTAATCTCATAATGTTGTGGTTGGAAAAGATGCTTGATATGATTTCAATTTTCATAAATTTACCAAGACTTGATTTGTGACCCAAGATGTGATCTATCCTAGAGAATGTTCCATGCACACTTGAGAAGAAAGTGTATTCTGCCGCTTTCAGGTGGAATGTCCTATAAATATCACTTAAGTCTATCTGGTCTATTGTGTCTTTTAAAGCTTGTGTTTCCTTATTAACTTTCTGTCTGGATGATCTGTCCACTGGTGTAAGTGAGCTGTTAAAGACCCCCACTATTATTGTGTTACTGTCAATTTCCCCTTTTATGGCTGTTAGCATTTGCCTTATGCATTGAGGTGCTCCTATGTTGGGTGCAAAAATATTTATAATTGTTATGTCTTCTTCTTGGATTGATCCCTTGATCATTATGTAGTGTCCTTCCTTACCTCTTGACTATTTTAAAGTCTATTTTATCTGAAATGAGTATTGCTACTCCAGCTTTCTTGTGATTTCCATTTGCATGGAATATCTTTTGCCATCCCCTCACTTTCAGTCTGTATGTGTCCCTAGATCTGAAGTCGGTCTCTTGTAGACAGCATATATATGGGTCTTGTTTTTGTATCCATTCAGCCAGTCGCTGCCTTTTGGTTGGCACATTTAATCCATTTACATTCAAAGTGATTATCAATATGTATGTTCCTATTATCATTTTCTTAATTGATTTGGGTTTGTTTTTGTGGGTCTTTCTCTTCTCTTGTGTTTCCCACTTAGAGATGTTCCTTTACCATTTGTTGTACAGCTGGTTTGGTGGTGCTGAATTCTCATAGCTTTTGCTTGTCTGTAAAGCTTTTGATTTCTCCATCGAATCTGAATGAGATCCTTGCTGGGTCGAATAATCTTGGTTGTAGGTTTTTCCCTTTCATCACTTGAAATATACCCTGCCACTCCCTTCTGGCCTGCAGGGTTTCTGCTGAAAAATCCACTGATTGATAACATACAAGGGAAATCCCATAAGGTTATTTGTTGCTTTGCCCTTGCTGCTTTTAATAGTTTTTCTTTGAATTTAATTTTTGTTAGGTTGCTTAATATGTGTTTCAGTGTGTTTCTCCTTGGGTTTATCCTGTATGGGACTCTCTGCACTTCCTGCACTTGGGTGGCTATTTCCTTTTCCATGTTAGGGAAGTTTTCTGCTATAATCTTTTCAAATATTTTCTCACACCTTTCTGTTTCTCTTTTTCTTCTGGTACCCCTATAACTCGAATGTTGGTGCATTTATTGTTGTCCCAGATGGTCTGTAAGACTGTCCCCATTGCTTTTCATTGTTTTTTCTTTATTCTTCTCCTCTGCAGTTATTTCCACCTTTCTCTCTTCCAGCTCACTTATTCGTTCTTCTGCTATTGAGTCCTTCTAGTGTATTTTTCATTTCAGTTATTCTGTTGTTCATCACTGTTTGTTCTTTAGTTTTTCTAGGCCCTTGTTAACTATTTCTTATATTTTCTCAATCCATGCCTCCATTCTGTTTCTGAGATTTTGGATCATCTTTACTATAATTACTCTGAATTCTTTTTCAGGTAGGTTGCCTATTTCCTCTTCATTTATTTGATCTTGTAGGATTTTACCTTACTCCTTCATCTGTAACGTATTTTTTTGTCATCTCATTTTTTTTGATGGGTGCGGCTGTGTTCCTGTCTTGTTGGTTGTTTGGCCTGAGGCATCCAGCACTGAAGTTTGCAGGCAGTTGGGTGCAGCTGAGCCTTGGTGCTGAGATGACCTCTGGGAGAGCTCACACTGATGAATATTCCCTGGGGTCTGAGGTTATTTGTTAGTCCAGCAGTTTGGACTTGGCACTCCCACCACAGGAGCTCAGGCCCAGCCTGGGAACTAAGACGCTGCAAGCCATGTGGTACAGCACAAAAAAAGAGCATAACAACAAAGAATAAAAAAATAAAATTAGAAAAAGAAAATACTAGAAAAACTCAAAAT
The DNA here is from genome assembly GCF_949987515.2 of Delphinus delphis. Taxonomy (NCBI): domain Eukaryota; kingdom Metazoa; phylum Chordata; class Mammalia; order Artiodactyla; family Delphinidae; genus Delphinus; species Delphinus delphis. Next base: position 37,826,310 of record NC_082688.1, on the reverse strand, counting down.
AAAAATGAAACAACAACAAAGCCAACCAGAACCACAACAGCAAAAAAAAAAAAGAAAGCCAGAAAAGGCCTTGGTGGAGCAGTGCGGGGTGGGGGGGCTTAGGTTCAGGATCCACATGGCCAGAGGGGCCCCCAAGGGCAGAGGTTCAGGCCTGGGACCCCCAGCAGGCTCACCAGGGCCTAAGCAGGCAGGGGAGACGCTGGCCGCATTCCCCTCTGATCTCCCACCAATCCGAGGAAGGTCTCTCCCCATCCCTGTTGATCCCCCCCACTGTGAGTGGGCCCCTTCGAGCATGGGAACCCCTCCCTTGCCCAAGCCACCCCTCAGGGGTGCTGGTCCCATCCCACCTCCTGTCCACCACATCCTACCCAAAGGCTGTGGGACTGTATATTTCTTGCTTCTGGTGTCTGCCCTCTGGCGGGAGAGGCTGGTCTAGAGGCTTGTGCAGGCTTCCTGGTGCGAGGGGCTGGTGCCTGCCCACTGGTGGGTGGAGTTGGGTCTTGGCCCTCTGTTGGGCAGGGCCATTGCAGGAGCATGTCTAGAGGTGTCTGTGAGCTCAGGAGGACTTTAGGGAGCCTGTCTGTTGATAGGTAGGACTTGTTCCCATCCTGTTGTTTGTTTGGCCTGAGGCATCCCAGCACTGGAGCCTACAGGCTGTTGAGTGGATCCAGGTCTTGGTGCTAATGTCCCAATCAAGATGTCTGTCAGCCTTCAGATGAGTACTCACAGATATGTTCACCACCAACTTTTATGTCCCGAGAGAGCAACAACCACCTCCCACCTTCCCAGGAGACCCTCCAAGACCAGCAAGTAGATCTGGCCCAGGCTCCTGTGAAGTCACTGCTCTTGCCCTGGGTCATGGTGTGCACAAGACTTTGAGTGCATCCTCCAAGAGTGGAGTCTCTGTTTCCCCCAGTCCTGTGGAGCTCCTGTGATCAAGACCCACTGGCCTTCAAAGCCAAATGCTCTAACATGGGGCTTAGAACTCTCACATGGGGGAACTTCTGCAATGTAATTATTCTCCAGTTTGTGGGTCACCCACCCAGAGGGTGTGGGATTTTATTATATCGTGAGTGCACCCCTCCTACCATCTCATTGTGGTTTCTTCTTTGTCTTTGGATGTAGATTATCTTTTTTGGTAGGTTCCAGTATTTTTTATTGATGGTTGTTCAGCAGTTAGTTGTGATTTTGGTGTTCTTGTGGGAGGAGGTGAGCTCAAGGTCTTCTATTCCACCATCTTCTCCCTTTGACTATCCAATTCTAATCTGCAACCAAGATGGGCTCAAACCCACCTTTCTAATGTGAAATTATTCTGGCAAGTTATCCTGGCTAAAGTTTTCGTATAGCAGGGCTACAGTTAGCCAAGAACATAAGACTTTTCAAATATGACTTTGAATATGACTGATTATAAAATATTATATGAAAGAAACCCTTGTAAATCATAGCTTTGACTTGTCCTGTCTTTTGAGAAAATGAGAAAACGCCTTTTTTCATTGTAAAGTTATGTAAACCTCTGAAAATAACCACCTTGTGTAATTAAGTGTCTTAGGTCAAATTCCCTTGAAGCATACTCTGTGACAGGGATTTAAATATGCATGATAAATTGAGGGAGTACTCTTGAGGAAATGTCCTATAAGGGAGGGAGTGAAGCATAAGGGAGGGAGTGAAGCAGGATAGAGAAGGAGTAAGAACTGGGCAAGGATGTGGAATATAAATTGTACCACAAAATTGTATTCCCGAGAGGAAGGGGCTTATCAGCCATCAGCTATGGCCCTTCCTTGGGATGGAGGCTGATACTTAAGAACCCATCAAATGGGGGTCCTTCAAGATGGCAGAGGAGTAAGACGTGGAGATCACCTTCCTCCCCACAAATACATCTACATGTGGAACAACTCCTACAGAACACCTACTGAACTCTGGCAGAAGACCTCAGACTTGCTAAAAGGTAAGAAAATCCCCACGTACGTGGGTAGGGCAAAGAGAAAGGGAAAAACAGAGACAAAAGAATAGGGATGGGACCAGCACCTCTGGGAGGGAGCTGTGAAGGAGGAAATGTTTCCACAGACTAGGAAGCCCCTTCACTGGCGGAGACTGCGGGTTGGGGCAGGGGGAAGCTTCAGAGAGATGGAGGAGAGTACAGCATCAGGGGTGCAGAGGTCAAAGTGGAGAGGTTCCCACACAGAGGATCAGTGCCAAACAGCACTCACCATCCTGAGAGGCTTGTCTGCTCACCTGCCAGGGCAGGTGGGGAATGGGAGCTGAGGCTCGGGCTTCGGAGGTCAGACCCCTGGGAGAGGACTGGGGTTGGCTGCGTGGAGATAGCCTGAAGGGGACTATTGCACCACAACTAGCTGGGAGGGAGTCAGGGAAAAAGTCTACACCTGCCAAAGAGGCAAGGGACCATAGTTTCAGGGTGTTCAAGGAGAAGGGATTCCTTCCCCATGTGCCCACAGAAGGCAGAGCACTGCCTAAGCAAGCTCCAGAGAGGGATGTGAGCCGCAGCTATCAGCTTGGATCCCAGAGACAGGCATGAAACGCTAATGCTGCTGCCACCAGGAATCCTGTGTGCAAGCACGGGTCACTACCCACACCCCATCTGGGAGCCTGTGCAACACGCCACTACCAGGGTCCTGAGATCAAGGGACAACATCCCTGGGAGAACACACAGCATGCCTCAGGTTGTTGCAATGTCACACAAGCCTCTGCCACCACAGGCTCACCCCTCATTCCAATTATGACTACTGTACCCTTCCCTCTCCCCAGCCTGAGAGAGCAAGAGAGCCCTAATCAACCACTGCTTTAACCCTCTCTTGTCTGGGCAGGCAACAGATGCCTAAAGGTGACCTACATGCAGAGGTGGGGCCAAAACCAAAGCTGAACCCCAGGAGCTGTGCGAACAAAGAACAGAAAGGGAAATCTCTCCATGCAGCCTCAGGAGCAGGGGATTAAATCTCCAGAATCAACCTGATGAATGCTGCATCTGTAGAATACCTGAGTAGACAACGAATGGTCCCAAAATTGAGGCGGTGGACTTTTTGTAGACTTGGGGGTTTGCTGTCTGCAACTGATTCATTTCTGATTTTTATGTTTATCTTAGTTTAGTTTTTAGTGCTTGTTCATTGGTTTGGTTGCTCTCTTTTTTTAAATTTTATTATTTTTTAATTTTATTATTATTTTTTCTTCCTCCTTTTCATCTGAGCCATGTGGCTAACAGGGTCTTGGTGCTCCGGCCGGGTGTCAGGCCTGAGCCTCCGAGGTGGGAATGCCTACTCCAGGACACTGGACCACCAGAGACCTCCTGGTCCCAGGTAATATCAATCGGTGAGAGCTCTCCCAGAGATCTCTGTCTCAATGCTAAGACCCAATTCCACTCAACGACCAGCAAGCTCCAGTGCTGGACGCCCCATGCCAAACAACTAGCAAGACAGGAACACAACCCCACCCATTAAGTTCACAGACATCCCAAAATACACCACCAGACACGGCCCTGTCCACCAGAAAGACAAGATCCAGCCCCACCCACCAGAACACAGGTACCAGTCCCTTCCACCAGGAAGCCTACACAAGCCACTGAAACATCACGCATGGGGGGCAGACACCAAAAACGACGAGAACTACAAACCTGCAGCCTGAGAAAAGGGGACCCGAAACACAGTAAGTTAAACAAAATGAGAAGACAGAGAAATATGCAGCAGATGAAGGAACAAAGTAAAACCCACCAGACCAAACAAATGAGGAAAATAGGCAGTAATGATAGTAAAGATGATCCAACATCTTGGAAATAGAATGGAGAAAATACAAGAAACGTTTAACAAGGACCTAGAAGAACTAAAGAGCAAACAAACAGTGATGAACAACACAATAAGTGAAATTAAAAATTCTCTAGAAGGAATCAATAGCAGAATAAGGATGAGTGACCTGGAAGATAAAAGAGTGGAAATAACTGCCACAGAGCAGAATAAAGAAAACAGAATGAAGAGAATTGAGGACAGAGACCTCTGTTGTCTCAGAGAACGCTGGGACAACATTAAACACACCAACATTTGAAAAATAGGGGTCCCAAAAGAGAAAAAAAAAGGTCTCAGAAAATATTTGAAGAGATTATAGTTGAAAACTTCCCTAATATGGGAAAGGAAATGGTCAATCAACTCCAGAAAGTTCAGAGAGTCCCATACAGGATAAATCCAAGGAGGAACATGCCAAGACACATATTAATCAAACTATCAAAAATTAAATACAAAGAAAGAATAGTAAAAGCAGCAAGGGAAAAGCAACAAATAAAATACAAGGGAATCCCCATAAGGTTAACAGCTGATCCTTCAGCAGAAATTCTGCAAGACACAAGGGAGTGGCAGGACATATTTAAAGTGACAAAAGGGAAAAAACTACAACCAAGATTACTCTACCCAGCAAGGATCTCATTCAGATTTGACAGAGAAAACAAAAGTTAAGAGAATTCAGTACCTCCAAAGCAGCTTTACAACAAATGCTAAAGGAACTTCTCTAGGCAGGAAACACAAGAGAAGGAAAAGACCTACAAAAACAAATCAAAAACAATTAAGAAAATGATAATAGGAACATTCATATCGATAATCACCTTGAATGTAAATGGATTAAATGCTCCAAAGAAATGACACAGACTGGCTGAGTGGATCCAAAAACAAGACCCATATATCTTCTGTCTACAAGAGACCCACTTCAGACCTAGAGACACATACAGACTGAAAGTGAGGAGATGGAAAAAGATATTCCATGCAAATGGAAATCAAATGCTGAAGTAGCAATTCTCATATCAGAACAAATAGACTTTAAAATAAAGACGGTTACAAGAGACACAGAAGGACACTGAGTAAGGATCAAGGGATCAATCCAAGAAGACATGACAATTATAAATATTTATGCACTCAACATAGGAGCACCTCAATACATAAGGCAAATGCTGACAGCCATAAAAGGGGAAATCAACAGTGACACGATAATAGGGGACACTAACACCCAACTTTCACCAAGGGACAGATCATCCAAAATGAAAATAAATAAGGAAACACAAGCTTTAAATGACATATTAGACATAATGAACTTTATAGGACATTCCATCCAAAAACAGAATACACTTTCTTCTCAAGTGCTCATGGAACATTCTCCAGGAGAGATCATATCTTGGATCACAAATCAAGCCTCGGTAAATTTAAGAAAATTGAAATCGGATCAAGTGTCTTTTCCAACCACAACACTATGAGACTACATATCAATTACAGGAAAGAAACTGTATAACATATGGAGGCTAAACAATATGCTACTAAACACATGGAGGCTAAACAATATGCTACTAAATAACCAAGAGATCACAGAAGAACTCAAAGAGGAAATCAAAAAACACCTAGAAACAAATGACAATGAAAACACGATGACCCAAAACTGATGGGATGCAGCAAAAGCAGTTCTAAGAGGGAAGTTTACAGCAATACAATCCTACCTCAAGGAACAAGAAAAATCTCAAACCTAACATTACACCTAAAGCAGTTAGAGAAAGAAGAACAAAAAAAACCCAAAGTTAGTTAGCAGAAGGAAAGAAATTATAATGATCAGATCAGAAATAAATGAAAAAGAAATGAAAGAAACAATAGCAAAGATCAATAACACTAAAAGCTGGTTCTTTGACAAGAAAAACAAAATTGATAAACCATTAGCCAGAATCATCAAGAAAAAAAGGGAGAAGACTCAAATCAATAGAACTAGAAATGAAAAAGGAGAAGTAACAACTGACACTGCAGAAATACAAAGGATCATGAGAGATTACTACAAGCAACTCTATGCCAATAAAATGGACAACTGGAAGAATTGGACAAATTCTTAGAAAAATACAACCTTCCAAGACTGAACCAGGAAGAAATAGAAAATATGAACAGACCAATCACAAGCACTGAAATTGAAACTGTGATTAAAAATCTTCCAACAAACAAAAGCCCAGGACCAGATGGCTTCACAGGCGAATTCTATCAAACCTTTAGAGAAGAGCAAACACCTATCCTTCTCGGCCTCTTCCAAAATATAGCAGAGGGAGAAACACTCCCAAACTCATTCTAAAAGGCCACCAGCACCCTGATATCAAAACCACACAAAGATGTCACAGGGAGAGAAAACTACAGGCCCATATCACTGATGAACATAGATGCAAAAATCCTCAACAAAATACTAGCAAACAGAATCCAGCAGCATATTAAAAGGATCATACACCATGATCAAGTGGGGTTTATCCTAGGAATGCAAAGATTCTTCAATATATGCAAATCAATCAATGTGATACACCATATTAACAAATTGAAGGAGAAAAAACATATGATCATCTCAATAGATGCAGAAAAAGCTTTCGACACAATTCAACACCCATTTATGATAAAAACTCTCCAGAAAGTAGGCATAGAGGGAACCTACCTCAACATAATAAAGGCCATATATGACAAACCAACAGCCAACATTGTTCTCAATGGTGAAAAACTGAAACCATTTCCTCAAAAATCAGGAACAAGCAAGGATGCCCACTCTCACCACTATTATTCAACATAGTTTTGGAAGTCTTGCCACGGCAATCAGAGAAGGAAAAGAAATAAAAGGAATCCAAATCGGAAAAGAAGAAGGAAAACTGTCACTGTTTGCAGATGACATGATACTATACATAGAGAATCCTAAAGATGCTAACAGAAAACTACTAGAGCTCATCAATGAATTTGGTAAAGTAGCAGGATACAAAATTAATGCACAGAAATCTCTGGCATTCCTATACACTAATGATGAACAATCTGAAAGAGAAATTCAGGAAACACTCCCATTTTCCATTTCAACAAAAAGAATGAAATACCTAGGAATAAGCCTACCTAAGGAGACAAAAGACCTGTATGCAAAAAACTATAAGACACTGATGAAAGAAATTAAAGATGATACAAATAGATGGAGAGATATACCATGTTCCTGGATTGGAAGAATCAACACTGTGAAAATGACTCTACTACCCAAAGCAATCTACAGAGTCAATGCAATCCTTTTCAAACTACCAATGGCATTTTTCACAGAACTAGAACAAAAAATTTCACAATTTGTATGAAAACAAAAAAGACCCTGAATAATAACCAAAGCAATCTTGAGAAGGAAAAACGGAGCTGGAAGAATCAGGCTCCCAGTAATCAAGACAGTATGGTACTGGCACAAAAACAGAAATATAGATCAATGGAACAGGATAGAAAGCCCAGAGATAAACCCACGCACATATGGTCACCTTATCTTTGATAAAGGAGGCAAGAGTATACAATGGAGAAAAGACAGCCTCTTCAATAAGTGGTGCTGGGAAAACTGGACAGCTACATGTAAAAGAATGAAATTAGAATACTTCCTAACACCATACACAAAAATAAACTCAATATGGATTAAAGATCTAAATGTAAGGCCAGACACTATAAAACTCTTAGAGGAAAACAAAGGCAGAACACCCTATGACATAAATCACAGCAAGATCCTTTTTGACCCACCTCCTAGAGAAATGGAAATAAAAATAAACAAGTGGGACCTAATGAAACTTAAAAGCTTTTGCACAGCAATGGAAACCATAAACAAGACGAAAAAACAACCCTCAGAATGGGAGAAAATATTTGCAAATGAAGCAACTGACAAAGGATTAATCTCCGAAATATACAAGCAGCTCATGCAACGCAATACCAAAAATCAAACAACCCAATCAAAAAATGGGCAGAAGACCTAAATAGACGTTTCTCCAAAGAAGATATACAGATTACCAACAAACACATGAAAGGATGCTCAACGTCACTAATCCTTAGAGAAATGCAAGTCATAACCACAATGAGGTATCACCTCACACTGGTCAGAATGGCCATCATCAAAAAAATCTACAAACAATAAATGCTGGAGAGGGTGTGGAAAAAAGGGAACCCTCTTGCCCTGTTGATGAGAATGTAAACTGATACAGCGACTATGGAGAACAGTATGGAGGTTCCTTAAAAACTAAAAATATAACTACCGTATGACCCAGCAATCCCACTACTGAGCATATACCCTGAGAAAACCATAATTCAAAAAGAGACATGCACCACAGTGTTCATTGCAGCTCTATTTACAATAGCCTTGACATGGAAGCAATCTAAGTGTCCTTCAACAGATGAATGGATAAAGAAGATGTGGCACATATATACCACGGAATATTACTCAGCCATAAAAAGAAATGAAACTGAGTTATTTGTAATGAGGTGGATGGACCTAGAGTGTGTCATACAGAGTGAAGTAAGTCAGAATGAGAAAAACAAATACCATATGCTACACATATATGGAATCTAAAAAAAAAATCGTTCTGATGGACCTAGGGGCAGGACAGGAATAAAGACGCAGACGTATAGATTGGACTTCAGGACACGGGGAGGCTAAAGGGTAAGCTGGGACGAAGTAAGAGAGTGGCATGGACATATATACACTACGAAACGTAAAATAGATAGCTAATGGGAAGCAGCCGCATAGCACAGGGAGATCAGCTCGGTGCTTTGTGTCCACCTAGAGGGGTGGGATAGGGAGGGTGGGAGGGAGGCTCAAGAGGGAGGGGTTATGGGGATATATGTATACATATAGCAGATTCACTTTGTTATACAGCAGAAGCTAACACAACATTGTAAAGCAATTATACTCCAATGAAGATGTTAAAAAAAAAAGAACCCATGAAATAAAAGCAGTTTCTACAGTGTCAAAGGTCATCAGTGAGCTGTTACAGCCAACATTCACAGCAGCCTGCTAAAAAGACTGGGTAGGGCACCAAAACAATGTCTAACAGAAACCACCCCTTGGATTGCCCAAAGACACTTGTTTCTCACATTTCATTCAGTCTGTCTAGTACCCAATCCCAGCTGTTCCAGGATTCTATGGTCATAATTCCTAGGGAAATTTATAAGAGGGAATTTATGGGTCAAACTGTGGCATTTGGTGTTGCAGTTGGACCCTGATCATAATTGGTATTACTTTGTCCATCCTTCACCATCAGTTGTAGACTTCTCTCACTCCTAGCTCTTACTTCTGGTTCTCTATGTGGTTAACCTGATGGCATGACCCAGATGCTCACCACTAAGGGATCTCAGGCCCTTATAAGGCCGTAGTTGTACTTGCCCATCTACAGTTCAGCTGAGCATAGGTATGCCAAGAGATGCCTAATACCAAACATCTTCTTCCCTGCCCCATTATGTAGCAGCGTCCGCATCCCTACCACTTACAATGATCAGAGACAATTACCCCTGCCAGTGTGGTAACTCCTTTCTGTGCCTACTGGTCTGCTCGCTCAGGGAGCTCAGAGAGATCATGCGACAGCCTTAACTTTAAATTGAGTGAGACTCTGTGTCCTCTGGTGGAAGTATCTCCCCATCTGCGAACTGGGACAATTGGACTGACAGTACAAAGTTGTGAGGATGGGAAGCACAAATTCCCCCATCAGATCTCTGGGAGTAGTGAAAAGCAGGCCCCTTTTACTTTTACCCTTTGATTCCCAGACTCATGTATTCTACCCACTTGGCACTTAGTACCACATAATAGTCAGCCCCCACTTGAGCCTCAACATTCTGAAAGCCAGTGGAATTTAGATGTAGTGCTGGGAAGATTGGGAGGATGAGTGTCTTAGGCTGCTCCCTCTGAAACAGAGCCTCAGTAAAGGGTCTGAATGTAAGAGGCTTACTTGGGTGATGACTACAGGAAGCCCTCACAGAGGAGTGCGGAAATAAAACAGGGAAGAAAAGGAAAACAATACACATGCATTAATGAACAAGTTACTGCCCTTGGCAACTTTGAATCAATCCCAATAGCAGCCTTTGGAGAGATTGTGGAATACACCTCAGAGTTTTCCTCCTGAGGGGCTAGGAAGCTAGAGTATTTATTCTCCAATTCCCATCCATAATTGGCTGAGGACTACTCTTCATTTTGCCCTCCGTGTGGGTTAGAGAGAGCCCTCAGATGCAGAGTTATAGAAGTTAGCAGTAAGACACTGCTGGTGAGTATGGGAATGGTGAATACCTAGGGCATATGGTAAAGACACCAACAGAATTTATTGCAGGTAGGTTTCCACCACGCAATGAAACAGGGGCTTTTAAGAGATGTTTAGCCTGAGTTACTTAAGGGGAAAGAAAGTGGCCTTTCTTATATACTGGATTTTGTGAATGAACATTTACACACATTACGATTGCATTCATAATTCACTTTGATATAAGAAAACCAGTTCAGAAGGTTGCCATGTATACCACCAGAGCCATGAGGAGAACAACTGGACTGCAGCTGAGAATTTGCAATATGGCTCCTAGTGGGCCTCATTTTCTCCCTTGGTAAAAAGGCAAGCACCTAATTCCAAGGAGTTTCGCTTCTGTAAAAAGCATTAAAGTTCTGGGGTAAGAGGAACTATAAAATGATACCATAAAAGTGACAGATCTCAATTTACTGGAAAAGAAGTACAAATGGCACATATCAGAACTGCATTAGCCAAGACCCTATAATTACAGATATTTAATAAAATTAATTTAATAGCCAGTAATCCAAAATTTTAAAAGCACACGTGAGAATCAAATAAAATAGAATTAGAGTGGAGTGCATTTTAGACTTTTAAGGAAATTATGGACTAATGATTTCTGCAGCAATCTTATGACTAAACTACCCCAGGCCTCATAAATACTCTGAACTGAGTCTGAAACTCTACAGCAAACCAGATACAGAATCTTCCATGTTTAAGGGTACAACAATAATTTTAATTTACTTACTTGAGAGGAACAAACACAAAGAGCTTCAACAAAGACAATAGTATGGTGGAGTAGAATGAGTATAAGGCTTTATAGTCAGAAGATCTGGGTTTTGGTCATATCTTCAGGAATTACATGACTAGGAAAACCTGAGGAAGTTTCTAAGCTTCACTGAGCCTATTTCCTGAAAGTAATAACCATGATACCTTTCTATACACAGTATTGCAGAGTTATATTAACTGAGATAATATATATAAAAGTACTTTGTAAGCCACGTATGTTCAACATGATCAACATCTTAGTTTATATTACAATGAGAAAAGTGCAGAGCAATTAACCAGATCCAACAAATAAAAATCCCATTCCATGCAATTAGAAAGCAAAGATGCATGCTATGCAGTAAAGGTAATTTTGTGTAGACTACCGGAAAAAGGAAATTTTGTTGAATCACTGTGGTAGTGACTTCTATTCCTTACATTTATCTGGTCCTCTCTTCTCCTGGACATATGAGGATGTACTTTCCCCTGCCCCTTTGGAACTGGACAGAGCTACGTGACTAGTTCTAAGATAACAGTCTGTTAGCAGAAGTGATGGCTGACCCTATTGAGCTAAAGCTTTAACTGCCAATGCAAAACCCTCCAGCACTCTCTTTCCCTACCAAGGGGACTGAGGAGGTCTCAGTTGAGATAGTGGAACCAAAAGATCCAAGCCACCTGGAAAATGAGTTGCCAATTGGAGGACCGTTGCCCTGGAAGTTCACCTGGACCCACAATAGGCTTTGCATGAGCAGGAAATAAACCTCTGTGACACTTTGAGTTTTTGTTTATTGATTTTTGTTACTGCAGCATAATTCAGCCTATCCTGACTAGAATAATCACTGAGATCTTTATCAGGGGCTTCTGTGTTTCTACATATGACACAACCACACAGCTCTGAAGATGTTGAACTTTAGGCATCTGAATCTATATATGAATACAATCATATATGCTATTAATCAAGAAAGGAAAGTTTTTGTATCAATATTATTCAAACCCTTCAATTCACTAACTTGAATTAGGCTGCATCTTCACAGTGCTAGAAAAATTGGTTGGTTTAGTAAATTCAGAAGAAAAAAAAAAGTTCCTTTCCCTGGACAGGAAATAAAAGCACTATCTAAACTTCCACAGACATGTTTACAGAGTCAGTACTGAATTTTTCCACTATCCCAAATTTATTTTATATTATTTATTAAATATGTAGTATAATGCACCTGGCTAATTGCAATGTGGTTTCCAAGACAAGAGGATGGAGATGATTTTGTTATTATTTATTTATGATCTCACATTCTTCTAAAAGGATTTGGGATACAAATGATGAATCATTCTCCAATTTCCTTAACTGGTCTTATTCCATAGCAAATCACATTACAATGAACCAATCACAAAAGACCTGGAATTAAGTATAATGGCATTGGATATGTCCATTTATAAATATTGTAAAATATGGATTATAAATCAGTAAAATGAGCACCCAGAAAGATGTCTCTACCGTTTCCACAAAATCTCCATGACTTTGGGCAAATTATTTATGTTCTGTTACCACTTCTATATCTATAAAATTGGGAACGTGTTGGTCATTTCAAACATACCATACTGGGAAAGACAGGTAGTACTGGGGAAGGGGAACTTACATAGAGAATAAGAAAACATTCCAAAGGGCATTCAGCTCATTGGAAAAGAGACTTGCACAGTAAAATCAAAAAGAATATTTCATTTTAAATTGCAGTGCTTTATCAAGTGTATATTTGGTTTTTAATTTCTCTTTTATTTTTAAAGAACTGACTAGGAAAGAATAACTGTCATTTAGAGAGGAGAGGGGTCATGGGGTAGGTTTCTGAAAGGGACACTTTGTTTCCTACATGGCTTTGGATCTGCTCTTTTAAATACAAATCAGTGTCCCTATCCTTTGAGATATGTGGTTTGGTGGTTTGGAGTTTTGTTTCTGATTCCCATTTATACTAAAGACTAATGTAGTGGTAAGTGTGGTACCTGGGCCAGTAGGAGCAACAGCATCTGGGGACTTTTTAGAAATGTACACTCAGCCCCACAGCATCTATTGAATCAAAAACTTGGGGTGGGGCAAGGCAATCTGCCATAACAAGTCCAGCCTGTGCTTCTGAGGCATGCTGAAGTTTGAGAAACATTGGACAAAAGGGCCTTTCCTTAGAAATCTGCAAAAGACACCCTGATCCATTAAATGTATACTAGCATTCAGAGATCAGATATAAATTGAGCACTTGTAAAACCTTTTCTTACATTGAGAATCTATATTTTCTGATTCTCTTAGATTAAGATCTGACACCCTAAATTTCAAAATGGAGCCAGTTTTTATGTTTAAGTAATAAACCCTTGAAAATATGCAATTTATATTTGAAGTGCTGACACAATCTTAATGATAGCATTGCAAATGGCGACGCTATAATTAAGCTTCGATCTTCTTTGGAAAAGAAAAAGGGAGAGAGAACGTGAAGAAGGAGGTTACTGTTCAATGAACTGCTCTGTCATTTGCTGCAGTGATTCTTAATTGTGTCTCATTACAGCAAGATGATCATTACTCTACTTGTCTGTCTGATTTAGAGACCACTAAAAGTGTCTTGTAACTTGCAGCCGTCTCCTTTGCAACAGTCCTTTGCCTCTCACCCTCATTACTCAGAATCTGTCCAATTATTTGTCATTAAAGTAATAAAAAGGACTGCAGCAGAAAATGTGGGAGGTAACTGTTGGAGGTCTGCCCGGGGAGGAAGAAAAAATGCAAACTGTTTTCAAGGCACTGGGAAGGTGACATCGTTAATTAAGTGTTAGGGAATATGCAAATCAGTCCTACTCTCAAGAGACTGTAATAAAACTGAGAAAACATTATTATCACTGCAAGTAAGAGAAGGCAGTGTTACCCCATCTGGAAGACTGTCATTTTCTGGTGGAGACTCAAGCAAAGAGGGGAGGGGGCCGGGAAGGAGTGAAGAAGGTGGATTGTTCAGGACCATTGAGTGTGCTCAGGCTGTTAAGAGTTCAGAATTAAGGTGTCAACACGGAAGGCCAGTGGATTACAACTTTTAATGAGGGATGTTTGTCTAATCACAGGATTTGCACACCCAATTTCCTCTGCAAAATGACTTACAACTCATCAGCAGGCAGTGTTTTTGTAGGTTAAAGGAAGGGGAGAGGAATTGAGGTGGAGGCTTACAGCTGGCATAGTAGGCATCTTGGGTGTTTTCTAAAGGCAGTAATGAAGCAAATCACTTGAAGGTATGTGGACACTTGTTTACTTATTAAAAATACACTGATCACCAGCAGAAGCCTCTGGGCCTTTGCTCAAGCTGAAACCTCTCCCCGGCATGCCTTTTCTCCACTCCTCCTCCATCTTGTTACTCTGGCTAACTCATTTCTTACCTTTTGAAGTTCATAGTGTCAGTTCCTTGTGAAATCTATCCCATTTCCACCCCAGATAAGTACATGCCAAAGCAAGAACAGAGTGCCTGCTATGCCGACACAGCTTCGAGGCAGGTTCTCTTGCTCTCTTATTCTATCCAGGTGGCAGATATTTATATAAAATCTTCTAACACGGAGATACGGGAGTGATAGTTTCCCAGGCAGACTTTCATTTGATCACAAGGAAATGAAAGTCTTTCTCAGCACCCTTTAGGAAAAATCATCTTGCATCCTGCATTAGTTAGCAACTGCTGCTTAACAAACCATCCCAAAACTTAGATGCTTAATTATTACTCAGGAGTCTATATGTCAGGTGGGCTTACTCATGAGCTTTCACCACCTGGACGTTGGGTAAGAGAGCTGCAGTTGGGTAGGCTGACTCCGTCACATATTTGGGTGTCTTTTGGCTCTAAGTTGGCCTAGAAAGGCCTTAGTCTGGAAAACTGGGATCTTCTTCATGGGGCTCTAATCCTCCAGTAGGTTAGTGTATACTCGTTTACAGGCTGGTGACAGGGTTCTGAGAGAGAGTGTAAGCATGCAACAGGTTGAGGCATAGGCTTGGAATTGGTACACTCTCACTTTCGTCCATTTTATTAACCAAAGGATCATTGTAGAATCAAAGGGTGGGGAATTCACTTCACCACTTCATGGGAGGAGCTACAGTGTCACACTTCAAAGGGCTTGGCGACAGGCAGGATTGATGAATTGAGGTACTCAATTCTCATTTGTGGCCATGGCCGGAGCTGACTATCCTGTACTGTACAGATCATAGGGGGATCTTATTTATGCTAAGAACACTTCCTCTTAATCAGAGAATGAATTTCCTTGCTGCATTAATTTCCTGAGGCTGCTGTAACAAATTACCAGTAACCCAGTGGATTTATTCTCTCACAGTTCTGGAGGCTAGAAGTTCAAAATCTAGCAGGGTCATGCTCCCTCCAGGGTATCTTGGAAAGAATCCTGTCCTTGCCTCTTCTAGCTTCTGGTGGCTCCAGGCATTTCTTAACTTGTGACCACATCACTCCAATCTCTGTGTCCATGGTCACATTGCCTCCTCCCTTTCTGTCTCCTATAAGGACACTTGCCACTGGATCTGCAGCCCAAGCCTATAACCTATGATGATGGCCTCCTCTCAAGATCCTTAACTTAATTTGCAAAGACCACTTTTTCCAAATAAGGTGACATTTACAAGTTCTGAGAGTTAGGACATGGACATATCTTTTTCAGGGCCACCATTCAGTCCACTGCACTTGCCATCACCTTATTACTGTAGCTGACTCAGTTGTGAGACTAGAAATAGCCCTCATCCTCCCTTTATGTAGGTGGGAAAGCAGAAGCCTGGGGAAATGATGAATGGCAAGACTCTGCAAATGATAGTGACTTGGTTGCCCGTTCCATGTCCTCTCCCATTCCTGCCCTATTTCAGTCAGTGGTTTCAACTGGGAAATTATATGGGGTAACAGGCTTTTAGAGAACTGTATAGCAGTGTCCTGAGAACTGAACAAGTGTGGGCAGTGAGTTGCTGTGGAATTATTAAACCTGGTCACACGTGCCTTAGTCCTCACTAACCCATGTGAATTCCTTTTTAGTTACCTACTATTATAAAACTAATCAACCCCACACTTAACATCTTAAATAATGTTATCTCTCATTATAATGGGATTTGACTACACAGGTCTTCTATTTCATTTGGTATCAGCTGGGGCACTAGGATATTGGAAAATCCAAACGGCCTAACTCATGTGGCTAGCAGTTGGTACTGGCCGCTGGCTGGAGCTTAGTTAGGGCTGTGGCTAGGGGCCATGGTTCTCCATTGTGTGGGCCTCTCCTTGTAACTGTTTGGGCTTCATTGCAGCATGCTGACTTGACTCCAAAGAGGATCATCTCAAGAGGAAGGAAGAAGAATCTGACATTTATTTTAAGGCATGGGCTTAGAAATATTAGACTATCAGTTTGACAGAATTCTATTCGTCAAAGTAGTCAAAGACCAACAAATATTTAAAGGAAAGAGAAACAAATTCCAATTCTTGATGGAAGTACCTCACGAACGGGTTACAGAAACTGGAGTGTTGACAACTATCTTTGGAGGCCAGTTACCACAGCCTTCCCTCCTCTATTCCACCAGCAGGGCTACCACTAGGGTTTCACGAGCATGTGTGGCTGAGTGGGTAAGTGAGGGTTGAAATCCTACTCATGCTCCACTTGCCAAACCACTTCCCTTGGCTAGAGCAGAGCTGAATCCGCTCATGTGGAAGGGATGCCTTTTCCACTTTTGCCCGATGGAATAATTGTAGCTTTGTCTACCAGCAGACCCATAAGTGGGCACTGTAACTTCCACTGTCATCACTCAACAAAACCAAGATTGCTAGCACAGGGATTTTGTAATAGAGCCAAAAGGATGTTGATCCTTTGAGACTGGCATCTGCTATTTACTAGCTAAGTTGACCTAGACAAGTCACTTAACTCTCTGCAATGGAGTTTCTTCATCTGCAGAATAGAGACAGTAATTTCTGTAATTCTGCCCTTTATTGCTCTCACAGTGTAATAGGGGTCAAGTGATATACATGTAAGACTACTATGGAAAATATAGGCTTCCATGTATATGTGAGTATCTAAAAAGTATGCTCACTCCCACCTACTTTTGCTGATGCCAATCCCCAATCTTTGTTTGGAAACTGCAACACTAAGGGCTATGAAACATTGGCCCAAAGAAATCCGCCTAAAGGAAGTGAGTAAGAATAAGACATCTGTTGTGATGACAAGAAGTCCATATTGGAACAGAGATCATCAGATATTATCACTTCTGTACCTCATTTACCAGGTTCTCTCAACTGTGAAGCATGAGGAGCTAAGAAACAGTCCTAGTTTCTACATCATTCTATATTTATTTTCCAAAGCCCCCCAGGGGGAAGAATGTTACCTGACCACTTTAAATGAGTGCAATGCATGTTGAAAACACAAGGCACTAGGTAAACGATAGATAATTACCAAGCACATATTGACATTAGGTAAAACACTCTGGCATTTTTCTGTGCTGTGGTCCATTGAACTATATCGCTGTGATGACCAAATAATGAATTACAGTCCATTTATGAAAGCACTGTGTGTTTAATGCTAATCTTCTCCTACATCTTCCCAGTACCTTGACCATGACAACAATTGTACACACAGGTGGGTCTGAATACATTAGATTGCTCATTTTTATAGTTAATGAAAATTCAGACTGATGTTTTATACCCGTGTTTTCCATGCAAAAAACTAATTCATCTGCAGGGTGGCCTTGTTATACATTTGCGTGGTAGAATGAATACAAGTACCAACAGATAGCTACAGTTACCCTTGGGAAAAAGGGATAGAATTCATCTATTGTCCAGCATCATATTAATGTAGCAAGATAGGGCCTGATATAACATAGTGTTATTAACCTTTATTATTAATAATAAGCGGCCACTTACTATATGCCAAAACCTATGATGAGCGCATGATATATATATTTACTTTTTTAACTCTCACCCTAAACCTTTCAAGGTAGGTATACCTATCCTAATTTTTTGTTTTCGTTTTTGTTTTTGTTTTTTGCAGTATGCAGGCCTCTCACTGTTGTGGCCTTTCCTGCTGCGGAGCACAGGCTCCGGACGTGCAGGCTCAGTGGCCATGGCTCACGTATCCAGCCGCTCCGCAGCATGTGGGATCCTCCCGGACCGGGGCACGAACCCGTGTCCCCTGCATTGGCAGGCAGACTCTCAACCACTGCGCCACCAGGGAAGCCCATATCCTAGTTTTATAGATGAAGAATTTGAGGCTAGAGAGGTCACCTAGCCTGTCCAATGTCACTCAGATAAAGTACTGGAACTGGGTTTCAAATCCAGGTCTAACTGCCTTCAAATCCCATTCTTTTATATAGCCCATATATGGTACTGGCTTCTAGAAAATAATGTTTGTTTTTCTGGTAAGCTTCTTATGGATTTGAAAACTTCATAGCTTTTGGACCAAAGGAAGTAATGAATCCCCTTCAGTCCTATCACTCCACACCCCATTTCTAGAGGGGAAGTTCTGGATTTTACCTCTCATCTGAATTTCAGTAAATTAGGCTATGTGACTCAGACTTTACAAACTCAAAGTGTCGAACATTCTTCAGAGAAGTAGAGGATGTCTCACATGTGCCAGCCCATTTGAGTAGCCTTTGTTTAGTCTCCTCAAGCCCACTTTGGGACCAGACTCAGTCATGCATAATATCCCAGAACAAACAAATCCAACTCCAAAAGCTTTGGCAAATTTAATGCTAATTTTACTACATTTTTTAATGGTAATGGAGAATTAACGTCCCACATCAGATTGGCCATAACCTAAAAGAACAATTTTATTAGACATCTTTGTTTCCCTAGAGTTTCCTCCCCTTTATCATCCAGTTTATGACTACCTTCTCCCTTTTTCTTTACAATCTCCTCAAATGCCCTTTATCAATTTAGTGCTTCCTTCAGTTTGAGTACCCAATTCAGTAATATAAGACTTCAAATAGCAGGAGACTTTAACACCCCACTCACATCAATGGATAGATCTTCCAGATAGAGAATCAATAAGGCAACAGAGATCCTAAGTGATACAATAGAACAGTTAGACTTAATTGATATTTTCAGGACATTACATCCAAAAAGAAACAGAATACACATTCTTTTCAAGTACACATGGAACAGTCTCTAGGATTGACCACATACTAGGCCACAAAACAAGCCTCAACAAATTTAAGAGTATGGAAATTATCTCAAGCATCTTTTCTGACCACAACAGCATGAAACTAGAAATTAACCACAGGAAAAGAAATGAGGAAAAAATAATTACATGGAGACTAAACAACATGCTACTAAAAAACCAATGGGTCAATGATGAAATCAAAGAGGAAATTTTAAAATACCCTTGAGACAAATGACAATGAAAACACAACCATACAAAATCTATTGCCTGCAGCAAAAGCCGTTCTTAGAGGGAAGTTCATAGCGATACAGGCCTTCCTCAAGAAACAATGCAGAAAAATCTCAAATAAACAACCTAACCTACCACTTAAAATAATTAGAAAAAGAAAAACAAAGAAAACCTAAAGTCAGCAAAAGGAAGGGAATAATAAAGATCAGAGAGGAAATAAATAAAATAGAGATTTAAAAAAACAATAGAAAAAAAATCAATAAAACCAAGAGGTGGTTCTTTGAAAGGATAAACAAGATTGACAAACCTCTGGCCAGGCTCACCAAGAAAAAAAGAGAGAGAACCCAAATCAACAAAATAAATGAAAAAGGAGTCATAACACTATACTGCGGAAATACAAAAAACCACAAGGGAATACTATGAACAATTATATGCCAACAAATTCGACAACCTGGAAGAAATGGACAAGTTTCTAGAAACATACAGCCCACCAAAACTGAATCAAGAAGAAATAGATAATTTGAACAGACCAACCACTAGAGGTGAAATAGAATCTGTAATTTTAAAACTCCCTTCAAACAAAAGTACAGGGCCAGAAGGTTTCACAGGCAAATCCTACCAAACATACTGAGAAGAGCTTAATACTAATCCTTCTTAAACTCTTTCAAAAAATTGAAGAGGAGGGAACACTCCCAAAGACATTCTATGAAGCCCCCATTACCCTGATACCAAAACCAGACAAAGACACCACCAAACAAGAAAATTACAGGCCCATATCTTTGATGAGTATAGATGCAAAAATTCTCAACAAAATATTAGCAAACCAAATCCAACAACACATTAAAAAATCGTACACTTGGGCTTCCCTAGTGGCGCAGTGGTTGAGAGTCCACCTGCCAATGCAGGGGACATGGGTTCATGTCCCGGTCCGGGAAGATCCCACATGCTGTGGAGTGGCTGGGCCCATGAGCCATGGCCGCTGAGCCTGTGCGTCTGGAGCCTGTGCTCCACAACAGGAGAGGCCACAACAGTGAGAGGCCCGCATACTGAAAAAAAAAAAAAATCATACACCACGACCAAGTGGGATTCATACCAAGCTCACAAGGATGGTTCAACATACACAGATCAATCAATGTGATACACCACGTAAACAAAAGACAAAAATCACATGATCATCTCAATAGATTCAGAAAAAGCATTTGACAAAATCAACATCCATTCATGATAAAACTCTTACCAAAGTGGGTATGGAGGGAACATATCTCAAGATTATTTATTTATTTATTTTAGCTGCGTTGGGTCTTTGTTGCAGCACACGGGCTCCTCTAGTTGCAGTGCACGAGCTCTAGAGAGCACAGGCTCAGTAGTTGTGTTGCATGTGCTTAGTTGCGGTATGTGGGATCTTAGTTCCCTGACCAGGGATTGAACCGGGGCCCCCTTCATTGGGAGCATGGAGTCTTAACTACTAGACCACCAGGGAAGTCCCCAATAAAAGCTATTTATGACAGACCCACAGCCAACATAATACTCAATGGTGAAAAGCTGGAAGCCTTCCTGCTAAAATCTGGAACAAGACAAGAATGCCCACTCTCACATCTTCTACTCAACATAGTATTGGAAGTCCTAGCCACAGCAGTCAGACAAGAAAAAGAAATTAAAGGTATCCAGATTGGAAGGGAAGACATAAAATTGTCATTATATGCAGATGATATGATACTATATATAGAAAACCCAAAGACTCAACACAAAAACTACCAGAACTAATAAACAAATTCAGCAAGGTAGCAGGATACAAGATTAAAGTACAGAAGTCAGTCACATTTTTTTACACCAACAATGAAATATCAGAAAAGGAGTGTAAAAAAAAAAAAAAACTTTTAAAATCACAGCCCCAAAAATAAAATACTTAGGAATAAACCTCACCAGGGAGGTAAAAGACATACACTGAGAACTATAAAACATTAATAAAAGAAATTGAAGATGATTCAAAGAAATGGAAAGATATCCCATGCTCTTGGATTGGAAGAATTAATATTGTTAAAATGGCCATACTACCCAAAGCAATCTGCATATTTAATGCAATTCCTATGAAATTATCCCATGACATTTTTCACAGAACTAGAACAAATAATCCTAAAATTCATATGGAACCATATAAGACCCAGAATTGCCAAAGCAATCCTGAAGAAAAAGAACAAAGCGGGAGGTACAACACTCCCAGACTTCAGAAAATACTACAAAGCTACAGGAATCAAACCAGTATGGTATTGGCACAAAAAGAGACATATGGATTAATGGAACAGAAAAGAGAGCCCAGAAATAAACCCACACACCTACAGTCAATTAATCTTCCACAAAGGAGGCAAGAATATACAATGGGAAAAAGACAGTCTCTTCAACAAGTGGTGTTAGGGAAGTTACAGCCTCATGTAAATCAACGAGATTAGAACTCACCCACTCACCATACACAAAAACTCAAAATGGCTTAAATACCTAAACAAAGGACATGACAACATAAAACTCCTAGAAGAGAACGTAGGCAAAACATATTTGACATAAATCGTACCAATGTTTTCTTACGTCAGTCTCCCAAGGTGATAGAAATAAAAACAAAAATAAACAAATGGGACCTAATCAAACTTACAAGCTTTTGCACATTAAAGGAAACCATAAACAAAGAGAAAAGACAACCTACAGAATGAGAGAAAATATTTGCAAATGATGTGACTGACAAGGGCTTAATTTCCAAAATATACAAACAGTTCATACAACTCAACAACAGAAAAACAAATAACCTTATCCAAAAATGGGCAGAAGACCTAAATAGATATTTCTCCAAAGAAGACATACAGATGGCCAAGAGGCACATGAAAAGATGCTCAACATTGCTAAGTATTAGAGAAATGCAAATCAAAACTACAATGAAGTACCACCTCACCCTGGTCAGAATGGCCATCATTAAAAAGTCTACAAATAACAAATGATGGAGAGGGTGTGGAGAAAATGGAACCCTCCTACACTGTTGGTGGGAATGTAAGTTGGTATAGCCACTGTGGAAAACAATATGGAGGTTCCTCAGAAAACTAAAAATAGAATTACCATGGGATCCAGCAATCCCAGTCCTGAGCATATATCCGGACAAAATTATTGGGTTGGCCGAAAAATTCGTTCAGATTTTTCCATAACATCTTACAGAAAACCCCGAATGAACTTTTCAGCCAACCCCATATAATTCAAAAAGATACATGCACTATGAACATGCTATGTTCATAGCAGCACTATTTATAATAGCCAAGACATAGAAACAACCTAAATGTCCATCGACAGCGGAATGGATAAAGAAGATGGGGTCACTCAGCCATAAAAAAGAATGAAATAATGCCATTTGCAGCAACATGAATGCAACTAGAGATTATCATATGAAGTAAGTCAGAAAGAGACAAATACAATATGATTATCACTTATATGTGGAATCTAAAATATGACACAAATGAACCTGTCTTTGAAACAGAAACAGAATCATGGACATAGAGAACAGATTGGTGGCTGCCAAGCGGGAGGGGGCTGGGGGAGGGATGGAGTGGGAGGTTGGGGTTAGCAGATGTAAACTTTTCTATATAGAATGGATAAACAACAAGGCCTACTGTATAGCACAAAAACTATATTCAATATCCTATGATAAACCATAATGGAAAAGAATATTTACAAAAAGAATATATATATATATAAATAAAACTGAATCACTTTGCTGTACAGCAGTAATTAACACAACACTGTAAATCAGTTATACTTCGATTAGAAAATAAGAATAAAAAAGACTTCATTAGAAAGGAGAGTTGGCTAATAAATAACAATTTTGATTTTTTTCTCTCTCATGTAAATTAGTGACAATGTCAAGGCATTCCAAAAGGGACATTCACCCTTTTTGAGTGCATGCTATATATCTCGACACTTTCATATAAGTGAAAAAACAAAAATTAAAACACAAGATGAATATTTCTATTCTCATTTTTACATAAGATGGAATTGAGTCTCCAAGTTGATCTGTCCATGTTCATACAGTTAATAAGGTGAAGAACCAGGTAAGGGTCCCATCCACATAAATTTTGCTTATCCCTCACAGAGTGGCTTGGCACAGAGTCCCCTGCAGATACTCAAAATATTAATTGACTAAATTTATACTCAGTACTAATGAGTTTATACCTGCACTAGGGTATTGCAGTCAAGACCATTGCTTCTGTAACTAGGTGAGTACTTAAGGGCAATAAGAAAAACTGCAATCACAAGGGACAAGTCATTTGGTAAACGCAAACTCCTTTGAAAGAAACTGGAAGCCATAATTTCAAGGGAAAGAAGTAGAACAAGTTATGCATTCCCAGAATAAAGAGAAAAATGGACTGCTAATTTCTAACACTTCTGACATCGCTGACAAAGGGACAAGTTCTGTTTCCTTCTTAGGATATTGAAATAAGAGTTTTGAAACTTAGGTAGTGAGGCAGAGAATGTTATGTGTTCCTGGAATTCTACTTCCTTTTCCTCATGAGAGGACAGCTAGGCAGTAGTTCTCAGCCTCCCATGTGATTGAATTCTAGCCAACAGAAAGTGGGCAGCAATGATTTCTGCCCCTTCCAGGTCTGACCCATGGACACCTATACAGTCCTCCACATTCTTCCACTATCTTTTGGAAGATTCAGAGGATGGAAGAGGCATAGGATGGAGAGAACCTATATCCCTGAATATCTTAGCTTGTGTTCCCCTCAAAGCACAGCCTCAGAAAGGGACTTAGGTACAAATAGTTTATTGGGACAGTGACCCCAGAAAGCAGGATAAGAAAGCAGAGATAGTGAGACAGTGGGTGAAGGAAGCTATTAAAAGGGTTAGGTATTCAGGTCACTAGGATCGGGGAAGGGAGCATAGTTCCAGAAGTCTCCTGAGAGGCCTGCAAAATGCCACTTGGGATTTTCTGCCCAAAGGTTGAGAGGTAGGAGCATCTGTTCAGTGACTCACATCCGCATCCTCCCAGAGACCAAGAGCTGCCCTCAGGGGTATTGATCCCACTGTTGTTCTAAGCTGCACAAGTGCTAGGGTTGACTGAGCTCCTCCAACACCACTCCCGGGGACCATGGAGTTCGAGGATCTCCAGGGAAAGAATGAGGACGTGGAGCATGATGCGTGGAGGTGAGATGCTGATGGCAAGAATTGTTCATACCTATCCTAGCTGGCAGTCAGAGACAAGGACCAAAGGGTGTGGGTCGAGGCCTACAGTGCGTCTGCTGAAAGACAGTGTGGAGCAGAGCAATCCCTCCCCCTCCAACCCAGCCCACATTGAGCCATGACAAGAATGAGAAAAAGCTTTTATTGTGTCAAGTCTGAATGTTAGGGCTTTTGTCCGGTTCGGTTTGCTTTGGTTTGGTTGACATGTCTAGGTTACGCTGATAAATACAGATGGGAGAGTGGACAATCCAGAACCTATGAAGTTTCTGGTTTTGTTTTAAACCATGATGGATATTTAATCACCACATTAGTTAGATGTTAGATATTCAGATACCTTAGGGGTAAGCCATGATAAAGTGAAAATTATTTTCCTAAGACTCAACGGCAAATTGAAAATGCAATATAAGTCTTAATTAAACTGAAATTTTAATTTTTTAAATAATGAAGATTTGAACAATGAACAATAATATTCACAATATTAAAGAAGGGTGGCAAAGTAGTTATATACAATAGATATTATGGGGAAATATAAACTGATAAACTTTTCCATTAATTAATCTGTATTAATAATACATATCAAGAATTTTCTAAAAATTCCTCAGTTTGTATTTTTAGATTCTAAAACTATCTAATTAGTCTATTAATTTTTGTCTGTGTTTCCCAAGAAAGTATTCAAAATTACTCCTTTGAGCTGTCCAGGAAGCATTTCATGAGGAAATAGTCATAAATTCAGACAAAGATTTAAAACATAAGGAAAAAATGCCCCATTATTTATAATAGCATACAGTTGGAAATTAACTGAATGTCCAACAATAGGAGATTCATTAAATTATGGTACATCCACATAATGGACTGTCAGTGCTCATTATACTACATGACTTCAAAAATATTTAATGTCCTTGGGAAGTTTTCATCCATAAACTTATGTGAAAAAAGATACAAATTTGAACATGCAATACAGTATGTAACACAAAATATACATACATAAATTAACAATTAGAGGAAAATATATTAAAACATTAACACTATATCAACATTGTAACACTATACCTGTTAGCAATAGGATTATGGCTAATTTTAATTTTATTGCTTTGCTTTATTTCCTAAATTTGCAATTATGAGTATATATTTCCTCTACTATTATAAAACTATTAAAATCTTTTAAATTGTTTTTTCCAAATGTATTTTATATACATAATGATGAGTCTGCTTTGGGTACAATCTGGGTGTGTTGGAAGAGTTGCCCTGAGACCCATGGAGTGCTTTGTTAGCAAACTTTGCAACAGGTGATCAGGGTTGTGTAGGGCATATTATTTATAGCATTTACTTAGGGCAAAAGTGCTTCAATAGGAACGTGATCATGTTGTTCCACAGCTAAAACTTCTTTGGTTCCCCCCCTGCCTTCAGAACAAAGTTCCAGTCTTTTAGGGTGGCACCCAAGACCTCTGATTCAGCCTTTGCCTGCTTCCACAGCTGGCCTCTTACTCTGCCCATAGCCACCACTCTCCAGCCACAGTGATTTCCTGGCAGTTTGGGGAACACACAGTGCTGCCTCTGGTCTCAATGCCTTCAGATTGCTCTTTGTTGTTCTTGAAAGGGAACAGGAGTGAGTGAGCGGAATGTGTGAGACAGAGAAGGAAGAAAAGCCAAAAGCCAGTATATGGGTGCATTATCACATTACTGCTGTGAGCAAAGAGACTCAATTCACTGGTACCTCTTGAGAAGCCTACATAAGGCCTCCCATATTTCTCTGCTCAAAGGACAAGAGTTACGAGCCTTTATCCATCAATTCCCATCTGTTGGTTAAGAGTTGCCGCAGGGGCATTAACTCCCTCACATGTTTGAAATGCATACACACTAGGGATGCCTGCCTCTCCCTGAATCCCTTTGACTTACTTCTATTTACCACTCAAAACTCATTTCATAGTTTCTTTGGAAAGACTCCCCTGATCACCTTCTGCACCAAACTCCTAAAGCTCCCTTAGGTACCCCTACTCCAAGTACTCTTAGCATAAAGCTCTCTTGCAAATAAAATGGCATCAGTCATGCATCCTGTAATTGTAAGCCTTCTCTCCCATTACAGGTGCCACAAAGGCAGGGAGCAGATTTTTCCTTCCGTTTCTGTGTTCTGCCTGTATTCTGTACCTGCACAGGACCTGGCAATAGTAGGCACTTAATAGATAGATGTCAGTTGAATGAGTGCAGCAGGTAGTGACATACTTCTAACTAAGCATAAACATTAGGTCAATATCCCTTAGCATGTCTTCAGGTAGCCAACTGAGTCGTTCTCCTGAGCCAGCTCTCTACAACCTCTCCTCCGACACTGCATCGCATTGAAATCTCGGATAAGCTGCAGAAAGCGGAGCTATATGAAAGCCTGTATCATTTGGTATCTGTGTGCCAAGAAGATAAAGCCCTGTAGAGAACTTAAGCAGTACAGCACATCGCGGTAATATATTTGTGCCAAATCACCCCCCTTCCCAGCTTTACAATTGTTCACATGTCCTTTCTGCCAGCCTAAATTTGCTTTTTCAGTCAGACTTTGCTTCGGACCTCATCATTGATGGTCCCTTGAGAGGCCCAAATCCTCAATTCTGACTTTTACTGGATACTTTTTTTTATTTTCTAACCTGCTGGCAGTCCCTAAAAATCCCCACTCTAAAAACAGGCTAAGATTTACTTTGTTTTCCTCAATATGCTTTACATATTACATTTTCTTTTATTCATTAGAAATTCCAATGGGTATTTTTCATGTCATGTTAACTTGTACAATGACACAAAGACAAAAATATAAATAATACGTACTGGTTTTTTACCAACAGTTATTCAGTCATATTCTCAGCAAAATTTGTTAAATATCTCTGTCAAGATTCTTAACAGGACCCTCCTGTTCTCCATTTCTACCACGTAGCACCCAAGCTCCCTGCTATATACATACTGAAAAAGTAGCTAAAGTATATTAATTTAAGAGATAACAAATTATTAGCCTTTCCAGGATACCCACAGGTGTTAGTCTGATTCTGGTTTCTGGTTGTACCATATTCTTAGTTGTGTTTTTGGTCAATTCAGGCTTCTTCTATGTAGACAGAGGCATGCCTAGCACAGCTGTCCCTGTGATCTTGGACACTTTATAGGTAGCCTCTTATGGCTCATAGGGGGGGCAGTTGGGAGCATCAAACAGCCTCAGAGTTCTTGAGCAAAGTAGACCAAAATTGGGACCATGGAATACTAATAATTTTCGTTAAGTCATTAAGCATTCTTTTCTAACAAACAAACCAATACAAAAGAAATTTTGTAGTTGAGACAAGGGGTCTAACATTTTTCTGTTAAAGGACCAAATAGAAAATATTTTAGGCTTTGTGGGCTATATGATTCATCTCAGCTCTGCTGTTGTAGTGCAAACACTGTCACAAACTCTATGTAAACAGATGGGAGGGGCTGTGTTCCAATACAAATTTGTCTAAAAAAGCAGATGGTGGGTCAGATTTGGCACATAGGCTGTAGTTTGCCAATCCCTGGTCTAGATAAATCGATATTATTCTCAAAAATCTTAAAAGTTCAAAAGAATTATTGAAATAATTAAGCTCTCATTTGCCGGGATGACAACAGAACAACTATTTCTTTTATTAAAGCCAAAGTATAAAACTGAACCCCAGCTCTAGGATAGGTGGTCTCCAAAATCCAGCACTGGGGCAGCTTGACTCTTGCAGAGTCCCACTGATCTGAGCTCCAGGTTTTGTCTGGTTTTCAGTAATACCCAGTAACTCACAGCAAAGTGTATGCTGAATAAGGAAATCTAATTATGTTCAAATAATCAGAATCTGTATATTTTGCTTAAAAGTAACAGGAAAAAGCTAATTTGATTTCCTAATGTGATACACAAAAACAAACTTCCTGTATCAGAGACTTCCTGGTAATCCTGATGGAAGGCTCCAATTTGACATCTTCTTAAAGGAAAAGGAGATGATCCTCTTGGAAAAATACAACCAGCAGATTGTGTATCTGCCCACTTCTATTTTCTTTTGTCCAGATCTTTTCTTGCTGAAACTGGATTTGTACTGATTAGAGATTTATAGGTTGTGATTTTCAGAGAATTCAAGATAGAGGTTCCTATGCAACCTTACAAGGAAAAAAATCTATTTCCTATTCAGGGTTTAATTTTACTTGAAGAAAATGAAATTAAACTATGACTCAGAGGAACCTGAGTGCATGAAAAAGCTATTACCAAAGGATTGTAGACCAGCAATAATGGAGTGTTTGAAGACTTAGTTACCTCAAAGTAAACCCCAAACCTTTATACATTCCCTCATTGAGCTTCTCTAGCCAGGTGCTTCCACTTGTAGGAATTCACTGGCATCAGTCCTACCTATGATCTTTTCCAGACAGTGGTAAGGAAGAATTGATCTTTTAGATTAACTCATACTGTTAACCAATTTTCCGGGGTAGCTTACTTTAAACAGAAGTAATGTATTTCAC
Organism: Delphinus delphis; assembly: GCF_949987515.2. Lineage (NCBI taxonomy): Eukaryota > Metazoa > Chordata > Mammalia > Artiodactyla > Delphinidae > Delphinus > Delphinus delphis. The sequence continues at coordinate 37,797,470 of NC_082688.1, read as the reverse complement.
TCTATTAGCATATTTAGTTTTTGAATTTATAGTCTAAGGGGTTTTTAACCTTTTTGTACTATGGGTCTCTTCAGCAGTCTACTGATGACTTTGGATCCCTTAACAGAGTAAGGTTATTAAATTCATTAATTGAATTACACAACGTACATGGGAGTACAAAGGAAACCAAATTTAAGTACAATTGTCAAAGTTTTTTAACGTCTTTTTTTTTTCTGTTGTCTCCATTTTTTTATCTCTACTTCTTCACTTCCTTGCCATTTCTTCTCTTTGTTCTCTGAGTAAACAAGGACTGAGGAACCAAACAACAAACTTTTAAAGAAGCCAAGAATCTCTGTGTTTCTAAGGATCCATATAGCTCTGAACTAAACCTGCCAGTAATAGAGGAAGCTAAGGAATCCAGCCAACTAAGAAAACACTAAGCTTCTTTCACCTAATCCAGTTCTAGGTATACCATGGACTCACCTCATCCTTTACATGGAGTGTATCGATCTAGTGTAGACAGTAGGCATTATTTTCTGGCTGTAGCATTATTCTTCCAACCAGCACCCACATATCTGGGGACTCCTATCCATCATTTGGATCTCAGCTTGGATAACATACCACTTCTTCTGAGAACTTTCACTGACTCCCAGGATTCTGGGCAAGAATATCATACTTTGCAAACCAACTGTACACTGAACACCAGAGAACTCACCAAGCCATACAATACCTGCAATTTCCTATTTACATTTTAACATGTCTATTTCCTACATCCGCTTCCTTCCAGTGCCTGGTACAAAACCTTGAATACATAGAGACTCAAAGAGTATTTGCTGGGGGAAAAAAAAAATTCCTAACAAGGCAAGTCTCTAGCACCACATTTATTATCATTCCTTGCTATTATACCAAACTTGGACATTCCCCAAGAAAGCTCTGCAATTGGATGGTATAAGGCACCTCTTTCAGATTAACGACTAATTTGCAAAATTTCTAGTTGAATCCTCAAGATTTTCTTTTCACCAAAAGACATGTGTTAGAATGTTCATATCAGCACTATTCATTATAGCCACAAACTAGACACTACCCAAGTGCCCAGCAAAGGTAGAATGGATGAATAAGTTATGATATATTTATATACCAGAATACTAGAAGGCAATGAGAATAAAAAAACTATATGGGTAAATCACATAATACAATTCTGAGTGAAAGAAACCAATTTAAAAAAATGTATTTAGTAGATGAGTTCATTAAAAATAGGTGAAATGGGAATCATTTTTCAACAAATGGTGCTAGGATTAGATATTCACATGCAAAACAACAAATTTAGACTCCTACATCATACCACATACAAAAATTACACCAACAAGGACCAAAATATAGGCATAAGTATGCATGATCTTGGATTAGGCAATTTTTTTTTTAACACAAAAGCACAAATAACACAAGAAAATAGATTAAATTGGACTTGATCAAAATTTTAAAACTTTTGTGCTTCGAAGGACATCATCAAGAAAATGAAAAGACAGCCACAAAATGAAAGAAAAATTTTGCAAATCATGTACTTGATTAGATACCTATATCTAGAATGCATAACAAACTATTACAACTCGATGATAAAAAGACAACCAAAATTAAAAGTGGGCAAAGGTCTAAATAAACAGTTTTCCAAAGAAGATACAAATAGCCTATAAGCACATGGAAAGATGCAACGTTACTAGCCATCAGGGACGTGCAAGTCAACACCGCAATAAGATACCATTTCACACCCCTGAAAATGGCTATAATTGAAAAGACAGACAATCAGAGGATGTAGAGAAATCAAAATTCTTATACACTGTTAGTGGGAATCTAAAATGGTGCCCCCGCTTTGGAAAATAGTTTGGTAGTTCCTCAAACATTTAAACATAGAGTTACCATGTGAAAAATCTAGCAATTCCACTCCTAGGAATATACCCAAGAAAAATGAAAACACACTGCACAAAAACTTATTGTACATAAGGATTTATAGTAGCATTATTCTTAAAATCCAAAATGTGGAAACAACCCAAATGTTCCTTCACAAATTAATATTTTTAAAATGTGATATATCCGTACAGTGGACTGTTATTCAGCAATAAAAGAAATGTGTTGATCAATGCTACAACATGGATGAATTTTTTAAACATTGTGCTAAATGAAGCCAGTCACAAAGGAACACATGTTATGAATGAATTATGAAAATTTATTGAGTGGCATATTTATCATTTTTGAACCTTTTAGTGTCTATGTTTTAATTAAATAATTTCTATCTGAAAAAAATCTAACTGGGTCTGGTAAACAGGAAAATGTTCCCCAAAACTATCCATATCCTACTAATCACAGGAAACTGAATGTGTTACCTTATATGGCAAAGGGAATTGGGGGTTGCAGATGGAATTAAGGTTGTTAATAAGCTGATCTTAAAATAGGGAGATAATCCTGGATTATTTGTGTAGTCCAACTGCAATCACAAGGTTCTAAAAAGTGGAAGAAGGAGGCAGAAGAACGGTCAGAGTGATGTGATGTGATCTGAGAAGGATTCAACTTGCCATTGCTGCCTTTGAAGATGGAGGAAAGAGCCACACATCAAACAATACGGCAGCCTCTAGAAGCTGGAAGAGGCAAGGAAATTAGCCTACTCAGAGCCTACGGAAAGGAATGCAGCCGAGCAGACACCTTGATTTTTAGCCCCCTGAGACCCTTGCCAGACTTCTGACCTCCAGAGCTGTAAAATGATACATCTAGTGTTGTTTAAACCACTAAGTTTATGGTTATTTGTTTCAGCAGCCATAGAAAAGTAATATACTGAAAAACATCAATTTCTAAATACCTATTAAATCAGAATTGGGTAGAATTGTTTTTAAAGATAGCCTTCAGGCAACAGAAAAATTATAGAACAAAAATCATTTTTTCTAATGAAGCTGAATAACTTTGCATATGCACCCAGACCCAGCACTGGTGTTAACCTCTCATGTGTCTCATCTGTGACCAGTGGTAGCAGATCCCAGTAAAGAAGAGAATTAATGGCTAATGTGCCCCAGATGACCAAACCTTGGCAGGTGGCCAGCTTAACAAGGTGTTAGGGAGCAAGCCAATAAATCTAGATAGCTATAAAAAGAAGTAGTGGTTGGGCTTCCCTGGTGGCGCAGTGGTTGAGAGTCCGCCTGCCTATGCAGGGAACACAGGTTCGTTCCCCGGTCTGAGAAGATCCCACATGCCGGGAAGCGGCTGGGCCCGTGAGCCATGGCCGCTGAGCCTGCGCGCCTGGAGCCTGTGCTCCGCAACGGGAGAGGCCACAACCGTGAGAGGCCCGCGTACCGCAAGAAAAAAAAAAGTAGTGGTGGCAGCAAGAAAGAGAAATGAATGGGAAAGTCTCAAAAGTTTTCGAACTTGCATCTTATGACATTTGGTTGAGCTGTGCTCTCCAGTTTTGTCCAAATTTCAAAGCTCAAATGCCAGACAAGACTCTGTTCCAAAACCACAAAAGCCACATTGAAAGGAAAATGGGAAAGATAATTCTTGGAGCATAAGTATATTTTAAAATTTTACTCTAGTTTTACCTTTGCATATGCAAAAATAGTGACAAGTACAAAATAAGCCTGAAAGTATGGTAAGAAAATGTAGTAAAGTGACAGTCATGGAAATGATTCTGTTACCACAATCTTAAGTATATTGAAACAATGTTCCAGAAACCATGAAACTTAGAAAACATGACCCCTGCACCATTTCCTTTCCGTTTAAATAGGAAATGCTCAAATTACCCAACAGAATAAAACTACTCTCCTCCTCTCTCACTCACAAAACCCCAAAAGAAAATGTGTGAGTTCAGGCAGAGGGACAGCCTGCTCCTGAATTTTAATAGGTCTGAACTTCTCCCCAGAAATTATACATGATCCTATATAATACAATCACTTTTAGGAGACATAATTCTGTTTCTCCCCTATTCAAATTAGAATATTTTTCACATTACAAGTGTTCCCCTGGTTCAAGACATAGCATTCAACTGTAAAATCAATTTCTAGATCCAGAGAGCAACATTGATTCCTAATGCTACCATTCCGTGATTCCATGAGAACAATTTAGTTCCACCCTGAGACTCTGGGCAGAGATCAGAACAAAGGTCCTGGTATCATAAACTTTCCAACTATGTCAAATCCCAAAACAGAAAAGAGGAAAGAAGGGCCTCTGTGCTTCTTCCTAAAGCTCATCAGAGCCCTTTCTTGGTTGGTCTTAGAGATATAAATTGTCTCCCTCTGTGTACTCTTTAATTTTCTCTCCTCATATTCAACATGAAGAGGGACCTGAGAAGGTTAACTGAAGAAGGTTAACCCACACAAAATATGCATTACCCATTGCCCTTTTCTGATTTCAAATTAAGTATATAATTAGTGAAAAAGGAAATCCATGCCTTCTGGTGATGAAAAATTAGGAAATCAATAGGTGGTTGCCTCTGCAGGGACTCAGGGGAATTTGGGGTCGTCAGTTGGGGCTGCCAGTTATAATATCTGAAATGGCAACACAGGCATCCTGTTCAGGCCTCAAAGCACTGAACAGATGCCCCACTTCTGGGCTGGCTGGCTCTGAAGATTTGCAGAGAAATGAAAAGATGAAATTGATCTGTGAAAATGTAGGTAACAAAGGAAAAGCAATAATATTGCTTTTAATACTGCCAGAAAGCTTAGAAAACAAAAGATTTTATACACATTTCTTAAAATATTAAAATGAAGAGAAATTGTTTTCTCCTACTTTTCCCCACAACTGCTACAAATGATGCATCCCTTCAAGCACTGTCTACTACTTCATAAAGGAAGTTGTTATGTGGCTGCCCTCTTAGGTGTTGGAGGATATATAGCACCTTTTACCCTTAATTGTGTGTTGCCTTGATTTTATGGTCTGCTTGCACAAGCCAGCATTCTGTTAGTGCTGTTTGTGGGATGAATGCATTTATTGATGTGTGGAGCTTTCTGTGTTCATAAACTCCTGCATATGGGGACTTGAATCACCCTTTTTGTGTAAATTTTTTCAGTGACACTATCCTTTTTAAACACTGGTAACCCACAGCCAACTGAAGACATAAACAGGCAGGTTTGTGTATTTGTATTCAGCCTCTTTCCTCTTTGTATTCAGTCTCTTTCCTCTTTGTAAGGTGCCCTGTAGCGTACAGTTTCAACACTACATAAACAAACCATTGTTGTATTCATTCACTTAGGTTTATGAACAGAAAGAATCCCAGAATTGTTTTTATCCATTCCAAGCCTTAATTATTGCTTTTAGAGAAATATACTATTTAATTAGCACCCCTGAATTTTCTCCCACAAGATAGATGTAATGCCTCATGTAGCAATTAGTATTTTGAAATTGTGTTATAATTTGTGCAATAGAAAATTAACCTAGATTGAGGTCACAGGTGTCCTTCTGAGGTATTTTTAACCTGGTTTCTTTAAAGTTAAACATAACTGCTATTCCTTTCCCTTTGAATAGCTTACCTAAAGAGGCTCCTCCTTCAGATCTAGCAGAGTGTTTAAATGCAGGGGCTTTGGACGGAGCCAGACTTAGATTCTACTTTTGACTCATTCTATATGACCTCTCTGGCCCTTGTTTTCACTGCTTTTAATAGAGAATTATTTTTCCAACATTTTAAAGTATTTAAAACATTAAAAGATTGAATATAATATGCTTTGCCACTGGACTGACTCATACTGCACTTCAAGTCTCAGATTTATCTAGGGAGCCTTTCATGATCCTCAACCCTGGGCCAGATCTCCACCTGTGTACTCCCATTAGACATTCTATTTGCTTTATCATCCTGCTCTGTATTGTTTTTACATGTGTCTGAATCTATTTCCCACAACTTTCCCTCCTCACGCTTCCACACACTGCTGACTATAAGCCTGCTGAGAACAGAACTAGATCTATATTTTCCACAACTTGTGATAATCACTGATGCTATTCACCAAATACATCCATGTATTTGCCCCTCTGGGCACATGGTGGCATTTAACTTCCTGACACCTTGTATGTGGAGTGGGCCCATGTTTGACCAATGAATCATCAATAGAAGTAATGGAAGTCACACTGCAGACCGAGTATTTAGTTACTGATTTGATACACTACAAGGGCTTTTTCCTTCAGTGAATGGCAACATTCAGGATGGTGGCTACCTGATGACTCAAGATGGTCAGCCCGAGAGTCTACAAAATACAATGAGAAGAGCCCTCCACTGGTCCATGATGGACACACAGAATGAATGACATATAAACCTATGTTGATTTATGTTACTGAAACTTTGAGGTTATTTGTTATTGTTGCATAACTCTGCTCATCCTGACTGATGCACAGATATATACCCAGTCCTTGATACAGTGAGTAACCATAGCAGACTCTGCATAAACACTTAGTACATACTGTTCCTCACCAAACATAGCACTACTAATCAGGATATACATTCATTAGCATTGTTCACGATACAGCATCCTTGCTTTCTGTGTGTTCTAAGTTCTGTTGAACTTGGGTGATTTTTGTAGCTACAAGAATGAAAGGCCCATCCTCCACTATTTGAGCCATGGACAGGCCTCCAGTAATCATTATCTGTAGAAAAGGCTTGTGTGGCCTGCCTTTGATCTTACAGCAACAAGTCATATTGGGCAAAAAGTGGTGCTAAGTTCATGGTAAAATGAACTGCCAGCTGCCTCTGGTAAAATAAACTAATATTTTCTGAACTTTATGCAGTGGAAGTAGACCTCCTGGCCAAAGGTAAGAAAAAAATTCACTTGTGTAACCAGCAAGAACTGAATAATGCATTTTCTACAAAAACCCAACCCATCACGGGTATAATTTTTTTTTTCTGTGGCCTACTGATTTGAGGACCCTCATGAGGCTTTAAGTTCTTGAGTATTTGAGATTGTTGAAGAGTAAATCTTGTTAATGATGGAAACAGTAAATCTTTTCCTTGTCTTGCTTCAAAGATTTTGTAGACCAATAGATGGACGGTTAGATGGGGCACTACATCTGGTCAAGAGACCTTTGAACTTTGGTCCTGTATAGACAACCAGATAAGGGCAGAAAGTGAAGAAAATAAAAGAAGGGATGAAAAGAACAAGAGTTCAGGAAGAAAAGAGAGAGACAGAAAGAAAAAGCATCAAGAAAAAATAATTTAAAAAGGAAGCTTTGGGAAACCAAAAAAGACAGTAGGAAATTTGGTAATAAAATTATTAAACTAGTGAGCAATGAGATGGAAGAGGAAATGAGACACATTCCTTAAAAGTGAACTATGTTGGAGGCATCAGTTCACTGTGACCAAACAGGTCAGACGAACAAAGTATAGAACAGAACACTATACAACTTGAAGGCCAGGTCTCAATGACAGAGCAAAGAAGAAAAAAGTAAATATTATAATAATTCATATTAACAACCTAGTTAGAATGGTAATTAAGGTAAAGGTGGAAAGAATTTTGCATGAGTTGTATTGACAGTTTGCTCAATTATTTGGTTTTACCAGAGTAAACCTAACCCCAAGCTGTAGTTATCCCTTCACCACAACCACCACCACCTACCAGGGTTCTGGCATCACATAAATACATTTGTTATTTTCTACCAAGGATGAATGGTTTGCCTACGAACATGGAATTCTTGAAGCTCATTGTTGGCTGACAGACCTAAATTCTAGCTGAGCTAAAGAATCAATTGGGAAAATGAAAAATACACGGTAAGGACCACACACATAATGTTTGGCTGCTATATCTTGTTTCTCACTTTTGTGTACTGTTTTAAGATCCATGAGCATTCTTAGGAAAATAAAACCGCCAGGATACTTGGGAAGTACTCAAACTCATGACGTTCACAGAAGAGTGAGGAGGACGAAAAGAAATGAGACAAGTTGATGATGGCATCAGTTAAATACGTTCCCCTTGAGGTGCTCCAAGAAGGGAAGTTGTTCAGCCATAAAACAAAGACAGTTCATCATTCTGCATGACTATTCCTGAATAGACCAAAGCATTTTTCAAAATCTTTGAAAGCTTCAAAAAGAAGGAAGAAAAGTTCTTAGAAAACTCTGTCACATTGAATCGGAAAATATATGAAGCTGGAATAGAACTAAGGAAGGCTTTGATGCTGCACAAAAGGTGTTCAGAATAAAGTATTGAGCAGAACAACCAGTCTCAGACCCGAAATGGTAGACGATTAGGTTGACTCAACCATCCGCATTTGTTACTTTCAACAAGAAATTTAAACTATTTTTTCAAAATTTTCAGTTTTTTCAAAATAGTATATATATATAATATACAAATCACACGCGTGTATATATATAAGAATATAATGTATAATATATATATTAATGTGTATATATACATATGTGTATGATTTGTATGTATATGTGTTTGTGTGTACTGTGTGTGTGCACATATGTAATATATGTGTGATTTGTGTATATATGTGTGTGTGTGTGTGCATTTGTTTTTCAAATAGAGTAACTATTTCAAAGAGTTGCTCTTCCAGGACTGAACAATATATTTTACCAGAAAGGAATATTCTGGAAAAGGTTAAATTTAGAACTCATAAAAGTAGACATGGTGATGTAAGCTTCCTGCAGGCAAGAACATTTGGGACCTGGTACCCAAGAGGTGCACAATAATCATTTTTTGACTGAATAACTGAACTATAAAGTTCATTATTATAGTTTTAAGTTCTGTATGTAGTGAAGGACTTCAGTGACACCAGAAGCCCTTGTTTGCTATTTTTATTATCTTCAGGTAAAAAATCAATTGTCGTAGTTTCTAGATTAAAAAGGAAAAAACGTTACACCAGCCAAGAGGAGAGAAAAATAATAGGTTTAAAACGCTCTCCTAGCAATAAAGTCCAGAAGTGCGATTTCTGATGCCTGAAACTATATTCTTTGTTACATTCCTCCTCTGCTTCCTGTTGGCACTAGACTAGTTATGTAACTTCCCTGAACTTCACTTCTCATCTGTGAAGTAAAATTGGTGACTCCCCCTCACCTTCACCCCGGCCACATGATAGAAATGTCAGAGAAGGAATTGGAGGGAACGGAGCTTAGGAACTGAGCAGGCTGAGTCTACACCATTCACTCCAAGCAAAATCTGCCAGTTTTGACTCTTAGATAGGATGTTAAAGGGTACAGAGCCCTTTTTGGAAACAATAGAAATTAGAAGTTAGTGAAGCAAAATTTTTAATGTACTGGAAAAATCATTGACTCTAATGTCTTATACCTGCGGCGGGCCGTTTCCGACCAGCAGAATAACGAGCCGCCACACGCAAGATTCTTCTCGTATCACACTTTATTGGAGCACAGCTTGGTTGAAAAAAGATGGAAGGAAGACCCCGCAATCCTATAGCAGTCTGCTTATATAGGGATTAAGAACATGTGTCGCTCTGTGATTGGCTTTCGCCGATGGTGCGATTTGTGAGCCAGCATCGGATAGGTCGCTACTTTAAAACCTCATTAGTATACTTAGCGCAAGCGCAATGGCCACAGGAAGGATGACTCAGCTTATTTCAGCTTCCTGCCGCGTAGCAGTTAGCTGACCGCGCCCTACATCTCCCCCTTTTTTATTTATTAGAACACCAAGCAGAACATAGCCCGTACGAGGGCAGTTTTCTGTTGGCATGTCTGAGGCACCCTCCTGCGTGCAATGCCAACAAGGGCCGCAGGGTGCAAGGGCTGCCTCAGGATAATGGCTGATTCCCTATAGAGGTGCGATGGCGACAAGGCCTCTCTGTGCAAGGGCAATCAGGACTCCCTATAGAGGTGCAATGGCAACAAGGCCTCTCTGTGCAAGGGCAATCATTTCGAATTATTCAGGGCGGAGAGCCAGGCTGCGGGAGAATCTCCTTCATTAATAGCCAGAAGTGCCTGAGTGAGCAGGACCCTATCTCGATGTGCCCTGATGCGCACACGACAGACCAACCAGAGACACAGCATAATCCCAAATACACAGCAGACTCCAAAGATTCCTACCCCCACCCACTCCCCAAAGAAGGAAAAGGCAGAAGAGAGCCAAGAGGCAAAATCTCCAAAGGCAACGGGCTCCAGCCCGGCAGCACTCAGTTGAATAATCCTTTGTGGAATTCCAACTAATACAAAGCTTCAACAATTCTCGTCAGTCTTGATGGCACCCAGATCGGATCTTGATCCGACGGTTCACTCCGTGTGTCGAGTTCTGAATCGGTCCTCCATGCAGGGCGCGAAGTTCCCGGGTTTCAGCACCACTTGCGGCGGGCCGTTTCCGACCAGCAGAATAACGAGCCGCCACACGCAAGATTCTTCTCGTATCACACTTTATTGGAGCACAGCTTGGTTGAAGAAAGATGGAAGGAAGACACCGCAATCCTATAGCAGTCTGCTTATATAGGGATTAAGTACATGTGTCGCTCTGTGATTGGCTTTCGCCGATGGTGCGATTTGTGAGCCAGCATCGGATAGGTCGCTACTTTAAAACCTCATTAGTATATTTAGCGCAAGCGCAATGGCCACAGGAAGGATGACTCAGCTTATTTCAGCTTCCTGCCGCGTAGCAGTTAGCTGACCGCGCCCTACATATACCCATAAAATATATTTCAAAAAGTGAACATGAAACAAAGATTTTTGCAGATGTACAAAAATTGAACAAATTTATCCCCATAGAGGAATCCACAAAGGCAACAGTTAGAAGCTGGTTGGACCCTTCAATACTATCTCAGGGGTATAAACAAATTCATCACCAGCAAACCTGCACTACAAGAAATGTTAAAGGAAGTCCTTTGGGTAGAAGGATAATTATATTGGATGGAGACCTGGATCTACACAATAAAATGAAAAGCACCAGAATGATAACTATACAGAGCTCTGTGTCAAATCTGCCCATTACTATCTCTTCAGGAAAGATGTTCCATGAGGATCACTAAAGGACAATGAGACAGTTTTACAGATTGATACATGTTTATTTGTCAGAGCTGAGGCTTCTGCTGACTTTAGCGTTTCATGAAAGTTGTAAGATGTGTTTTTGACAAGTTCCCAGGGGGCATGGAGAATGCGTATTTCCTGAAGCAGCGGGGTGAATGGGGAACATACTGCATAATTTTTCTCTGAGATCTTTAATTACAAATCAGCTGAATAGTGTGACACACTGGGTCACAATGGAACTCCTCACTTTCTTCCCCACTGTTCACCAAGGTGCCTAGATTCCAACTCAAGCGTGCCTCTGTAACATCGCTCCTTCCTACCCTCCACATACTTCTCCAGTTCACACTTCATGCCCCCTCTCCACAGGCTGCGCAGGCTATGGTCTCTCACCTAGTGTCTTTCCTCTCAAGCCCATGCTCACTGATGGCACCAATGAGCAGCTTGGAGGGAAGGGGCACAGCATTTTAAATGAATAGTGTTCTATTCATTTTTGTTTGCAAATCATTTCAATTCTCCCTGAAGCCCTCTGGGAACTGGTAGCATGAGAGATATGGGTTAATACAGTAGGATTTCAGTTTGAGAAAAACTTCCATAAAAGAGGTATTCAGACATACAAAAGGAAACAAACTTGAGTGACATGGTTTTATGAGCTGAATTATGCCCCTCTCAAAATCCACACGTCGAAGCTCTAACACCTAGTACCTCAGACTGTGACTGCATCTGGAAATAGGGTCTTTAGAGAGGTAATTAAGTTAAATGTGGTCATATGTATTGGGGGGGTGCTAATCCACTATAACTATTGTCTTTATAAGAAGAGGAAATTTGGACACATTCATGTGCATACATAGACCAAGAGGTGACCATTTGAGGACACAGCAAAAAGATGGACATCTGCAAACCAAGGAGAGAGTCCTCAGAAGAAACCAACCTTGCTGACACCTTGATCTTGGACTTCAGCTTCCAGAACTGTGAGAAAACAAGTTTCTGTTGTTTAAGCCACAAAAAAAGTTGCAGAGCCACACCACACATAAAATATTGGGCAGAGTGGGGCAGGGGGGCAAACTCATGGAACAGGCCAAAGAAAGACCTCACAAAAATACCAGAAGGTGGGGCTTCCCTGGTGGCGCAGTGGTTGAGAGTCTGCCTGCCGATGCAGGGGACGTGGGTTCATGCCCCGGTCCGGGAAGATCCCACATGCCGCAGAGCAGCTGGGCCCATGAGCCATGGCTGCTGAGCCTGCGCGTCCGGAGCCTATGCTCTGCAACGGGAGAGGCCACAACAGTGAGAGGCCCACGTGCCACAAAAAAAAAAAAAAAAGAAAGAAAAAACCAGAAGGGAGCTCCTTATTCCAAACTTTTGAGTGAAAAGCAAAGTGCTTCTGCTTTAAAGGAACAAAAAGATGGGTCCAGTATCATTTCTGCAATAAGATGTTAGGGAGACATCAGGTACATTCTTGAATAATAAAATGGGGGCCAGTTAGTGGCAATGAATCAAGGACAATGTGCCACTACATGCCCCTGGTTAGAGAGAGATCACACCCTGGGCAATGGCTAAGGTGAAGTCCGAATGAGAACAGAGGATCTGGGATGCGTTACAGACCTCAAAAGGGAGCTAGGATTCTACAGATTCAGATGGGGGTTAAGGATGCTATTTTAGGCAGAATAGACAGAATGAGAAAAGGCAATAAAGCTAAGGATACTCTTGCCCTGTGGTGTGTGAGTTATCAGCTCCGCTGGAACTCATTCGCCATCTGAGAATGGAGTCAGCAGAGAAAAGGCTAGGAAAGCAGGTCAGGGCTTATTGTGGAGGATATCAGTGTGGAGGTGATTAATTTATTCTTAATTGATAAGGAAAAGTCAAGCCACTGAAAGTTCTCACTGACAAACTCTTAGTCCTTATGCCAAAAACTAGACTGAGAGTAATATACCTGGGACCTATCTATATTAGTTTTATCTATACTATTACCTGGACCTACTCTCAGCTAAAAGTGTGAAATTTAGAATTAACCAAGGGTTATGTGTGATGGCAGTATCCTAGGCTGTGAAAATAAATCTGTGGAATATGAACACACATACACATAGGGTTTTTAAATGGATTAATTTTCATTGCAAATGAACATGTGTTATAGTGTTACTGCTCACCTAAATTCTACAAGTCATTTTAATATAACAGAAACTAATGGACCCTGGTTAACTGTGAAGGTATAAATTGGCACGGGGAGTGGCCATGTCACAGGTGTGTCATCTTTTCTCCCCCCATGTGAGAAGGTACAATTACACTGCTAAATGAATCAAAGAAAAGAATGAATGACTTTTCCAGGAAGATAAACCAAATGTTAATTTTATATAGCCAAAGATGTATGCGGCTCATAACGTGTTTTCATTTTCTCAAAATAGAGCTCTCAAAGTCAAACGTAGGAGAGGGTGAATTGTAAAGCTGCTTAGAGCTCTGATGCCCTCATGTGGGAAAAAAAACCGTTCACACAAATGTCAACCTCTAGGACACCTGGGGAAATTCTACGTGCTAACACGATAGGAAGAAATGGTTCATTCGTGAAATGGTTATGAATGTACATTTGGAATTTTCGTTCTCTCATTAATGCTCTTTAGGCATCTTTGTTCAACATTAGAGGCCATTGGAAATCAGCGGGAAATGCATAGAGTGTCAATAAATCATTTTTCTTATAATATGTACAAGAATTTTTCAGCTGATTTTCAGTTAATATAAAAAATATAATGCATGAAAACTTTCGATAAATGGTACTAAAAGTGTACCTTAAGGTGCTCCATTCATTATATCTGTTTATTATTATCAGTGCCAAGATGCTCATTTCTTGATGCAGGACTATACATAAGAACAAAAGTCTTATAAACTTCAAGCTATGCCACAGCCTAAAGTGTCTATACCCTAATATCCCAGGGTAAATCCTGCTTAGAATTAAGCATCTTACCAGAATTAAGAAAATTTACCTTAAAAGTCAGCCTGTTCTCTTCACTGTGCAAAAGTGCTACCCTGATTTGCTTTATTGGCATATATCCACATTTAGGAGGTCTAGAAGAAAATGGGACAACAATGGGGCCAGAGAAGAGGCGGTTGGAGAAAACCCAGAATTTTTTATTCACTCTGCTTTGTTACAGATATGCCGACCCAGTTATATTCCCCAGTATGGAACGGTCCAGAATATCATACCATCTTGGCAGGAAGACATTCTCCCCTAGGCCAGCCCGCACAGATTCAGACAGGACTCTGAAAGGGTCATCAAAGAAGGTGTACTGCCAAGTGGAAGTTTATTAGTTGCAGCCACTGCAAGGAACACGTCATCTTGTTTTGATCACAGGGTTGTTCTAAGGTGTGATCAACCACAATGTTCAATGTTCAACCACATTGAATTGTGAGGTATCAGTGCTGTCAGGTTTCCTGTCCTGTGTCCCTTTCCCTGCTTTACAATCTCCCTTCCTATGCTCTACCACATGAAACATGCTGCCCATCAATGACAAACTGGTGTAAGGAGAGCAGAGGGATTTATTTCATAGCACATTGACTGGTCAGTTAGAAACAGATGTCAGCGGCCCCGTGTCGAGAAGGATTCTGAGGTGTGTGTAGGTTCATTTGGCAAATGTACTGGAACTGAAATGTAATGCCTACCATGAGGATGTGTGTGTGTGTGGCTGTGTGGAATAGGTCACGGAAGGGCCACTGCAGCATTAATGAGGTTTAGATTTTGTTCTCTCCTTTATACGTGTTAGGCTCCCGAATTCCTCACCATTCTCTGATGATACCTCAGTCTATATATGTCCTCTTCTCTTCCCTTCTTTAACTGATTAACTCCTATTTGCTCTTTAAGACTCAACGAAAATGCCCCTGCATCCGTTATCCCTTCCTCTTTGGTCTCATACCACATTGTTCACAGAAGTATATTTTAGCAGAAAAAAATATATGAGTGACTATTGACATAGAGGTACTGTTAAGCTGTGTGTTACCTGTGGGTGGTAATTTTGCCTAATTCAAGTTTCTATCTCTGGAGCCTAGAACAGTGTTCATTGAATAATAGGCACCAATTTTTCTAGGGAGAAAAAACAGAAAGAATGGAAAAGATAGAGGAGTTCTCTCTCCAGGAGTATGTGATACTTTGCTTGGTATCTGAGGAATTTAAGTTTCATTTCCTGTGAAAGAGATTTCAAGTTTCAAAGAGAAGGTGGAGTTGCTTCATGAAAGAAGCATCTTCTTCGATTTCCCTATAGCCACCGTGGCACAGCACTCAAGTCCCTTGATCCAAGCAAGACTGGCTCTTTCATTTTTAACTTTCCTCAAATTTTTGGTGAACCTTTTGTGTTTGCACAAAGTCCTTTATATGTGTCACATTTGCCTCTTTGTCCTCAGATCCATTCTCTGCCTTTCCCTGCTCTGGTCTGAACTTTAGGGGGCTGATACCTCAAAACCACATTTTCAGTTGGGTCCAGCCAATGGGAGGCAATGGCAGGAGAAGAAAATGCCAGGGTATTTCTCTCTCTCTTTTTCTCTCTGCTTTGGACAATGTATCCAGTGGTGACTGTGTCTCTTCCATGCTCCCTGCTTCTCCTGAGCTGTGATCATTGTGTTTCCAGCTCTCCATAGGTAAGCTTTTCCAGGCTCCCGGATTCTAATAACACCTCTGCCTCCATCTTTGTCTTCCCATCTCTAGCAGTGAGAGCAATTCCCTGCAGTTGCTAACCCATCCTGTTGGCTCTGTCATCAATTCTAAGACTCTTGTTACAAGTTCCCCGTATTAAAGTCCATCTAATAAATTACCTGGTATAGACTCTACTTTCATGCCATGACCCTGACTGATGCACTGTGCTAGAGCTGTTCAAGTATGCTTTGAAATGTTATATATCATCTCCAAATCAAATGGGAACACAGAGCATTACAATATTCACCATTCACTATATAGAACATACTTATAAGCCTATAGAAACACAGCAAGAGGTATATCAGAGGGAAAAGCACACTGAGGATTCTGTAGAGGGTCCTGATTAATTACTAGACCAAGGGGAAAAAAATAAAAAGATGTGATTTATGATACGATTAAGGAGTAAGACAAAAGGAGAATGTTTATAAATACAAATACATATTTATAAAATATCTTCTCATGTCCTATAGGACAACAAGAGAATGGGACAGAGAGAAAAGGCAGAAAAAACTTTACTCATGCAGAAACTCATAATGACCCCATCCTCCTGCACAGCTTTAGAGAATACTGACTTATTACAATACAAATTGGACCAAATGGTGAAGGAACTCCAGAACCATCACAGACCTTTCTCGCTTCATTACACAGTGCAGTGGAGCGCGGCACAAATTGAGGAAGGAAGTCCTTTATGTGTTTCACATTTACCTGCTTGCCTTCAAACCCCAGGGCAGAGACTCAGTTGGGAGTGGGATGGGGGCAGAACCTATTGCTGCATAGAGGCTGCATAACAGACGGAGAAAAACCAACTTGCAGTTTTCACCAGCCCCTGTCTCAACTGGCAGTTAAGACAGGGAAGGAGAAAAAACCCACAGCAGACACCCTGTGCCCTGTTTTATTCCTCACAATTGAGTTTTTAGCTGAAGGGTGGAGTCTGGAAAAGAGTGTAATTTGCAGCTGCATAACAGAGGTGACTGAAAAGCTCAAGGACAAAATGAAAAGCTCAAAAGCTTTGGGGCCTCATTTTAACTCAAATTTTACCAAAATTGCCAACCAATTCAGGAGCAGTGGAAAAAAGCCAATCAGAATGACAGAATATTTTTTCTTTTCAATAAAACTTCAACATCCCATTCCACAGGTTTTATTTTTTTGCATAATTAGATTATCCTTATTTCTTATGTCTTGTAAGCATTTTTATCTGAAGAGTCATTCTCGCATCACAAAAGCAACACTTTTTCCCTTATATTTTTAAGATTATTTTTGGTCCATAATTGGTCCTTATTTTGTTTTTCAGACATATCAAATATACATGTTAGATTTCTGCATTTTGTTTGTTATAATCTATAATTTCCTCTGAAATTTCTTACATTTCTTTGTCTTCTTCCTGCTTTTCTTTCAGATTTTCTTAAGCATGTTCCCACTTTGCTGATTTACATTTCTGCCATGTAGATCCTGTTAATTTTAATTTAATTTAAAATAAGGAGGTCATTAGATGGAGATGGCTTTAATGCCATGGCAGCCTACACAAGCAAACCAAAATCTAAGTTTGTAAAGGCCTCAAAGTTACAAAATTGAAACCTAAGGACAACTAATCACAAACAGGCTTTAAACAATGGCTAATCAATAATTTCTTTGCTTTGCTTCTGCCTTTTCTCTATGAAAGTTTCTCCTGGATCTCCTGTCAGTAGAGTGCTCCTAACCATTTCCAGTTTAGCACTGCCCAATTCACATTGATAAATGCTCAGATGAACTCGTAAAATTTTCAGTATGTCTCAGATTATCTTTTAATAATCCTTTATTGCTTCTAATTCATTTTTAAGAAGTTTTGCAATGCAACTATTTTCTCTATTTCTTCCCCTCTTTTCAGTTCTCTTTATATCTCACTCTGCTGTCTTTCAGCTGTAGGAAGTTTTGTTTCTTTGTTATTATCTTCTGATTAGCCATCTTTGAAGAAATTATATTTTTGCTGGCCTTGCTGTTATAAATTCTAACAAAATAGGAAGATAAGAATATTTAAGCTGATACACCTCAGAAAAAGCTAAATGAAAGCAAAAATAAGGCAATAATGTTTACTACCATTTGTTATTTCACATTTTTCTGGAACTGCTAGCCAATGCAATTAGTTAAGAAAAAGAAAATATTTAATTTTGGAAACGAGAACACAAGTATTGTGTTATTTTCCAATTACATTACTGTATGCCTAGAAAACCCCAAAAGAAGCATCCAAAAAAGTAATACAAGCAGTAAGAATTTAATAAGATGACCAATTACAAAGAGATTATAGAATCATTATATATAACTTCCCAATGTACTGAATACCCAGTTAGTATATTTAAGGAATTATGAGAGAAATGATCATTATTTCAATCAGAATTTATTGAATAGTAGGTGAAAGAAAAAAAAAACTTTAAACAATAAAATGAATTTGTTGACTCATTTATCCAAAATGTCCAGAGGTAAAGCAGGCTTCAGAGGATGTTCAATATTGTGACACAGTGTTAACAAATATCTTGTTTCTATCTGCTTGTCTTCTGTTTTCTTTTATGTCCTATAGGAAAGATCATCTTTCCTCCAACCACTAAACAAAAGTCCTGGGCTTCTTTTTAATTCGCTCACCTTAGGTCATAAACCTATCAACAAGTCATTATGACTAAGGGCATTCCATATATTAATTGGCTTTGGGCTGGATTATGTGGCCATCCTGAACCTGTCATTATAGCAATGGGGTGGAATTATCCACCTTTGGAGTTGGAGGTGGGAGCAATCCCAACCAAACCTGCTCATTCTCATTGGGGTAGGGTGAAAGAGATATTAAGATGGCAACCACTGATGATGATAATGATAGTGATAACTGATACTTGAACTGATACTTGAAAAATGTACATAACTATTATAAGGTAAGTAGAGGTTACATTAGTTTAAGATGAGTCGCAGAGCTAAAATTCCAACACTGGTCTATCTAGCTCAAAATTCAGCTCTTAAAGAAATATATAGGATTTATATGAAGAAAAATCAAGAAACATGGCTTAGAAAGACAAGGAAACAAACATGCATTGATAGATGAGTGGATAAAGAAGATGTGGTACATATATATATAATGGAATATTACTCAGCCATAAAAAAGAATGAAATAATGCCATTTGCAGCAACATGGGTGGACCTAGAGATTATCATACTAAATGAAGTAAGTCAGACAGAGAAAGACAAATAACATATGATATCACTTACATATGCAATCTAAAATATGACACCAATGAACTTATCTACCAAACAGAAACAGACTCACAGACATAGAGAACAGACTTGTGGTTGCCAAGGGGGGGTGGGGGATGGGTGGAGTGGAAGTTGGGTTAGCAGATGCAAACTAGTATATATAGAATGGATAAACAACAAGGTCCTACTGTAGAGCACAAGAAACTATACTCAAGATCCTGTGATATGCCATAATGGAAGAGAATATAAAAAAGAATGTGGGCTTCCCTGGTGGTGCAGTGGTTGAGAGTCCGCCTGCCGATGCAGGGGACACAGGTTTGTGCCCCGGTCCGGGAAGATCCCACATGCCGCGGAGCGGCTGGGCCCGTGAGCCATGGCCGCTGAGCCTGCGCGTCCGGAGCCTGTGCTCCGCAACGGGAGAGGCCACAACAGTGAGAGACCCGCATACCGCAAAAAAAAAAAAAAAAAAAAAGAATGTAATAAATAAACAAATAAAAATTAACCAAAAAAAAAAAAAGAGAAAGAAACATGGCTTAGAAATAAAAGAATGCCAGAATAAATGGAAAGTTTTACCTTGCTCTTGAAAAGAAATATTCTATATTGAAAGGATTAAAATATGATTTTGCTGCAAGCACAATGAAATTCCCAATGGGAGTGTATGTGTGTTGCGGGGGCGGGGGTTGTTTGGGGAAAGAAGTCAGAGACAGTTGTGTGCACAGAATATTTTATTTACTCCCTCAGACACCCAGTTCCCCTGCATTTAGGCAGGACTAGGTGACTCATTTAGACCTGTGCTACCCCATATCATAGCTACTAGCCACATGTGGCTTAACTGAAAATTAAGTTAATCATTTTCCCAAAACTTAAAATTTAATTCCTCAGTCATATTAGCCACATTTCAAGTGCTCACATTTCATTAGCTGCAAATGGCAAATGGCTACTATATTGGACAGTGCAGATTATAGAACATTTCCATTATAGTGGAAAGTTCTATAGACAATGAGTTGTGAGAGGAGGAAACATGTACCTCTTTAACCCATGCACAGTTCTCCAGCTGCTTTCCCCCTGCGCTGGTGACTGCAGAGCTGAGGAAACCACGTGTTCTATAGCTATAAAGTGTAGCTATAAATCGTTGGCCCTTCTGTTGGCCTGAGTGCCTGAGAAACTCTGCAGAGCAAATCCCTTGCCCTGCCCCACTCACACTAACTCATGTGGTATATACACTCTGAGTAAGAGGTAAACTTTTGTTGTGTTAACCCGCTGAGCTTTGGAGGTGGTTTGCGACCATAGTTTAATCTACCCATTTATGACTAAAACTTAGGTTGGCAAATGGTAGTAACAGATTTTTTTAAGAGGATGGAATACTTGATAAACTGATTCAAAAATGCAGATATAATAATTAGGAACATTCTGAAAAAGAGATAAAGAGCAAACTTCTGATATGATAGATATTAAAATATACAAGTTACAACAATTGAGAGAGTGCAGGAATAGGCAGACAGACCAATGAAAGAGAATGGATGTGAGAATAAATGAAAATTTAGTGTGAACCAAAGGTCTCATTTCTAATTACCTGTGTTCACTCCTGTCTCCCTGCAGTGCTAACCAGAGTCTTCGACTCTGAGATGGCGGCACCTTCTCTATTTTTCTCAGAAGACTTGCCCCTGATAGAGCCATCTAGCAGCTGGGTCCACTAACACAGTGCGCCTTTATGATTTTATAATCCCTTGGTCCCATCCTCAATGAAGTCTATCTATGCCCTGTTTTCTAGTTAATTGTAATTGCCCTAGGCATTCTACTAACTTATTGTCTGTTAACATTTCCAATTCCTTAGAGTCCTACCCACAAGGCCAATCCTTTCTTATCAGCCTCACAGTTCATATATTTTGAATGAAGATGGAATTCATGCTTCACTTAGCACAATCCTCTATGAAACTTATAAACTTATATTTTACCCACTTAAATCCGAATCCTTCTGTCTGTGGTTGCTTACTTCTCTATATTGCAGAAGTAGTCGTATTCCATAGAAAACATGCTCTATATTTCATTAATTTCATTAACATTTTATGATTTCTAAATTTGATCTCTTGAACTATTCCTTTACTCATAAGCATACACACTTAATATAATAATAAATAATTTTGAACTGAATAACAATGAAAATACAGCATATCGAAATTTGGAAGATGCCATTAAATCACTTAAAGGAAGTTTAAAGCAGTAAAGAAAATAAAGTTCTCAAATCAATGATTTCAGCTTCCCCCCCAAGGAAGCTATAGATATAGGTTGGCAAATAAACACCTGAAAAGATGCTCAGTATCATTAGTCATTAGGGAAATGAAAATTACAACCATAAGGAGGCACCATTACATACCACTACAGTGGCTAATATCAAAAGCCCTGATCAAACCAGGTACTGAAGACGTGGAACAACTGGAATTCTCATATAATCTGGAAGTTTCTTAAAGAGTTCAACATACATCTGCCATACAGCATTGCAATTCCACTTGTAAATATGGACCCAAGAAAAATGAAAGCCTTTGTCCATACAAAGACTTGTATATGAATGTTCACAGCAGTCTTATTTGTAATCGCCCAAAATCTCGAACAACCCAAGTGTCCATCAAGGGGTAAATGTATGTTCAAATTGTGGTGTAGTCATACAACCGAACATGCCTCATCAATAAAAAGAACTATTGTTGTATATTGCAATATGGGTGAATCTGGAGGGAAAAAGCCATAGCAAAATAGAAGAAAAGAGTATGTACTCTATGATTCCACTTACATAAAACTCTAGAAAATACAAATAATCTGTAGAGCCAGAAACAGACTACCTGGGGAGTGGAGAAGGTAGGACAGGGGTGGGGATTACAAAGGGGCATGAGGACACTGTTGAGGTTTACCATCTTCACTGTGGTTACAGTTTCACAGGTGTATACATACGGCAAACAAAAATTGTACATTTAAATATGTGCATTTACTGTATGCAAATTAAACCTCAATAAAGCAGTTAATTTTTAAGTAAAAAAAAAAAAACAGTTGGCAGAAAGACAGTTTTATTCTGGATAATCTTGAATTCTATGCCAACAGAAACAGCAGAACATCTTTTTGACTTCTTTATGAAGTAAATTGGTCCAGTTAAAAAATTAGAATCCTAGAAGTTTAGAGTTGGAAAATACCTTAGTGGTTACCTAATCCAATCTTCTGTTTGATGCACTAACCCTCTAGAAAATAACCCTGTTAAATTGCTGCCTAGCTTCTCCTTTAGCATGTACTTAACATGTATTGGTAGGGAAGCTATATAAAAATAAATAAATAAATAAATAATATATACTAATAGAGTCCCCATTGCCAAGTAAAATTATGCCCACAATCTGAGTAATGATTTTGGTCCCCAATTTCCTCTGGCATATTCTATTCAAATCTGACATCATCTACAATTTATTTATATTTTTCAGTCCAAATAATACCTGTCTGTCCACCTGTCTTTATTTTTCCAGTGTTCTATGGAGGTAGAAAAAATGGCTAGGCTTTGGATGAAAATTTTTGGATTTTCACATTCTTCTGTATACCAAAACAAGTACTAGATATCTCAGTTTGAATATTAAAAATAAAAAACACCAGAGTTATTAGAAGACTGAATGAGATAATATTTTTATAATTTAGTGGGAGGTTTTTCTACCTGTGACGCAAACACTAAAAACAGTAAAGAAAAACACTGATAAATTTGTGTAAATTTAAAATACATGAACTTCAGCAAAAATAACAACTCCCCCAAAAAGACCCCTCCATAAACCATAATATGTTTTAGTATAAAAAAATTAAATCATGATGAGTAAAAATGAAGAAACTTTTTGATACATATGAGAAAGTTTACATATTTTGTAAGAAAAATAAAAGGAAAAAAGGATAAAAGGAAACTTTCGCTTCAGTAGATTTGGACAAAGGATATGAATAGCCAAGTCATAAAAGAAGATTAACAAAAGAAAACAAATATATATATATATATATATATATATATATATATATACAGATATTCAAACTCCCAGGCAATCATGGAAATGCAAATTGTAAAATGCTGAGATACTATTCCCAGCTTCCCCCATAACACAGTGATTTGTTTAATAACAAATCACTAAAATTCAGGATGGGGGCAGGATGCAGTGAAAAAGATAGTCACACTGGTGATAGGAGTGTAAGATGTTAAAACTTTGAAAAGAACAGTTTTTAAAATACATTTTAAAGTTTAAAAGAGCATTCCATTTGATGTAATAATTATAGTACTTGAAATTTATGGCAAGGAGGTAATCCCAGAAGTGTGCAGAAGCCTTATTTAGACTGGCAGAAGTCTGGAACTATTCCATCTGTACAGCAAGAGAAGGATGGTTAAAAGTTGGTGGTAAAAACCTACAATGCAGTATTTTTTAGGCACCTAAAATGATGATGCATATCTCCATTCATTTACATGGGAAAAAAAGGTCCAGAACATATTATTGAGAATAAGGAGTTGTTTGTATAGCTGCATGTATATGTGAATTCATTTATGTAAATTATATGTGTGTGTGTATGTGTAAAAAGATGAATGAAAGAATTTTTGTCAAAGTAGTAATTATTATCTCTAGCTGGTGGAATTTCAGATGATTTTTAATTCCTCCTTTGTACTTTGCTGGATTTTTTTTTCAAGTTTACAATGTTTCTGCTATAATAAAAATCATTCATGTAAATAAAAATAAGAACAAAGATAAATATTACATAGCAACCTGGAAAATGTTTATGATATTTTATAACAAAAAAATCACAATAGAGTTACATCTACACTATGATTGCATCTTCAAAATAGGTGGGCTTACTGACAAGGAAAAGAATAAGAAAAAAAAGAAGGAAATAAGTGATATGTTGTTGAATTGACACAGTTGATTTTTCTTTTCTCATAAAAAATGTCAACTATTGTTATGTTACTTGCTCCATAAACATTTTATGAAATTTAAGTATGTAATAAAACAGGTAAAATCAATAAAGAAGAAAGGTGGTTTGGTTGATGAAAAAGAAAAGTGGTCTGAAGAGAGCTGCAAGCTGCAGGAAATTTGGAGGAGACCTGTCATGGCTATAAATTGTTTAACCCCTGCCACACCCCCAAATCAATCAACAGGGAAGTTTCTTCCTGGGGATATTTAAAAAAACATTGACGTACTGCTGAAATGGTGAAAGAAAATACCAACTAATTTCATAACCTTTATCTATATACACCTCTCAGTAGAAAATATTCCCAATAATGATGACCGTAGAGAAAATAATGCATATGCTAATTTAAGTTTATATCAACACTAAACCTAGTCTTGATCTCACAGAGTTACCTACAAATTAGTGATAACTCACTATGGATTATTCCAGTCTAATTAAACCCTGTCAAATCAGCCCCTTCCTTTGCCCATACTTGGGAATTCTGTTAATGAATTATGCATTGAATATCCACAAATCATCTAATAATGTTATGAATGTCTTATGGTCAAAGGCCCCTTGAGTGGAAGGAAGATCTTCCATGTTCTCATTGAAAAAATAATCCTGGGGTTTAACAGACACAGCTTTCAGAGAAGACTTTGTACTAGGTGTAATAATTTCTGCATATTTCAATCTTACAAGCCTAAGAGTGTCTCTGAGGATTCATCAGAAGGAATCCCAGAGGTGCAAAGAAAAGGGAACCCTCCTACACCGTTGGTAGGAATGTAAATTGGTAGAGGAGCTATGGAGAACAGTATGGCGGTTCCTTAAAAAACTAAAAATAGAGCTACCATATGATCCAGCAATCCCACTCCTGGGCATATATCCAGAGGAAACCATAATTCGAAAAGATACATGCACCCCAATGTTCATTGCAGCACTATTTACAATAGCCAGGATATGGAAGCAACCTAAATGTCCATCAACAGAGGAATGGATAAAGAAGACATGGTACGTATATACAATGGAACATTACTCAGCCATAAAAAAGACAAAACAATGCCATTTGCAGCAACATGGATGGACCTAGAGATTGTCATACTGAGTGAAGTAAGTCAGACAGAGAAAGACAAATATCATATGATATTGCTTATATGTGGAATCTAAAAAAAGCGTACAAATGAACTTATCTACAAAACAGAAATAGAGTTACAGATGTGGAAAACAAACTTAGTGTTACCAGGGAATAAGGGAGGGGAAGGGATACACTGGGAGACTGAGATTGACATATACACACTACTATATATAAAATAGATACTAATAAGTACTGTATAGCACAGGGAACACTACTCGGTACTCTGTAATGACCTATATGGGAAAAGAATCTAAAAACGAGTGGTTATATGTATGTGTATAACTGATTCACTTGGCTGTACACCTGAAACTAACACAACATTGTAACTCAACTATACTCCAATAAAAATTAAAAAAAAAAAAAAAAGAAGAAGGGATCCTAGGCTCCTGACCCAGAAGGATGCTCCTGGTTTCATGGGGACCTAATGAACCACCCCTGTGAAATGCTAGCAAAATGCATTCATCTCTGACAACTCAGCCTTTTGCCTCCAAAGGGAAGAATCAGGAAATTACAAAATGTTAACTGTGAAAGCAAGGAGATATCATACAGCCATCACAGCGCTAGAAGCTGCCTCAAGGGCAGTTGTAGGGGAAAGTTTTGGAATTTTTGGTGGGTGATTGAGGCAAATTGACAGGACCTTTCTGCTCTTCCACTGCTTCCATCAAAGCAGCCATACTGTACTTGTTTCATACATTGCATTTCCCATAGATATTGGTTTGAGGTACAGGGGAAAATTGTGAAAGACTTTAAATTGGACCAAAAGATCACTGGGCGTCTTCAATGAAAAACAAGGCGTCATCTAACACATCCTCTGAATTATCTAGTCTATGGGGACTTTGGGCATTTCCTTATCTGTGAGTTATTCTACAACTCTGTAAATTATAGATAACTGATAGCAATGCAAATGACACTTGTCCACAGACATGGAAATTCTGTACAGTGGAGGGACAGTTGATCCACTCTCCCAAATGAAAGTTTATTTAATAAATAATAAGGAATAATATACTCTCACCTTTCACATGTGATTGTGATATTTAATCACTACATATTTAACTACATATTTCTCAACAGCATTGTACTCAACACTTTAATATCCCCTTACAAGCAATGACCACTGTGTTTGTACACAGTCGGTGTTCAATGAATGTTGTTAAATAATCTATAAACGACTGTACATTGTATTTTATGTCCTACTGATAACGATATGCATCTGTGACCTTAAAATAAGGATAGGAGTTGATCATTTGTTCTTCATGTGCACAGGGAGGGCTCATGCTCATTTTTAGTTCCTTCATTATTCTCCCCTCTAAGCTCCCTCTTCCTCTGCAGTTCTAGGATGCTCTATAATTAGAAACCAGCCAGGCATCAACTACTTCCTCTGGGCAAGTTTGTGCCTTAACACCTCTCAGTGACCTTCCATGCTAATTAAGCTCCGTGTGAGAATAAAGAACATTGGTACTTAACTGAAATAAAAAGCAATTAAGTGGAAACATTTGGAGATGATTGTATGTTAATAAGAAATCTTAATCAATGTGTATACCTATGAGACTAACAGAAGCACCTTTGAAGAATTCACATTTTCTAATCAAACAAAATACAAACTTCCTTGTTTCCTAAGATGTGCACAGGCTCACAAAAATCTTTGATTTGTTTCACAGAGAGAAGGAAAAATTACTCTTATTCTCTTTGTAGTTTTCTGAAAATTACTGAAATATCCCTGAAGCAAAGTTTACTTTCTCTAATATTTTAATTGAGAGTACTCTAAATTTTATCCAAGAAATCTGAGCTTGGGTTTTTTATCTTTCTAAATCTTGTAAGCACATTAGTAATTTGTATTAAAAGTACATAAATAAAATGGATTAAATGCAGAAGGTTTAGATCAGGAGTTAGCAAACTGCAGTCAGTGGCCAAATTTGGCCTTGCCTCTTTCTGTACAGTTCAACAGCTAGGAATGGTTTTTACATTTTTAAAGGGTTATGGAAAAAAAAACAGAAGAATATTGTACAGGGACTATATGTAACACACAAAGACTAAAATATTTACTATTGAGCTCTTTACAGAAAAAGTTTGCCAACCTTTTATTTAGATGATAGTCTGAACTGGAATTATTAGTACAACCCACGTACATAAAACCATCCTAATTCAAAAAAAAGATGGAGTTAAAAATCTAAATTAAGAAAGTTAAAATTTAATTTACTCATTAAATAATAAATTAATTCAATAAACATGTATTCCATTCCAACCATGTTCCAAGGAATGTTCACACAATTATCTTATTTGCGAAGAACCAGAACCAGGACTAGTTCAGTACATTGTCCTATGTCACCCCATGACTGAAGCTGATATGTCTCTGATTCCAAAGACTGGAAAATTCTCATTATATCATACCCCTGGTTGGGGAACTAAGATCCTGCATGGCGCAGACAAAAAAAAAAAACAACTCAAGAACATGCAGGAATGCTCTTAATGACCACTGGTGTTCAAGAAACTGTTTTATTTTTTTTTTTGCGGTACGCGGGCCTCTCACTGTTGTGGCCTCTCCAGTTGCGGAGCACAGGCTCCGGATGCACAGGCCCAGTGGCCATGGCTCACGGGCCCAGCCGCTCCGCAGCACGTGGGATCCTCCCGGACCGGGGCACGAACCCATGTCCCCTGCATCGGCAGGCGGACTCTCAACCACTGCGCCACCAGGGAAGCCCCAAGAAACTGTTTTGATTAATAGATAAAAATGATTTGACTTAAATGTTAGATTTTGGTAATAAACGAATACGTTTGAGTTATTTGTTTATTAAATAAGACATAGCCCAGAAGTTTAATACACTCTGACTTGTCTTTCCAAATATTCTCCCTCTCCTATTCCCCAGACATGTGGGATATACTTCAACCTATATGACAAGGTTCAAATTAATATATTCTCTGAATTATCGAATCCAAATTGAGGTTGCTCATATCAACCACAAGTATTTCAACATGCTTTATACAATCTATTCAAGGCATATGATGCTGTGTAGAGTAACTGCAACAGTGCTTCTGACCCATAAATAAAAGTCTTCACAGCTACAAATATATGAAAAGAGGTAACAATCAAAATTCTCTGAGGGCTTCCCTGGTGGCGCAGTGGTAGAGAGTCCACCTGCCAATGCAGGGGACACGGGTTCGTGCCCTAGTCTGGGAAGATCCCACATGCCGCGGAGCGGCTGGGTCCATGAGCCATGGCCTCTGGGCCTGTGCGTCCGGAGCCTGTGCTCCGCAACAGGAGAGGCCACAACAGTGAGAGGCCCACGTGCCACCAAAAAAAAAAAAAAAAATTCTCTGAGATTTCTGAAATAGCTTTGCTAGAGAAATTTTGCAAATACTGTTATTTTAGACAAAAATCTATTGGAATTAATGACTATCCAATTAAAGGAAGGTTTATTTGTTGGCAGGAGAAACTCAGTAGAGTGCCAACTTTGCCCAGATAAACCGAACATACTATGTTTTAGCATACCGTATATTGGGTACACATGGACCCCTCATGAATATTCACTGACCCCTCCCTTAGAAGAACAAAGAATATTGCATATGACACGCTTAAAAATAAATCTTGGCTAACGTTGATAAAGGGAAACATTGGCTGCTGAAATGATGCATGGTTCCTCTTTTTCACTTTAATTCTACAACTTTTATTCCCTATATTTATTGTTTTATTCCCCACTATATTGTTTATATTCATGTCTTCTACAAGCACAGTATTGTTTTAGGAACTATGTTGTTGTACCAAACAGCATGGAAGGAATACTTCAGGCCCTCTGGGACCCTAGGGTCTACTTTAGGAGACAGGAATATATTTTGTCAATTGTAAGATTACATCTTTTCCTGTGTTAACATTTCAAATTGAGATATGTCATACACCTGCTGTTGACCAGGCTAAACTCAGGATGTCGCTATCATTGTCCAAACATGCTCAAGACTTGGTATTAGTTATTCAGTCATCACTTCAGCTGAATTATGTGCATGGTTGGTGCCACATATAATGAGTTTAATTACATTTGGAATAACTTTAAATAGTACCCAGTGTTATAGCATTGAACTGAAAAAATCTGTGTATGCAGAAAAATTCACTGACACTGGGCATACATTTTACACAAATGAAGCAAGTAGTTGTTTTTGGAAGAATTCCATATTTTTTTATATTGCATATTTTATTATAAAGCAAAAACCAGATATGTTGTGGCACTTGAGAAAAGATACTCCAAAAAAGGTGAAGATGTGTTACATTTTGTTATGTGTATATATCATCCTGATTATATACTAGGCAGTGCAAGTGAGAGCAGGAGACTGCCAAATCCTTAAAATAGACAAGAGAAATTTCAAAACAACAGGATGCTACTATGATTATTGTTAAGGAATTGTAGTATGCACAGTTTAATTGGCAACATTTCCTTCTTTCTATCTTCCTGACATATAAAATAATGTTGTGTCCTAGAAATCAATGTTGTCTTCAATCTGACAAAATATGGTACTTACAAAACTAATAAAAGGGGAAGCAAGGCAGTTTGTATCAAAATCAAATGAATGGGGACTTCTCTGGTGGTCCCATGGTTAAGAATATGCCTTCCAATGAAGGGAACATG
The DNA here is from genome assembly GCF_949987515.2 of Delphinus delphis. NCBI lineage: Eukaryota > Metazoa > Chordata > Mammalia > Artiodactyla > Delphinidae > Delphinus > Delphinus delphis. Next base: position 37,768,011 of record NC_082688.1, on the reverse strand, counting down.
GGGTCAATCCCTGGTTGGGGAACTAAGATCTCACATGCCGTGGGGCAACTAAGCCCGGCGCTCTAGAGCCCGCATGCTCTGGAGCCCAAGCACCACAACTAGAGAGCCCACATGCTGCAACCACTGAGCCTCTGCACTCTGGAGCCCACATGCCACAACTAGAGAAAGAAGCCCGAGTGCCGCAACTAAGACCCGACAGCCAAATAAATAAAATAAAAGGCAGAATCATATTTTTTAAAAAATCAAATGACTGGTTTGGAGAGTACAGGACTTTCATAAAGGCCTGGGAAGGCTTTGAAATGAAAGTAAGAGCTGAGCTTTGTGGTAAAGACAAGTTGTACTTTAAAAGTTGCAGTAAAGGTCACTGCCTGACATTGGGGTGTGGACAGAAGGCTGATGTGATGTTATCGCACCTAGCGATTAAGAGCATGAGTTGTGGGTCCAAATCCTTCCTCTGCCACTGACTAGCTATGGTGTAATCGGTCTTAAACTCTCTGGGCCTCAGTTTTCACATCTGTAAAAAGGCAGTAATAATTGTAACCATTTCATAATCCTGCTGTGAAGATTAAGTGAGTAAATAAATTTAAATTGTTTTAAAAAAATTCTTACTGAATAAATCAATGAATATGAAATAAAGTTGGAGTAAAGGTAAAGCAATTGCAGGCAGGACAAAGGTCATAAGCAGATATTTGGAATGAGATCAAGTCTGGTATATCCAGGGGCAGGTTAGACGTAGATTTAGCCATAATGAAAAATAAAGTTCTGAGAATTATCACAGGACCACACCTGGAGTTTCCTAAAGGTCAGACTGAGGAATTTGAGTCATATTCCATAGTCAATGGGGGTCATATGCTGTTTATTTCTCCTTCATTTTAGAATAAAATTTTGTTAGGTTTTGAATTCTATATTGGTAACTTTTTCTTCCAAAACAATATTCCATTGCCTTTTTCTTTTTTTTTAAAGAAGATGTTGGGGGTAGGAATTAATTAATTAATTAATTAATTTTTGCTGTGTCAGGTCTTCGTTTCTGTGCGAGGGCTTTCTCTAGTTGTGGCAAGCGGGGGCCACTCTTCATCGCGGTGCGCAGGCCTCTCACTATCGCGACCTCTCTCGTTGCGGAGCACAGGCTCCAGATGCGCAGGCTCAGTAGTTGTGGCTCAAGGGCCCAGTCGCTCTGTGGCATGTGGGATCCTCCCAGACCAGGGCCCGAACCCGCGTCCCCTGCATTAGCAGGCAGACTCTCAACCCCTGCGCCACCAGGGAAGCCCTTCCATTGCCTTTTAATTGCTACTGTTTCTGTTGGGAAGTTGTCAATGCCTTCTTGTTGATGCTTTTAAGGTAATGTAGGTTTTTTTAATATTTATCTTTCTTGATATTTGCAGGCTTTTTAAAATGTCCGTTGAAGTCTTTAGTCATTTTGGGGAAATTATTGATCATTACCTCTGCTTCTGCCAAAATCTTTCTCCTTTCCTTCTGGGACTCTAATTACATGTATAATGGACTTTACACTCTGCATCACAGGTATTTGACATCCGTTTTATTTTTCCTTATTTTTTCTCTGTGCTTCAGTTGAAATCTTCTGTCTTGACCTATATTTTAGTTCACTAGTCCTGCCTCCTGCTGTTTAATCTGCTGTTAAATCTATTTATTAAGTTCTTAATTGTGGATACTGCATTTTTCAATTTAATAACTTCCCTTTGATTATTTTGTATAGATTCCAATTCTCCAGTATAATTATTCATCTTCTGCTCTATTTCCTTTTTTTTTTTTTTTTTTTGGCTGCTTTGGGTCTTAGTTGTGGCACCCGGGATCTTCACTGAGGCATGCGGGATCTTTCACTGTGGCGTGCAGGTTTTCTCTTCTCTAGTTGTGGCACACAGTCTCCAGGGCATGTGGGCTCTGTGGCTGTGGCTCGTGGGTTCCAGAGCATGTGGGCTCTGTTGTTTGCGGCACGCAGGCTCTAGCTGGGGCGCACAAGCTCAGTAGTTGTGGAATGCGGGCTTAGTTGCCCTGCAGCATGTGGGATTTTAGTTCCCTAACCAGGGATCGAACCCGCGTCCCCTGCATTGTAAGGTAGATTCTTTACCACTGGACCACCAGGGAAGTCTCCTGCTCTATTTTCTTGAACACACTAATCATAATTATTCTAAAGTCGTTGTGTGATAATTCTAATATTTAGTTCACCTGTGAGATTGTTTATATTCTCTGCATTTTTTTATTGTTGCTGTTATTTGGTTTGTCTTGGGTTTTGGTTGTATAATCCTATTGCTTGACAGGCCCAGTAGCTTGATTGAATGCTAGACATTGTTTGTAACAAATAAAAGCTCTGGATGATTTTTCATTTTCCCATCAGGGTTAATCCTTTCCTTTGCTGGACAGAGTGAGGATGAATCCTCTTAATCCATTCAGGGATTGAGCCAAGTTAAGGCTGGGTTGCTTTTAGGTAATAAACAAATATTTGTGGCTTGCTGTTATTCCTAAGGTCTAGTGCCCCAGAACTTTCAGCTGAGAACATGATTTGTTTTCCAGGCCCCGAAACTCTTGGCAGGCCCTGAAATCTAACTTCTCTGTTCCAAAACTGAAAAATTCTGATTTCATTTCAGGTGTTTTCAGATTTAATTTGTAGTCTTCTGAACAGAGTAGCTGTAGAATTTGTCAAATGTCTTGGGAACAAAACTGGTGTGTGTTTGAAAAACTCTCGATTCTATTTTTGTCTCCTCAGTCATTTTAGCTTGCCAAATGGTATGATGTCTGTCTTCCAGAGTGGCCCTCTGCCTGGGCAAAGCTTATCTGTTCTCAGCCTCTTGCCTACGTTCAGAACCAGCAAATTCTGGGAATGCTGGTTATAGATTGTTTGCTTACCTCTCCGCAGTTAACCCCTCTCTGGCATCTTAGACTCTTTAGCCTGATTTCTTCAGAAGCTCACTGATGCCTTTAAATTCAGGATGTGTGTATTTTATGTGGATTTTCTATTTATTTTTGAAAAGATTGCTAGTTTATCTAAAACTAACCCATCTTACCTAGATAGAGAAGTCTCAAATCTACAGGCCTTTAAACAAGAGACTGATGTAATAAAATTGCTGTTAGAGGGTAAAAGGTAAGAGACAAATTGGTAAAGATGGAACAGACCTTGAAAGAGGTGGTAGTGGCAGAATTAAAAGGAAACTAGAACTCTGGGAGCATTATTCCTAATCTTTGTTACATCTCCAAGGTAGATACTATTGGCCTCACTTTACAGATGAATCAATAAAAACTTAGATATGCATTATTGTCTTTTCTACCCCCCAAATCTATTTATCTTCTCTACAGCATAGTAGAGCTGAGTCCAAAGTGGCTCTACATCACTAAGCCTCAGTTGTTTGATCTGTCAAATGAGAATAATACCTATTTCATAAAATTGTGACCAATGAGACAAATACATATGAAAGCACTTCATTAACTACAAAGAGGTATATGGGGTTTTTTTGTTTGCTTTTTTGCGGTACGTGGGCCCCTCACTGTTGTGGCCTCTCCCGTTGCGGAGCACAGGCTCCGGACGCGCAGGCTCAGCGGTCATGGCTCATGGGCCCAGCCGCTCTGCGGCATATGGGATCTTCCCGGACCAGGGCATGAACCCGGGTCCCCTGCATCGGCAGGCGGACTCCCAACCACTGCACCACCAGGGAAGCCCAAGAGGTATATGTTTTAAGTGTAATTGGGATTTGTTTAACCAGGTATGGTAAGACACACAGACATAGAAATGACTTCATAGAGGAAGAATTTTTTTTTATATTCACAGATCCCTAGAAATACAAGGCACAGCATGCCATGCAGGGCCAATGGAGAAGCACCAGGATTGATCAGGAGGCAGAGGGAGCAAAGGAAGAACGTGGGCAAGAGTCTTTATTATGGTTACTGTAGGAAGGAATGGGCGAGGCAGGGTACACAGGCTTAGGATTGGCTAGTTCGAATAATTTCAGTGGGTCTGGGGCCCAGGGGCTGTCCTTAGTTGTCTGGTACCTGGCCCTGATCTGATTGGGGCAGAAGGATGGTGGCAGAGTATGAGAGCCCAATAAAGGAGGTGGTTGGGGTGTGGGCTCTAGATTAGTTGGTTTGCATATAAAAGACACACTCACAGGTGAGTTGTTTGCTATATCTAGGAATTAGCTAACCCTGAGAGGGACAGTCCCTTCAGTGTCAGCAGGGCTCCAAGATGTCAAAGCATCAAAATACAGAAACAAAAGACACGGTTAACACAGTATACACTTATAGTAGCAGTTATCTTTCTCAAGTACTGATATTCTGCTAACTCTGAGCTCATGAAGAATAGTAGAAGATTCATTTTGGTTGCCTATGATGAGATGTATATATAGACCCTCAGCTCTTCAGGGAGACTCTCATGCTCAAGCGAAAAAAAAAAAAAGAAAGGAATCTCTGTGTTCCCTTGAGTAACATTATACTTGTAATGGCATCAGTGACATCTCACTCGCTAATTCAGTGTTGTTTATAAAATCTGTAAAATACGATGTTGACGGCAATTGTATTTCAATTAATAACTTTAAAATTCCATGTTTATTTTTAAGCAGCTGTTGCTTGTTATATGAATAATTACTTTCTCAAAAAAAAACAATCGCACCAGAAGCATATTTTTTAAATATACAACACTGTACAGATTATCCCCATTGTTTGTTTTTATTGAATTCTCTACTCCAACTATAAACACATTTGCTATTTGGGCAGTGCTCAACAGTGTTCAAACTAACATTAACTTCCTTCTCAAATACAAATGCTTGTGGGGGCAGTTTTTGCAGTGTGGGAGTTAGTTCCAGATGTATTAAGAGAAGAAAAGTGCCCATGCTGTACAAGCTTGTTTTCCTAAAAGGTAGGCAATTAAACTAAACAATTTCAGAACTGTTTAATTTATTAGTTCAAAACCAAAGTATATATCATAACAATCAACCCCAAATTATAAGGAATTTTATTCCAATTATTGGATTTTTTTTTTTTTTTTTACAAAAAGTGCAATATGTTTTCATAATACGATAAACTCCAGTTGCCCATCTGCTGCCTAAAAACTGTAACACATATTTTGTAATCTCCGCTGGGTCAGGCATTATGTCTTAAATCCCATTCTCCTGTGCCACATACAGCAAGCAAATACCCTTTTGCCTTCTTAGTGGCAGTCAAAATTGTGATGTTTACAAGTTTACTATCTTGTAAACTCAATGAGGCAGTTAGAAAAGAAAAAAAATAAAGTGTCTGGCCAAATATCTCCAGGAATCTAGCTAAAGCAAATGTTAATAATTAAGGCACTTTTGTCCTAATAACAAGGAAAGGCTAAGTTCCAGATAATAACCATGGCTTCTTCCTGTAATCCACTCACATCACATAAAACCAATTCCTAAGAATTAAGAAGTATTTTTGCTTTAATATTTTGTTATGAATACTACTCAACAAAAATAAAGCCCAAGTATAGTATACCTATATTCAGGACTCACTAAGCAATCTGCCAGGCCTAGTACAAAATGAAATTGAGGGACTCCTACCTACCCTCACATGCATGGGGGAAACATCAGAGACTACCGCAAATCCAGAGTGAAATACTTTTCACCACCCCTCACCAGGCCTGTCCCTGAAACCGACACAATGAAACTATTTCCCCATCTCGTTTTCTTACTTCCATATCTAGTGTTTGGGTGAACTCCTTCACAATCCCCATTTAGCCACTGCCAAATTAAACATTTTATCTTTAATTTATCCAAAATATCTATTTTGCACAGGAGAAGAATGTCTTTGTGGGTTTTTTTATGCCAGTCATGAGAACTAGCAGTTGGTTCACTTTTCAGGGCCAGTCACAAAGCTGGATGGCCCTTTATTTTCATGGATAAGTTGGTGGGTTTGGGGAAGCAGGAATGAGGGTACCTCTGAGACGAGCACAACTGTTCTACAGCAATACATAAAAGGGGGGGAAGAATTTGATGTTTGAGGAGTAATTTAGGAAGCCTAGAGCAAGGAGAAGAGAAGGGGGAGAAGATGCAGGAAACAAACTTTGTGATGTGCAGTATGATTCTTTTTCTTAACCCACAAGATTATCAACAAGATTTGTGCAACTGTAATTTTGAAACTCAGAAGAAAAAAAGCAGAGTGTCATCCTTGATCTTTATGGCACAGAACAGTGGCTACTAATGCAAAAGAAACAGAAGGATGACTAAGGAAACTTGAGGACGTGAGAAACTTCAGAGATTAGTCAAACTCTTATAAGGAAGACTGGGAAATTTGGACTTCCGCAGGCCATGAAATTAAGGAACTAGAGCCATATTTTCCAGTTGTGGAGGCAAAAGGTGTTCTGAGCTCCCAAATGACTCTCACATTAATAATAAAGAGAGCTTTACTGTGTGCCAGCCCTCATGGTCACAACTGTCCATCCATTAGGTCTTCTAATCATTCCAACAACCCTATCAAAGAGATATTATTTTGCAGACAATGAAAATAAGACACAAAGAGGTTACAGAATTTTCCCAGGATCAGACACTTACTAAATATTGGAAGTAGAACTAGAAAATAGGCAGTTGACTTCCAAAAGCAGTGACTACTCTAAAATTCTATCTTGTGTCATGTTCCAGGTGGTCCAGGAAAGTAGATACTGTTATTCAGAACTTACAAGTGAGGGAACTGAAGTCAGAAACACTAAGTAGCTTATCCAAGGGAAGCTAGTTAGTGGCAGAATCAGGATCAAACTGGATGTGGCTGATTTCACATCTTTGCTTTTCCTCTAACCCCTTTTGGCTCATCTGGACATAGAACTTAGGTTCATATTCTAGCCCCATCCTTCACTGTCTATGCAACCTGAGCAAATCACTTAACTAGCTGGATTCTTAGTTTTCTCATCTGCAGTGTTCCAATTATAACTACTTTGAAGTATTTCTAATGGGATATAAAATAACACATGTGAGCTGGAATGCATTATGCAAATATATGGTATATTTGCTGCTGTATTTTGGAATGAGAGGACAGTACTTCCCAAGATGCTTTTCACTCTCCCCATTGCTCAGTATTCACTAAGGAAAGAAGAAAGAGATATATCTTTTGAATAATGTTAATTTCATCCCACAGCTTTTGATTATTCATTCATCTGAGTGATCCAGTCTCATTACATTCAGTCATTCACTCTAAATGCTTGGCAGGCATCCAGACAGTTATTTGTTCAACTCAATAATCTAAAGTTTATTGTGTTAAATAAATCACACCTGACAAAAACTCATGCTTTCAAAATGATCTTTAAAAGAGGGTGCTACTAATCATGAAAAATCTGAAGGAGAAATTAAGGAAACACTTCCATATACCATTGCAACAAAAAGAATAAAATACTTAGGAATAAACCTACCTAAGGAGACAAAAGACCTGTATGCAGAAAACTATAAGACACCGATGAAAGAAATTAAAGATAATAAAAACAGATGGAGAGATATACCATGTTCTTGGATTGGAAGAATCAACACTGTGAAAATGACTACACTACCCAAAGATTCAATTCGATCCCTATCAAACTACCAATGACATTTTTCACAGAACTAGAACAAAAAATTTCACAATCTGTATAGAAACACAAAAGACCCTGAATAGGCAAAGCAATCTTGAGAAATAAAAATGGAGCTGTATTAATCAGGCTCCCCAACTTCAAACTATACTACAAAGCTACAGTAATCAAGACAGTATCGTACTGGCACAAAAACAGAAATACAGATCAATGGAACAGGACAGAAAGCCCAGAGATAAACCCACACACATATGGTCACTTAATAAAGGAGGCAAGAATAACATTGGAGAAAAGACGGCCTCTTCAATAAATGGTGCTGGGAAAACTGGACAGCAACATGTAAAAGAATGAAATTAGAACACTCCCTAACACCATACACAAAAATAAACTCAAAATGGATTAAAGACCTAAATGTAAGGCCAGACACTATAAAACTCTTAGAGGAAAACCTAGGCAGAAAACTCTATGACATAAATCACAGCAAGATTCTTTTTGACCCACCTCCTAGAGGAATGGAAATAAAAACAAAAATAAACAAATGGGACCTAATGAAACAAAAGCTTTTGTACAGCAAGGGAAACCATAAAAAAGACAAAAAGACAACCCTCAGAATGGGAGAAAATATTTGCAAACAAAGCAACTGACAAAGGATTAATCTCCAAAATATACAAGCAGCTCAATATCAAAAAAACAAACAGCCCAATCCAAAAATGGGCAGAAGACCTAAATACACATTTCTCCAAAGAAGATATACAGATTGCCAACAAACACATGAAAGGATGCTCAACATCATTAATCATTGGAGAAATGCAAATCAAAACTACAATGACGTATCACCTCACACCAGTCAGAATGGCCATCATCAAAAAATCTACAAACAATAAATGCTGGAGACGGTGTGGAGAAAAGGGAACCCTTCTGCACTGTTGATAGGAATGTAGATTGATAGAGCCACGATGGAGAACAGTATGGAGATTTCTCAGAAAACTAAAAATAGAACTACCATACGCCCCAGCAACCCCACTACTGGGCATATACCCTGAGAAAACCATAATTCAAAAAGAGACATGTACCACAATGTTCACTGCAGCACTATTTACAATAGCCAGGACATGGAAGCAACCTAAGTGTCCATCGACAGATGAATGGATAAAGAAGATGTGGCACATATATGCAATGGAATATTACTCAGCCATAAAAAGAAACGAAATTGAGTTATTTGTAGTGAGGTGGGTGGACCTAGAGACCGTCATATAGAGTGAATTAAGTCAGAAAGAGAAAAACAAATACCATATGCTAACACATATATATGGAATCTAAAAGAAAAAAAATCGTTCTGAAGAACTTAGGGGCAGGACAGGAATAAAGACGCAGATGTCGAGAATGGACTTGAGGACACAGGGATGGGGAAGGGTAAGCTGGGAAAAAGTGAGAGAATGGGATGGACAATATACACTATCAAATGTAAAATAGATAGCTAGTGGGAAACAGATGCATATCACAGGGAGATCAGCTCAGTGCTTCGTGTCCGCCTAGAGGAGTGGGATAGGGAGGGTGGGAGGGAGACACAAGAGGGAGGAGATATGGGGATATATGTATATGTATAGCTGGTTCACTTTGTTATAAAGCAGAAACTAACACCCCATTGTAAAACAATTATACTCCAATAAAGATGTTAAAAGAAAAAAAGTGGGTGCTAAAGTGACATTGTCAATTCCAAAACATCACAGATGATTTTAAGGCTTTTAACAAAACAACATAAAAGCTTGACAATTTAATTTAATGCTGTACTGCTTCCTGTAACTGTACTTTGATTGGTTTTCACTACTTACTAGGCAGTAATTTTTTTCATGTGAAATATAATTTATACTTTTAGAAGATATGAGCTGTCAGTGGTGTAGGCATAAGCAAGGTAAAAATAAAACTCTTCTTGAGGAGCCAATGCTTTGCTTCATTTAGTTTTCACATTTTTAAAATGTTAATATCAGAGGCCATAAATGTATAAAAGCTGGATGTATTTAATTTCCATAAAAAGATATTGGACACTCATTTGTATAATTTTGGAAGAACACTGAGGAGTGTGAAAAATAAATTTCTCATTATATGTAATAAAAATGAAAGAAAAACCAATGAATAATATGAATTATCACAAATACTGGACTTCAGAAGCTACACTAGGAACAGATAAAGTAATGAAATAATGTGTAACCAATTTGAATGTAAGATTAAAATCAATTAATAAGTAGTCAGAAGATGTTTATCATTTCAATAAGTCAAAATTATATCTTCATGGAGGAAAGTATTGGCATGAATAACCCAGAAGAGTATATCATCAAAACAATTTATATTAAATATATGAGTACTTTGCTCCTTATTTGGATGTAAGTTCTGGGAGCAACTCAATTTTGCATGATATTACAACTAAATAATGGATATTTGCTGGAAATATCCAATTAAGGAGAGTTGGTAGTACTGACAATTTCCCGTTGTTTTTCCCAGCTCACTAAGCTTCTTCTTCCATGGTAGGACAGAGAACATGGTATGATTAATCCAAAGCACTCATGTAAAACTAACCTGGCTTCTCCCCCTTGACTGCTTAACCACTTCCTCACCTGGTCAGAAGTCAATATAAAACGAGGTAGCTTAGTTTAAATGATTCTCCCTTTGGTCTGTCCTCAAATAATCATCATCCTTATGTCCAAAAAAGACAGAAAGAAAGCAGATTAAGTACCAGTGTAAATACACTGGAATCAAGATATGCTGCAGTCCATGTGCCAACAGATAACTGGGAACAGAATGCTTTGTGATTAAATATAACACATCTCATATAAACACAGTGTTATGCTTCAGTAACCATAATTTTGGAATACAGTAACTAGATACAAAAATAGAGCCTTAAATTACTTAGACAGAAACCTGTTGACTGTGTTGAATCTGTCAGATTCAGATTGTGATAAATTGATTTATAATTTATATTATTAGTTAAAAATAAAATATTAACAAGTTTTCAAATGTATTACTCATCAACATTTGCCTCTAATAATTAAAGTACCAGACTGTTAAGTGCTTATATCATAAAAACAACAATTCATTGTTATTTTGATACCATGTAATGACTGCTTAACTTGTTTTCATATTCAGTCACCTACAGGGATGCCTACATTTCTTTAGAAGGAATAAATGCATTTCTTCCATATAGGAATATTTCAGGTCATCCTAAAGAAGTCAAACTCTAGCAGATGACACAGTTACCTGGTACTTTAGGGACTATCCACCCAGAAAACCCAGGTAATTTAGACAAAGATATGGGTTTCTTCTTTTTTTTTAACTTGAAATTATAGGGTCAGCTGAGTAGAAGGTCCTAAAGGCATCAGCTAATTAAGCAATGCTCTGCTGCCCTGAGGCTGTTTAGAGACTGCATTTTAAAAGTAACCCATGGATCAAATAGTATAAGAAGTACACACACACACACGTACATGCGTATGTGCACAGGCATACATGCGCACACACAGGTAAATGAGTGCATGTAAAGACTGAGGAAAATGAATAGGATCTGGAATCTAGTTAATAGCGTATTAATATCAATTACCTCATTTTGATACTCTACTGCAGTTATATAAGATGTCATCACTTAAGAAAATTTAATTGAAGGGTACGGTGACTCTATGTACTATTTTTGTAACTTTCTGTGAATAGACAATTATTTCAGAATAAGTTTTTTTTTTTAAGTATCCCCATGGATAATTATGCCTCAGTGACCTGACACATTACTATATTTTGAATGCTAGATCAGTATCACAGAAAAAGATCTAAAAGGAAATTACTAAGACAATGAGGTATTAATTTGCTGTCATTGCCACCACTTTTTGATCCAAAGCTTTAAAAAGAAAACAACTAAATTTAGGTTAAGATTAGGGTCATAATTAGTGGTGTGCTGGTAAATGTTTACCAACCAGTTTTTGAGTAGGGAACCCTGAATTTGCAGCATTTGTTCTTTTCCATAGTGTAAATATTCCACCATGGCCAATTTCAAACTACAAGTGTAATAACTGGCTCACAAATTCCTGAAAACTTAGCAATCAGTTCTCATAGGAAACCTGCTTCATCAAGAAAGAGAATGGGCTCTGAGTGGGTATATATCCTCAGTTTCTTTGACTCCTTGTCTGTCCCACAGGCAGAGTCACAGCAGGACAAGGGCCAGAATTGGGCCTTTATGACTCAGGTTCCCTCTTGCCTAGATCTAAATCATCATCCCACATAACACCTTCATCCACCCAATCCTCTTCTGCTCATTTACTTTATATCTGAACAAGAATTCACCCAAGGTCAGAAATAGTTGATAAGAGATAGAGAGGACATGCTCATCGTGTATTACATAGTGGGATAATTCCTATTTCAATGGTTTTCCCGCCATATAACATATCAGAAACATGCAATGGGCTGTAACCAATTTGCTTATCACTGATTTTAGAGAACCAAAGCACCTTTTTATATTAGTACACAGTACATTCCAGTAATCACTCTTACAAATGAATGATGAGAGCTTCTTTGGAGATATTGTGCTCTTGAATGAAAATTCATTTCTCTTCTATCAGAAAGGATCATGCTTTATGATAAATCAGATGTCTTTGTGGGATAGGACAGCAACTGAGGAGTGGGAGAGTAAAAGGATACTTAGCTAGGCAACCAGATTCTTATTAGCACTGATAGGTGGTGACTGGTGCCAGCCATCAACCTAATCATAGCTGGCTGGTCCTGTATAAAAAAGTTCAGTTCACATACAGAAGGCCAATAGGCACATGAAAAGATGCTCAACATCGCTAATTATTAGAGAAATGCAAGTCAAAACTACAATGAGGTATCACCTTACACCAGTCAGAATGGCCATCATTAAAGTCTACAAATAACAAATGCTAGAGAGGGACATGAAAAGGCACATGAAAAGATGCTCAACATCGCTAATTATTAGAGAAATGCAAGTCAAAACTACAATGAGGTATCACCTTACACCAGTCAGAATGGCCATCATTAAAAAGTCTACAAATAACAAATGCTAGAGAGGGTGTGGAAAAAGGGAACCCTCCTACACTGTTGGTGGGAATGTAAATTGGTGCAGTCACTATGCAGAACAGCATGGAGGTTCCTCAAAAAAACTAACCATAGAGCTGCCATGTGATCCAGCAATCCCACTCCTGGGCATATATCTGGACAAAGGTATAATTCAAAAACATGCATGTACCCCTATGATCATAGCAGCATTATTTACAACAGCCAAGACATGGAAGCAACCTAAATGTCCATCGACAGATGAATGGATAAAGAAGATGTGGTACATATATACAATGGAATATTACTCAGCCATAAAAAAGAATGAAATAATGCCATTTGCAGCTACATGGATGGACCTAGAGATTATCATACTAAGTGAAGTAAGTCAGAAAGAGAAAGACATATAACATATGATATCACTTATATGTGGAAGCTAAAATATGACACAAATGAACTTATTTACAAAACAGAAACAGACTCACAGACATAGAGAACGACTTGTGGTTGCCAAGGGGGAGGGGGGGAGCGAGGGAGGGATGGATTGGGAGTCTGGGACTAGCAGATGCAAACTATTATATATAGAATGGATAAACAACAAGGTCCTATTATATAGCACAGGGAACTAAATTCAATATCCTGAAATAAACCATAATGGAAAAGAAAAAAAAATTCACAAAATAGAAAACAGCTTAAAATACAGTTCACAAAGAATGATTTGATACCACATTTTAAACAATGACTCTGAATGTTAAGATGGTAAAATTCCAGGATAACTAAGAAAAACAAAATTAATTTTAAATTATTTAGAGGCCTGATTTGGTTTTAGTCTTTCTAGACAACATTAGTTAGACACCTTGTTTCAGAAATCAGTGCCTACTTAAAGTCACAAGGGTAACTTATATTTTCTTACAAAATTTTTATTTTTTGCCTTTCCATTTTAGGTCAATGGTATATTTCAATTAATTTTGTATACAGTGTGAGATAAGGGTCAAAGTACATTTTTCAGTTCTGTCTTACCGTAAGTGACTGTATATATACACATCTATTTCTGGACACTTTATTCTGTTCCATTGGTATACTTTTATGTCCCTGTATGAACACCATACTGTCTTACACACCGTAGCTTTATAGTGATTCTTTAACGTAATACTCTTTAGTACAAAAAAGAATGAACTATTAATATATGCAATAACTTGGATGTATATCAAGGAAATTATGCTGAATGAAAAAAAGTCAGCCCCCAAAAGTTACATACTGTATGATTCCATTTATATAACATTCTTGAAATGACAAAATTATAGAGATGGAAAAGAGATTAGTGATTGTCAGAGTTAGAGATAAGAGGAGGATGAGCAGGAGGTAGGTGTTATCATAAAAAGGCAGCACAAGGACAAGAAATCCTTGTGGGAATGAAACTATTCTATGTCTTTTTTTTTTTTTAACTACTTTACTGGAGTATAATTGCTTTACAATGTTGTGTTAGTTTCTGCTGTATAACAAAGTGAATCAGCTATACATATACATACAACCCCATATCCCCTCCCTCTTGAGTCTCACTACCACCCTCCCTACACCACCTTTTCTAGATAGTCACAAAGCACTGAGTTGATCTCCCTGTGTGATGCAGCTGCTTCCCACTAGCTATCTATTTTACATTTGGTAGTGTATATATGTCAATGCTACTCTCTCACTTCGTCCCAGCTTACCATTCCCCCTCCCCATGTCCTCAAGTCCATTCTCTATGTCTGCATCTTTATTCCTGTCCTGCCCCTAGGTTCATCAGAACCATTTTTTCGTTTTTTTTTTAGATTCCATATATACGTGTTAGCATACAGTATTTGTTTTTCTCTTTCTGACTTACTTCACTCTGTATGACAGACTCTAGGTCCATCCACCTCACTACAAATAATCAATTTCCTTTCTTTTTATGGCTGAGTAATATTCCATTGTATATATGGGCCACATCTTCTTTATCCATTCATCTGTCAATGGACATTTAGGTTTTGCTTCCATGTCCTGGCTATTGTAAATAGACCTGCAATGAACATTGTGGTACATGACTCGTTTTCAATTATGTTTTTCTCAGGTTATATGCCCAGTAGTGGGATTGCTGGGTCATATGGTATTTCTATTTTTGTTTTTTAAGGAACCTCCATACTGTTCTCCATAGTGACTGTATCAATTGACATTCCCAGCAACAGTGCAAGAGAGTTCCCTTTTCTCCACACCCTCTCCAGCATTTCCTGTTTCTAGATTTTTTGATGATGGACATTGTGACTGGTGTGAGGTGATATCTCATTGTAGTTTTGATTTGCATTTCTCAAATGATTAGTGATGTTGACCATCCTTTCATCTGTTTGTTGGCAATCTATATATCTTCTTTGGAGAAATGTCTGTTTAGGTCTTCTGCCCATTTTTGGATTGGGTTGGTTCTTTATGTTTTGGGTTTTTTTTCTTTTTTTAAAATGGTAGCCAATTCTTTTCTTTTCTTTTCTTTCTTTCTTTATTTATTGGCTGCATTGGGTCTTCGTTGCTGCGTGCAGGCTTCCTCTAGTTGTGGTGAGCGGGGGCTACTCTTCATTGCAGTGCGCGGGCTTCTCATTACGGTGGCTTCTCTAGTTGAGGAGCATGGGCTCCAGGCATGCAGGGTTCAGTAGTTGTGGCACATGGGCTCAGTAGTTGTGGTTCGCGGGTTCTAGAGCACAGGCTCAGCAGTTGTGGCGCACAGGCTTACTGCTCCGTGGCATGTGGGATCTTCCTGGACCAGGGCTCGAACCTGTGTCCCCTGCATTGGCAGGCGGATTTTTAACCACTGCACCACCAGAGAAGCCCTGGTTGTTACCTCAGGTTGTTTTTTTGATATTGAGCTGCATGAGCTGCTTGTATATTTTGGAGATTAATCCTTTGTCAGTTGCTTCATTTGCAAATATTTTTCCCATTCTGATGGCTGTCTTTTCATCTTGTTTATGGTTTGCTTTGCTGTGCAAAAGCTTTTAAGTTTCATTAGGTTCCATTTGTTTATTCTTGTTTTTATTTCCATTTCTCTAGGAGGTGGGTCAAAAAGGATCTTGCTGTGATTTATGTCATAGAATGTCCTGCCTACATTTTCCTCTAAGAGTCTTACAGTGTCTGGCCTTACATTTAGTCTTTAATCCATTTTGAGTTTGTTTTTGTGTATGGTGTTAGGGAGTGTTCTAATTTCATTCTTTTACATGTAGCTGTCCAGTTTTCCCAGAACCACTTATTGAAGAGGCTGTCTTTTCTCCATTGTTATTCTTGCCTCCTTTATCAAAGATAAGGTGACCATATGTGTGTGGGTTTATCTCTGGGCTTTCTATCCTGTTTCATTGATCTATCTTTCTGTTTTTGTGCCAGTACCATACTGTCTTGATTACTGTAGCTTTGTAGTATAGCCTGAAGTCAGGGAACCTGATTCCTCCAGATCCATTTTTCTTTCCCAAGACTGCTTTGCCTATTCAGGGTCTTTTGTGTTTCCATATAAATTATGAATTCTTTTGTTCTAGTTCTGTGAAAAATTCCATTGGTAGTTTGATAGGGATTGCATTGAAACTATAGATTGCTTTGGGCAGTATAGTCATTTTCACAATGTTGATTCTTCCAATCCAAGAGCATGGTATATCTCTCCATCTGTTTTTATCATCGTTAATTTCTTTCATCAGTGTCTTATAGTTTTCTGCATACAGGTCTTTTGTCTCCTTAGGTAGGTTTATTCCTAGGTATTTTATTCTTTTTGTTGCAGTGATTAATTGGAGTGTTTCCTTAATTATTCTTTCAGATTTTTCATCATTAGTGTATAGGAATGCAAGAGATTTCTGTGCATTAATTTTGTATCCTGCTACTTTACCAAATTCATTGTTTAGCTCTACTAGTTTTCTGGTAGCATCTTTATGATTTTCTATGTATAGTATCATGTCATCTGCAAACAGTGACAGTTTTATTTCTTCTTTTCCGATTTCGATTTCGATTTATTTCTTTTTCTTCTCTGACTGCTGTGGCTGAAACTTCCAAACTATGTTGAATAATAGTGGTGAGAATGGGCATCCTTGTCTTGTTTCTGATTTTATAAGAAATGGTTTCAGTTTTTCACCACTGAGAATGATGTTAGCTGTGGCTTTTTTATATACGGCCTTTATTATGTTGAGGTAAGCTCCTTCTATGTCTACTTTCTGGAGATTTTTTATCATAAATTGGTGTTGAATTTTCTCAAAAGCTTTTTCTGCATCTTTTGAGATTATCATATGGATTTTATCCTTCAGTTTGTTAATATGGTGTATCACATTGATTGATTTGGATATATTGAAAAATTTTTGAATTCCTAGGATAAACCCCACTTGATCATGGTATATGATCCTTCTAATGTGCTGTTGGATTCTGTTTGCTAGTATTTTGTTGAGGATTTTTGCTTCTATGTTCATCAGTGATATCGGTCTGCAGTTTTCTTTATTTGTAACATCTTTGCCTGGTTTTGGGATCAGGGTGATGGTGGCCTCATAGAATGGGTTTGGGAGTGTTCCTCCCTCTGCTATATTGTGGAAGAATTTGAGAAGGATAGGTGTTAGCTCTTCTTTAAATGTTTGATAGAATTCGCCTGTGAAGCCATCTAGTTCTGGACTTTTGTTTGTTGGAAGATTTTTAATCACAGTTTCAATTCAAGTGCTTTGCTTAGTCTGTTTATAGTTTTGTAATTCTTCCTGGTTCAGTCTTGGAAGCTTCTGCTTTTCTAAGAATTTGTCCATTTCTTCCAGCTTGTCATATTTATTGGCATATACTTGCTTATAGTAATCCCTCATGATTCTTTGTATTTCTGAAGTGCAACTTGTTACTTCTTTTTCTTCATTTCTGATTCTGTTGTTTTGAGTCTTGTCCCTTTTTTTCTTGATGAGCCAGGCTAGTGGTTTATTTAGTTTATCTTCTCAAAGAACCAGTTTTTAGTTTTATTGATCTTTCCTATTGTTCCCTTCATTTCTTTTTCATTTACTTCTGATCTGATCTTTATGACTTCTTTCCTTCTACTAACTTTGGGGTTTTTTTGTTCTTCTTTCTCTAATTGCTTTAGATGTAAGGTTAGGTTGTTTATTTGAGATGTTTCTTGTTTCTTGAGGTAGGATTGTATTGCTGTAAACTTCCATCTTGGAACTGCTTTTGCTGCATCCCACAGGCTTTGGCTCATCGTGTTTTCATTTGTTTCTAGGTACTTTTTTATTTCCTCTTTGAGTTGTTCAGTGATATCTTGGTTATTTAGTAGGATATTGTTTACCCTTCATGTGTTTGCATTTTTTACATTTTTTTCCTGAAATTGATATCTAGTCTCATAGCATTTTTGTTGGAAAAGATACTTGATACAATTTCAATTTTCTTAAATTTTCCAAGGCTTACTTTGTGACCCAGGATATGATCTATCCTGAAGAATGTTCCATGAGCACTTGAGAAGAAAGTGTATTCTGCTGTTTTTGGATGAAATGTCCTATAAATATCAAGTCCATCTTGTCTAATGTGTCATTTAAAGCTTGTGTTTCCTTATTTATTTTCACTTTCGATAACCTGTCCATTGGTGAAAATGGGGTGTTAAAGTCCCCTACTATGATTGTGTTACTGTTGATTTCCCCTTTTATGGCTGTTAGCATTTGCCTTATGTATTGAGGTACTTCTATGTTGGGTGCATAAACATTTACAATTGTGATATCTTTTTCTTGGATTGATGCCTTGATCATTATGTAGTATCCTTCTTTGTCTCTTGTAATAGTCTATATTTTAGCCTATTTTGTCTGATATGAGAATTGATACTCCAGCTTTCTTTTGATTTCCATTTGCATGGAATATCTTTTTCCATCCACTCACTTTCAGTCTGTATGTGTCCCTAGGTCTGAAGTGGGTATCTGGTAGACAGCATATATACAGGTCGTGTTTTTGTATCCATTCAGCCAGTCTATGTCTTTTGTTTGGAGCATTTTATCCATTTACATTTAAGGTAATTATTGATATGTATGTTCCTATTACCATTTTCTTAATTGCTCTGAGTTTGTTATTGTAATTCTTTTCCTTCTCTTGTGTTTCCTGCATAGAGAAGTTCCTTTAGCATTTGCTGTAGAGCTGGTTTGGTGGTGCTGAATTCTCTTAGCTTTTGCTTGTGTGTGAAACTTTTAATTTCTCTGTCAAATCTGAATGAGAGCCTTGCTGGGTAGAGTAATCTTGTTGTAGGTTTTTCCCTTTCATCACTTTAAATATGTCCTGCCACTCCCTTCTGTCATGAAGAGTTTCTGCTGAAAGATCAGCTGTTAACCTTTTGGGGATTCCCTTGTATGTTATTGGTTGCTTTTCCCTTGTTGCTCTTAATATTTTTTCTTTCTATTTAATTTTTGATAGTTTGATAAATGTGTGTCTTGGTGTGTTTCTACCTAGATTTAACCTGTATCGGAATCTCTGTGCTTCCTGGACTTGACTATTTCCTTTCCTATATTAGGGAAGTTTTCAACTATAATCTCTTCAAATATTTTCACAGTTCTTTTCTTTTTCTCTGCTTCTTCTGGGACCGCTATAATCCGAATGTTGGTGCATTTAATGTTGTCCCAGAGGTCTCTGAGACCGTCCTCAATTCTTTTCATTATTTTTTCTTTACTTTTTTTTAAAAGTAAAGTAAAAAGTATTTTTTCTTTACTTTTTCTTTGACTTTTTTCTTTTGCCCTACCCAGGTATGTGGAGATTTTCTTCCCTTTGGGGAAGTCTGAAGTCTTCTGCCAGTGTTCAGTAGGTGTTCTATAGGAGTTGTTCCACATGTAGATGTATTTTTGATGTATTTGTGGGGAGGAAGGTGATCTCCATGTCTTACCCCTCCACCATCTTGAAGGTCTCTATTCTGTGTGTTGACTATGATGTGGTAACATAAATCTCCTGTGTGTTAAAATTGCGTAAAAGTAAATATACAAATACACACACAAATGAGTGCACATAAAACTGAGGAAATGTGAATAATATGGTGCATTGTATTAATGTCAATTTCCTGGTTGTGATACTTTACTACAGTCATGCAAGATGTTACCATTGGGGAAAACTGGGTGAAAATTATGTGGGGTATCTATATTATTTCTTACAATTGCAACTGAATCAACAGTTATCTCAAAACAAAGAGTTTAATGAAAAAAATGAGTTTTCCAATGAACATAGAACAGTAATCTATTTATTGGGATCTTTTAAATTTTTTCTCAGACATGTTTTGTATTTTCCAGTGCAAATGCATTGCACATTTTTGTTAGATATCTAGGTATTTGAGGTTTTTAATACTATTGTAAATGACACCATTTAAAACATTTACTTTCCAGAGTTAGAGCTTCAAGATGGCAGAGGAATACGACCTGGAGATCACCTTACACCCCACAAATATATCAAAAATATATCTACATGTGGAACTACTACAGAACACCTACTGAACACTGGCAGAAGACCTGAGACTTCCCAAAAGGCAAGAAACTCCCCAAGTACCTGGGTAGGGCAAAAGAAAGAAGGAAAAACAGAGACAAAAGAATAGGGATGGGACCTGCACCTCTGGGAGAGAGCTGTGAAGGAGGAAAAGTTTCCACACACTAGGAAGCCCCTTCACTGATGGAGACAGGGGGTGGGCAAGGGGTAACCTTCAGCGCCACGGAGGAGAGCGCAGCAACAGCGGTGCAGAGGGCAAATCAGAGAGATTCCCACACAGAGGATCACTGCTGACCAGCACTCACCAGCCTGAGAGACTTGTCGGCTCACCCGCCGGGATGGGTGGGGGTTGGGAGCTCAGGCTCAGTCTTCAGAGTCCAGATCCCAGGGAGAGGACTGTGGTTGGCTGCGTGAACACAGCCTGAAGGGGGCTAGTGTGCCACAGCTAGCTGAGAGGGAGTCTGGGAAAAAGTCTGGAACTGCCTAAGAGGCAAGAAACCATTATTTCAGGGTGTGCGAGGAGAGGGGATTCAGACCACCACCTAAACAAGCTCCAGAGTCGGGCATGAGCTGCGGCTATCAGCGTGGACACCAGAGACCTGCATGAAACACTAAGGCTGCTGCTACAGCCACCAAGAAGCCTGTGTGCAAGCACACGTCATTATCCACACCTCCTCTCCCGGGAGCCTGTGCAGCCCACCACTGCCACGTCCAGTGATCCAGGGACAACATCCCCGGGCGTACACACGGCACGCCTCAGGCTGTTGCAAGGTCACGCCAGCTTCTGCCACCACAGGCTCGCCCCACATTCCGTACCCCTCCCTCCCCCCAGCCTGAGTGAGCCAGAGCCCCCTAATCAGCTGCTACTTTAACCCCGTCCTGTCTGGGCCGAGAACAGATGTCCTCAGGCGACCTACACACAGTGGAGGGGCCAATCCAAAGCTGAACCCCAGGAGCTGTGAAAACAAAAAAGAGAAAGGGAAATTTCTCCCAGCAGCCTTAGGGGCAGCAGATTGAATCTCCACAATCAACTTGATGTACCCTATACTTGTGTAATACCTGAAAAGACAACGAATCATCCCAAAATTGAGGCGGTGGACTTAGGGAGCAACTGTAGACTTGGCGTTTCCTTTCTGCATCTAATTTGTTTCTGGTTTTATGTTTATCTTAGTTTAATATTTAGAGCTTATTATCATTGGTAGATTTGTTTATTGATTTGGTTGCTCTCTTCCTTTTTTTTTTAATATATATCTATTTTTTCACTTTTTGTGAGTGTGTATGGGCATGCTTTTTTGTGTGATTTTGTCTATATAGCTTTGCTTTTACCACTTGTCCTAGGGTTCTGTCTCTCCATTTTATTTTTTTCTAGTATAGTTTTTACTGCTTGTTATCATTGGTGGATTTCTTTACTGGTTTGGCTGCTCTCTTTCTTTCTTTCTAATTTTATTTTTTTCTTACTTTTGTATTTTTAATAATTTTTTTCTTTTTTTGTTTTAATAACTTTATTTACTTTTTTTCTCTTTCTTTCTTTTTTTTTTCTTTTTATCCCTTTTTGTCCAAGCCATGTGGCTGACAGGGTCTTATGCTCCAGTCAGGTGTCAGGCCTGAGCCTCTTGGGTGGGAGAGCCGAGAACAGGACACTGGACCACCAGAGAACTCCTGGGCCCACGTAATATCAAATGGTGAAAGCTCTCCCAGAGATCTCCATCTCAACGCTAAGACCCAGTTCCACTCAACGACCAGCAAGATACAGTGCTGGACAACCCATACCAAACAACTAGCAAGACAGGAACACGACCCCACCCATTAGCAGAGAGGCTGCCTAAAATCATAATAAGTTCACAGAAACCCCAAAACACACCACCAGACGCGGTCCTGCCCACCAGAAAAAGAAGATCCAGCCTGAGCCACCAAAACACAGGAACCAGTCCCCTCCACCAGGAAGCCTACACAATGCATTGAAACAACCTTACCAAGTGGAGGCAGACGCCAAAAACAATGGGAACTACGAACATGCAGCCTGCGAAAAAGAGACTCCAACAAAGAAAGTTAAGCAAAATGAGAAGACAGAGAAATACACAGCAGATAAAGGAACAAGGAAAACACCCATCACACCAAACAAATGAGGAGGAAATAGGCAGTCTACCTGAAAAAGAATTCAGAGTAATGATAGTAAAGATGATCCAAAATCTTGGAAATAGAAAGGAAAAAATGCAGGAAATGTTTAGTAAGGACCTAGAAGAACTAAAGAGCAAAGAAACAGTGATGAACAACACAATAAATGAAATTAAATATTCCCTAGAAAGAATCAATAGCAGATTAATGGAGGCACAAAAGCGGATAAGTGATTTGGAAGATAAAATAGTGAAAATAACTACCACAGGGCAGAATAAAGAAAGAAGAATAAAAAAAAATTGAGGACAGTCTCTGAGACCTCTGGGAAAACATTAAATTCACCAACATTCGAATTATAGCGGTCCCAGAAGAAGAAGAGAAAAAGAAAAGAACTGTGAAATATTTGAAGAGATTATAGTTGAAATCTTCCCTAATATGGGAAAGGAAAGAGTCAGTCAAGTTCAGGAAGCGCAGAGAGTCCCATACAGGATAAATCCAATGTAAAACACGCCAAGACACATATTAATCAAACTATCAAAATACAAAGAAAAAATATTAAAAACAGCAAGGCAGAAGAAACATATAACATACAAGGGAATCCCCATAATGTTAACAGCTGATTTCCCAGCAGAAACTCTGCAAACCAGAAAGGATTGGCAGGACATATTTAAAGGGATCAAAGGGGAAAACCTACAGCAAGATTACTCTACCCAGCAAGGATTTCATTCAGATTCGACAAAGAAATTAAAACTATCACACACAAGCAAAAGCTAAAAGAATTCAGCACCACCAAACCAGCTCTACAGAAAATGCTAAAGGAACTTCTCTATGCAGGAAACACAAGGGAAGGAAAAGATTGACAAAAACAAACCCAAAACAATTAAGAAAATGGTAATAGGAACATACATATCGATAATTACCTTAAATGTAATTGGATTAAATGCTCCAACCAAAAGACATAGACTGGCTGAATGGATACAAAAAGAAGACTCATATATATGATGTCTACAAGAGGCCCACTTCAGACCTAGGGACACATACAGACTGAAAGTGAGTGGATGGAAAAAGATATTCCATGCAAATGGAAATCTAAAGAAAGCTGGAGTAGCAATTCTCATATCAGACAAAATAGACTTTAAAATAAAGACTATTACAAGAGACAAAGAAGGACACTACATAATGATCAAGGCATCAATCCAAGAAGATATCACAATTTCAAATATTTATGCCCCCAACAGAGGAGCACCTCAATACATAAGGCAAATGCTAACAGCCATAAAAGGGGAAATTGATGGTAATACAATCATAGTAAGGGACTTTAACACCCCACTTTCACCAATGGACAGATCACCCAAAATGAAAATAAATAAGGAAACAAAAGCTTTAAATGAGACATTAAACTTAATTGATATTTATAGGACATTCCATCCAAAAACAACAGAATACACTTTCTTCTCAAGTGCTCATTCTCCAGGATAGATCATATCTTGGGTCACAAATTAAGTCTTGGTAAATTTAAGAAAATTGAAATTGTATCAAGTATCTTTTCCAACAACAATGCTATGAGACTAGATATCAATTACAGGAAAAAAAGTGTAAAAAATGCAAACACATGGAGGGTAAAGAATACGCTACTAAATAACCAAGATTTCACAGAGGAAATCAAAAAATACCTAGAAACAAATAACAATGAAAACACAACCCAAAACCTATGAGATGCAGCAATAGCATTTCTAAGAAGGAAGTTTATAGCAATACAATCCTACCTCAAGAAACAAGAAACATCTCAAATAAACAACCTAACCTTACACCTAAAGCAATTAAAGAAAGAACAAGAAAACCCCAATGTTAGCAGAAGGAAAGAAGTCATAAAGATCAGATCAGAAATAAATGAAAAATATATGAAGGAAATGATAGCAAAGATCAATAAAACTAAAAGCTGGCTTTTTGAGAAGATAAACAAAATTGATAAACCATTAGCCACACTCACCCAGAAAAAAACGGATAAGACTCAAATCAATAGAATTAGAAATGAAAAAGGAGAAGTAACAACTGACACTGCAGAAATACAAAGGATCATGAGAGATTACTACAAGCAACTATATGCCAATAAAATGGACAACCTGGAAGAAATGGACAAACTCTTAGAAAAGCACAACCTTCCGAGACTGAATCAGGTATAAACAGAAAATATAAACAGACCAATCACAAGCACTGAAATTGAGACTGTGATTAAAAATCTTCCAACAAACAGAAGTCCAGGACCAGACGGCTTCACAGAATTCTGTCAAACATTTACAGAAGAGCTAACACCTATCCTTCTCAAACTCTTCAAAATATAGCAGAGGGAAGAACACTCCCAATCTCATTCTACGAGGCCACCATCACCCTGATACCAAAACCAGACAATGATGGCACATAAAAAGAAAACTACAAGCCAATATCACTAATGAACATAGGTGCAAAAATCCTCAACAAAATACTAGCAAACAGAATCCAACAGCACATTAAAAGATCATATACCATGATCAAGTGGGGTTTATCCCAGGAATGAAAGGATTCTTCAATATACGCAAATCAATCAATGCTGTACACCATATTAACAAACTGAAGAAAAAACATATGATCATCTCAATCGATGCAGAAAAAGCTTTCAACAAAATTCAACACCCATTTATGATAAAAACCCTCCAGAAGGTAGGCATAGAGGGAACTTACCTCAACATGCATGTCAATTATATCTCAATAAAACTGAAAAAATAATACAATTTAAAAAAGGAAAATAGGGCTTCCCTGGTGGCGCAGTGGTTGAGAGTCCGCCTGCCGATGCAGGGGACACGGGTTCGTGCCCCGGTCCGGGAAGAGCCCACATGCCGCGGAGCGGCTGGGCCCATGAGCCATGGCCACTGAGCCTGCGTGTCCGGAGCCTGTGCTCCACAACGGGAGAGGCCACAACAGTGAGAGGCCCGCGTACCGCAAAAAAAAAAAACAAAGAGAACCAACAACCCAGGAGGAAAGGAGTGTGGGTTGAAAACAGTGACTGAGAAGTAAAACCGTGTCACATGTACATCCAGAATGCTGAGTCTTCAATAAACCAGTTACATTTACGAAAAATTCTCACCAGTCACAATCACCATCATCAAATATCTACAAACAGTAAATGCTGGAAAGGGTGTTGAGAAGAGGGAACCCTATTGCACTGTTGGTGGGAATGTCAATTGATCAAGCCACTATTGAGAACAGTATGGAGGTTCCTTAAAAAACTAAAAATGTAACTACCATACAACCCAGCAAACCCACTGCTGGGCATATACCCTGAGAAAACCATAATTCAAAAAGAGTCATGTACCCCGATGTTCACTGCAGCTCTATTTACAATAGCCAGGACATGGAAGCAACCTAAGAGTCCATCGACAGATGAATGGATGAAGAAGATGGGGCATATATATATACAATGGAATATTACTCCGCCATACAAGGAAACAAAATTGAGTTATTTGTAGTGAGGTGGATGGACCTAGAGACTGTCATACAGAGTGAAGTAAGTCAGAAAGAGAAAAACAAATACCATATGCTGACACATATATATGGAATCTAAAATAAATAGACAAACAAAATAAAAAACCGTTCTGAAGAACCTAGGAACAGGACAGGAATAAAGACGTAGACATAGAGAATGGACTTGAGGGCACAGGGAGGGGGACGGGTAAGCTGGGCAAAGTGAGAGAGTGGCATAAACATATATACACTACCAAATGTAAAACAGATAGCTAGTGTGAAGCAGCCACATGGCACAGAGAGATCAGCTCGGTGCTTTGTGACCACCTAGAGCGGAGGGATAGGGTGGGAGGGAGGGAGACGCAAGAGGGTGTAGTTATGGGATGTATGTATATGTGTAGCTGATTCACTTTGTTATACAGTAGAAACTAACACAACATTGTAAAGCAATTATACTTCAATAAAGATGTTAAAAAAACAATAAAATAAATTTTAAAAATTCTTTTGAAGAATAAATATTATTTTGCAATCTTTTACTGCTAGTATATACAACGGATTTTATATATTTATTTGCATATTCAGTAGTCTTGCTAAATTCATTTAACTATAATGATTTATTTTTACATTATTTGAACTCTTCAAAAAGCATAATTATATCTATATATCTGTGAATAATAATTCTGTTTTTTCCTTTAAACGTCATGAGTTTTTATTTTCCCTTTTTTTTTTTTTTTTTTTCGGTACGCGGGCCTCTCACTGTTGTGGCCTCTCCCGTTGTGGAGCACAGGCTCCGGACACGCAGGCTCAGCGGCCATGGCTCACGGGCCCAGCCGCTCCGCGGCATGTGGGATCTTCCCGGACCGGGGCACGAACCCGTGTCCCCTGCATCGGCAGGCGGACTCTCAACCACTGCGCCACCAGGGAAGCCCTATTTTCCTTTTTTAAATTGTATTATTTTTTCAGTTTTATTGAGATATAATTGACATGCATCACTCTATGTTTAAGGTGTGCAGTATAATGGTTTGACTAACATTTATTCTGAAATGATTACCATAATAGATTTAGTTAGCATCTATCACATGCTAACTCATACAGATACAAGAATAAGAAAAAGATAAAAAAGAAAAAAAATTTTCCTCATGTGAGAACTGTTAGGATTTAGGATTTACACCAACCTTTTTCATATATATCATACAGTAGTGTTAACTACAGTCATCATATTATACATTACATCGCTAGTACTTGTTCATCTTATAACTGTTTTTTTTTTTTCTTGTAGCTTTTGACCTCCTTCCTCCAATTCCACCTCCCCGACCCCATCCCCCTGGCAACCACAAATCTGATATCTTTTTCTATGAGCTTGGTGTTTGTTTGTTTTAGATTCCACATATAAGTGAGATCATACAGTATTTTTCACTATCTGACTTATTACATTTACCATAATGCCCTCAGGGCCCATCCATGTTGTCACAAAAGGCAAGATTTCCTTGTTTTCTATAGCTGAGTAATATTCCATTTTATATAGATGTATACCATAACTTTTTTATTCCTTTTCTTGATTTATTGCACTAGCTAAGATCTCCAGGAAAATATTGATTAGAAGTGGTGTTAGTAGATATTCTTGCCTTGTTCATAAACTCATGAGAACATGTTTAATATTTCACCACTGCACATGATGTTAGCTCTAAGTTTTATCAAACATTTTTGTCCACCTTTTTAGATTAGAATATGATTTTTCTCATTATTTTGCTAGTGTGAGCATTTCACAAGTGTCGTATTTCTTCTATTCTTTCCATTTTTTTTCCTCAATGTAGTTCAGTTTGGATAGTTCCTGATGATTAATTTTTGAATTTACTAATCCTCTCTTCTGCCCTATCCAATCTCCTCTTAAACCTATCCAATAAGTTCTTAGTTTCACAAATTATGTTTTTCAGTTTTTAATATACAGTTCGTTCTTTTCCTTTAGATTTAAAGTCTCTTTCAAAATTCTCCAAATTTTCATCCATTTTGTTTATTTTCCTCTGTTTTCTTTAACACACAGTTAATAGTTGCTTTAAAATACTTGAGTGATAACTCCAAGATTTCAATCATCTTCCATTTCTTGTTTTTTCTTTTATCAGTCACATTTTTCTCCCTTTTTTACACCTGGTAATTTTTTTATTGTATGTAAGAAATTGTGAATAAAGGAATCATGGAGACTAAAGTTGATGCTGTTTTTCCCCAGAGAGGATTCACTCTTTCCTCTGTTAGGCAGATGAAGTGAGGAGCTGCTTATCTTAATTCAGTGAGGAGCTGAGCTGAATAAGGACAGATTGAAGCAACAGATAGACTCTGTCCACTTCTGGTCTCAACTATCTTGGGCATGAGATCAGTCTTAGTTGCAGGTCTCTCTATCTAGTGGACTAGGAGACTGTGGGATATTTAACTCAGACTATCTATCTAGCCTTGCATCCAACACCCCATCACACCTTAGAACTAAGCAAATTTTACACAGAGAAAATCAGCCAAATACTTGGGGATCCTTTAGATTCTAGTTTGTAATGCCAGTCCATATAAAAATATTTGCTGGTTTCTCTTTCTTCCACTAGAACGTCTATGCCTATGGCAAGCTCAGTCCTCAACCTGTCCCCCAGACCTGGCAAATGTCCCTAGGCACGCACATCTAAGCTCATCAAAAAAGTGTTCTTCAGGGACTTCTCTGGTGGTGCAGTGGTTAAGAATCCACCTGCCAATGTAGGTGACACGGGTTCGAGCCCTGGTCTGGGAAGATCCCACATGCGCCACAACTACTGAGCCTGTGCTCTAGAGTGCGCAATTCACAACTACTGAGCCTGCATGCTGCAACTGCTGAAGCCCACATGCCTAGAGCCCACGCTCCGCAACAAGAGAAGCCACCGCAATGAGAAGACTGTGCACCACAACGAAGAGTAGCCCCCGCTCACTGCAACTAGAGAAAGCCCATGTGCAGCAACAAAGACCCAACACAGCCAAAAATTAAAAATTAAACAGAAGTGCTCTTCAAACAACCAACTTAAAAAATGGGCAAAAGACTTGAACAGACATTTCTCAAAAAAAAAAAATATATATATATATACACACACACACACAAATGGCCAATAAGCACATGAAAAGATTCTCAATATCATTAGTCATTAGAAAAATACAAATCTAAACCACAAGAAGATATCACCTCACACCTGTTAGGGTGTCTATTATCAAAAACACAAGAGAGGGACTTCACTGGCGGTCCAGTTGTTAAGACTTCACCTTCCAATGCAGGGGTGTGGGTTCAATCCCCGGTCGGGGAGCTAAGATCCCACATGCCTCATGGCCAAAAAGCAAAACATAAAACAGAAGCAACATTGTAACAAATTCAATAAAGACTTCAAAAAAGGTCCACATCAAAAAAATAAAATACAGGAGATAACAAATTTTGATGAGGATGTGGAGAAATTGCAGCCCTCTTACATGGCTGATAGGACTGTAAAATGGTTTAGCCATAGAAAACAGTTTGATGGTTCCTCGAAAACTTAACATACGATTACCAGCATTTTCACTCCTGGGTATACAACCAAAGGAATTGAAAACAGGTGCTCAAACAAATACACGTACATGTGTATTCATAGCAGAACCATTCACAACAACCAAAATATGGAAACAGCCCAAATGTCCATCAGCTAATGAATGTATAAACAAATTGTAGTATATGTATGGAATATTATTCAGCCTCAACCAAGTATGAAATACTGGTACATACTATAATAGAGGTGAACTGTGAATTATGCTAAGCAAAAGAAGGAGGATGCAAAAAGACAAATACTGTATAATTCCATTTATGATATACCCAGAAGTAAATCCATAGAGACAGAACACAGATTGGTTGCTTTCAGGAGCTGGGGTGAATAGAAGAATGAGGAACAACATGTTAATGGACATGGGATTTTCTCTGGGGATGATGGAAACGTTCCAGAACTACGTAGAGGTGGCACAACATTGCAAATGTACTAAATGCCACTGAATTGTTCATTTTTAAATGTTTAATTTTATGTTTTGTGAATTGCACCTAAAAAAAAAAAGAGTTCTTTCCCCAAGGGAAGTTTAATTCAAATACCTCTCTATGCTTCATTAATTCTACAGTGTCTTTTTAAAATGATTTGAAAATTTCTCCACATCTTTCTAGTTGGTACAGTGAAAAGAATAGCCTATCCAGAAGTAAACCTCTATACATTACATTTAAAATATTTTTAATCACTTATGATTTTCTTGAATTATTTTATCATGTACTTATTTCCTTCTTTGTTTTCTGTCTGCAATGATCCTTTGCTGCCACGCCCAGATCCCCCTTCAGACTCTCTTAGAGCAGGGACCTCACCTATTTTCTTCACTGCTCTCTCCGTACATCTAGTGCAAGGCCTAATTCATGGTAGGCGCTCAACAAATAATTCCTGAATACATAGAATGTTTTCAGGAGAAAGAGTGCCGTTCTCTTTTAATATTAATTCATGTAAAACTCCCATTTATCTTTGTCCCTCAGATAAGTCTGTGGTTGCTGAGGGTTTATATTTCTATTGTCTCTAGAGCAAAAATCAGTGGGGGAAGAATAGAGAATAATTTTTTCAAGTCTAAGACACAAAATGGGTCATAAAGGAAGAGTCATTGACACCAAAGATTCACACACAAAGCAAGTAAGCTGAACAACCATCAAATGCAGCTGAAGTGAAGGCAAGATGCTATTGTTATCCTAGAGCATCATAAGATCCTTGCAACCTGGGAGGCTTCATATAAAAGATTGCTCTGTTGACGAGACGCCAACATGAAGTGGCATAAATTAAAGCGGTCAGATCAGGTGCCATCTTGTCAAGCAGTTCTTGAGATCAGAGGGTGACAGAAAATATTTGCTTACCTGACCTCAACTAACTGACCAAGTTCTGAAGTACCAAAAACAGATCTTCCCAATCAATGAACCTGCTCTGAGCAGTGACTTTCAAGGGCTTCTCAGCTCTCCTTTAGCTCAAACTGCAACATGAAAACAGCTCCGATGATATTCACCCAGCCTTGCTTCATTAAACGCTCTCGCCAAATTTAGATCTCACTTCAAGCATGTGGGCTCTTAGGCTTTCAACCAACCTTGACCATTTTGGAATTTATGTAACAAGTTCCACTGACTTGGTGGGAAATCGGACTTAATATTTCTAAATAAATAGGACTTGGCAGGCAAGAAAATGGCTCATGAGTCTTCTCAGAAATCAAATAGTTGTTTTGGAAAATGGAAGTAGCTTGCATGGATTACAATCACCCTTGAAAAAGTACACAGTAAAAAAAATTAAAATTAAAGTTCCTGGTGTTTACTTATTCCTCTGTCTTGTACATTCAATGAAACTTTAACCAGTAAGCTAAGAATCCAAAATGTGTCATTATATCTTCCAAGATTGGATTTCTATGTAGCTGGCACTAAATAAATTTTTCTTTATTTTCGTATGCTTTTAGGTATGTATCCTACCATTCCCCATGCCAAACTCACTCACTTCAGGTTTATTATACCACAAACATCTAGCAACACCTTCAGAACAGTCTGTAAATAGATTTCATGTGATTACTCCAATCAGTAACTATTCGTTTAGAATATGTGTGTGTGTGTACTGCCTTATATGTAGTATTATATATGTGAAGTACCTATAGGAGATCAAATACAAATGTATACTAAAGCGTGATAATCACATGCTTACCTTACCACCTTAATATCATTCATTTCTTTGGAGAGTCTTTCTTAATTCTTGCTAAAGCTGGGATTTTGACACATTGGTAACATACATGACAATTTTATAAGTTCAACTCAGTGAGACTAAGTTAAATTTCTGCATAAGCTATAGACCTGACATTCAATAAGCACTTGGAATCTGAAAAACTAATAATAATAATAAATGATTTAGCTTGTTTTTTTTCCCTTTTCTTACGAAGGCCATGTTTAATTGCTTCCCAAAATGACCCCAAAGTCTTAGTATCAACATATATGATTTATAGGTCATCTCAAAACATTCTTCAAAACAAAAGAGTACCTTCCTAACACTGGTGTGGTATTTTCCCTTTAACTCCCATTTTTGCCTGGTAATCTTCACTGTGTTAGAAAAAGAGGTGTTGATTTTATCTACAGCTTCAACCCTCCTTGGCATACATTCCTCATTTTATTTATGAATGGCCTCTACATGTATATGCATTTGGTAGAAACTGATCACAAACTTTGAATGTTCCTGGTGGCCGCTGATAGAGATAGATAACAAGATTATCCTTTTCCTCCTTTGTAGGATGAGGATTTCCCTGACATCCAGGGATTGGAGAAACGCTCGGACAGGCATTTATACTTCAGGTTGTTCCTGGGTGAGCAGGTGCTGCAGGGCAGGAGTGGTGAGCACACCCTCCACCCATAGGGCCACAAAGAGGCCACTGGGACAGAAAGAACAACCATTTCTGCAAACGAACGTGGCGTGGATGGGGTCTCGCTGCCCCAGTACAGCAATTTTCTAACTTGAACCTTCTAGTTTGTAAAAGCCAACGTGTCCTCTTCTGTAAAAAGCAAACTCACTTCTTAGGTGCTGGGGGCAATGGGTGCTGAAAACTATACAGTCCCTGAGCTCTCTAGTCAGGGCCTTTAGCTGGTGTAGCTGCTGAAAATTACCCCCCTTTAAACACATTCTGATGCTGTTTGTGCTTTTAGTTCATCTCTGCAGACTGTTTCCTCCTCAGTTCTCTTTTTATAAAAATGAGATTGATCCACGGGGCTTCCCTGGTGGCACAGTGGTTGAGAGTCCGCCTGCCAATGCAGGGGACACGGGTTCGTGCCCCGGTCCGGGAAGATCGCACATGCCTCGGAGTGGCTAGGCCCGTGAGCCATGGCCGCTGAGCCTGCATGTCCGGAGCCTGTGCTCCGCAACGGGAGAGGCCACAACAGTGAGAGGCCCGCGTACCGCAAAAAAAAAAAAGAGATTGATCCAGAAACAACTCCTGTTCCCCCTCCAAAGTTTAAACTTTTTATTGTAATTTCACTTCCATAAGCTCTTTTCCTCCTTTCTGATAAATCTATTTTTTGTGACTCTACCCTTCCATGCAGAAATAGTAGAATGTTCGATAATCAGGTGCTTCCCCAGATTTCCCTGGAGGTGTTGGGTAATGTAGCTTGTATTATCTGTCAAATATTGGAAAAATTATGAGTACCAAGAGTTTAGGATTAGCAGAGGCTTCTGCTGGCCTATTTGAGCAATGAAGCCCGAGCAGTAAGTAAACCTTTACTGTGTTCACTGGAACTTGGGAGCTGCCTACTATCTATCCCATCCTGGCAGATACGGTTCCCAAATCCAAAAGTCTTAATCTGTCAAAAAGGTGCCCTTTTTCATACATTATTAATTCATATAAATTAAATTGTATCTATACATCTGTAAGTTATTCTTACTAAATGTGTATTAAATAAACCTTAAAATGAGTTATTTGAGATATCCAGATCCAAAATACTTTTAATTAAGACAGTATGTGATTTTCTGTTAATTTCAAGGAGGATTCCCCAGATTGCATATTACTGGGAAAGGGACTTTAAAGATGAGCCCATAGTCCCATCAGTTCCTTGCAACCCTGTTTTCTATGATGCTGATCTTTGAAGAATGCCAGGGCAGAGGCTGCCCTTGGCTTTTACAATGGCCTGTAACCTAAGAGGGGTGTAACAGAAGGCAAGCCCTGGAGCTCAACCATCAGTTTGGTTGAATCCTGATAATTTTCACTTCAGTAATCTGCCAATGCGGTACAGTAATTCTGAAGAAAATTACTACCTGCCTCTGCTTACAGTGCATAGGAAATGTTTAGTAGTAGAAGAATTCAAAGAAGGCTCTCTGCATAAAATTTTCATTGCCAGTACAAGATCTGTTTATTAGGAAACATTATCATTGTTCAAGTTTAACTACTTTCTTTTAAAAGCTACTACCTTGAATTAGGGTTCCAGCCTCAAAATGCTTGATCAGGGAGACAAGGTATGTGGGAAGCAAGGTTCTTTGTATAAACAAAGTGAAGAACTGTCAGATCAGAGAGGGGTGGGTTTCGAGGCTCAAAAGTATTGGCCCATCAGCTTCCTTTCCCCTGAAATCCCCACTGCCAGAATTAAGTCAAGTTCTCATGTATTACGTCAGCTCCTACTACTTCCCCAGCCCTAAGTTAGTTGTCACGGGGATTGCCAAAAAAATATTTAGAAGGCAAATTTTGATTAGGTATCAAAAGTCAGAAATATTCAGAACTGCACAATTTCACTGCTAGAAATTTACTCAAATGAAACCATCGTAGATGCGCAAAAAGATTTTTCTATCAGGATGTTAATCACAGTTTTTTCTTTTTAATAAAACCAGTGAAAAAGTGGGTATAACCTAAATGTACAAGAATAGGAAATTGTTTAAGTTAATTTCCATATAAAACAAACAGTCCACAAGTTGAGAGCAAGGCTTTGCAGCCACGTGTAGTAGGATTGGAATGATAGCTTCACTCTTGACTCATTCAATCTTGGGCAAGATGCTTAATTTCTCTAACAACTACTTTCTCATCTGTAAAATAGGGATAATGCTTACCTTATAAAAAAGCAATCAGGGGGAATCAAATTACATAATTGAGGTATACTATGTAACACAGAGCCTAGCATATGGTAAGTATATGCTATAATTAATAGTTATCATTGTTGTAACAATAAAACTGGATTCAAGTTATGTTGTAGAAGAATATTTTGGTATAAGAAAATGCTCACAATTCATTGTTAAACCAGAAAACTAGTAATGAAATAGAATATAGTGAATGACATTAATTTTTTAAAAATCTAAACAATTATCACTGTGGGCATAAAATATCAGAAAAGACACAACATGCTTTAATAGTATTTACTCCTCATGATAGAGTTATGGATGACTTTTTTTTTTAGTGTTTTGCTTCAGTGATTAGTTTATGTATTGCAAACTGAATAAACATGTTTTTGCAAACATATGAAAAAGTGACTGCTGTGACAAAAAATAATAATAATTTTCTTTAAGAAGAGGGAGAGATTGCTTCCAGCTAGAGGGATTAGGGAAAGGTAAGGGAGGGTATCACACATTAAATGATCCCGAGTATATGCTGGATTTGGTCAGGCATGGACTAGGAGGGCACTTCTGAGGGAAAAGAAGAGAAAGAAGGGAAATGCAAAAGGTATAGACGTTTGAGGCTTGTTTAGGGAAGAACTCGTGAAGTTCAGTTTGCATGAAGTACAGGAAAGGTTTTCCCACATCCAGACCAAAAAGAATTTGAAGGCCAAGACTAAGAATTTGGGCTTTATTCTAAATCAAGCAAAAGGTTAACAAAGCTCCTGAAAAAGTAAAAACAGAACCGTAGTCAAATAAGTTAAGGAAGAGCTTCACATTTTACCCTCTTCAGATATTCCCAGTGTGATTTTAGTGTATTAAAAGCTTTGCCAAATTATACCATTAAAAGACAGAGGAACAAACCATATTTAACTTTGTTTAATCCAGTATTTGTATACGGATAAAAAGACTTTTTCTCTGTGCTACCTGAAGAATGACCTGAAGTGCAGATGAACTTCGATAAGGAGAAGGGAAGGAGAAAAGGTTCAGAGTATGGGAGTCCTGTCCCTGTGAGGAAATCATCAATGAAATGTTTCAGGGAGGCTTTTAGGACCCCAAGAAGCAGAATGTTGGAAAGGAGCACACCAAGGGATGGAAGAGAGAATGCAGAAGACAAACTTTATCTCCTTCCCAGTCCGGCCTGAGCTGACCTCGCCTGCAATATAATGACCCAAAGGCTCTGTTGTGAGGGATCAGGTAGGAAATCTTCATGGCACAAGATGCAATGGGAATAAGTTCATTTGTACCATTTTTTTAGATCCACATATAAGCAATATCATATGATATTTGTCTTTCTCTGACTTACTTCACTCAGTATGACAATCTCTAAGTCCATCCATGTTGCTGCAAATGGCATTATTTCATTCTTTTTATGGCTGAGTAATATTCCATTGTATATATGTACCACATATTCTTTATCCATTGCTCTGTTGATGGACATTTAGGCTGCTTCCATGTCCTGGCTGTTGTAAATAGTGCTGCAATGAACATTGGGGTGCATGTATCTTTTCGAATTATGGTTTTCCCCAGCTATGTGCCCAGGAGTGGGATTGCTGGATCATATGATAGATCTATTTTTAGCTTTTTAAGGAACCTCCATACTGTTCTCCATAGTGGCTGTATCAATTTACATTCCCACCAACAGTGCAAGAGGGTTCCCTTTTCTCCACACCCTCTTCAGCATTTATTGTTTCTAGATTTTTTTGATGATGGCCATTCTGACCAGTGTGAGGTGGTACAAATGAACTTATTTACAAAACAAGAATAAAGTCACAGATGTAGAAGACAAACTTATGCTTACCAAGGGGGAAGGGCTGGTTAAATTGGGAGACTGGAATTGATATATACACACTACTATATATAAAATAAATAACTAATAATGACCTACTGTATAGCACAGGGAACTCTACTCAGTACTCTGTAATGACCTGTATGGGAAAAGAATCTAAAAAAGAGTGGATATCTGTGTATATATAACTGATTCACTTTGCTGTACAGCAGAAACTAACACAACATTGTAAATCAACTATAGTCCAATAAAAATTAATTTAAAAAAACATGCAGTGGGACATGTCAAGATGGTCAGTCTTGGAAGAAGCAAACACTTAGTTCCCAGCCTAACCCATCCTTTACGATTCCTCATTAGACATAGTGAAGAAAAGGAAGGTCAACAGCTCTCTGGCTGCTGACCAAGTCAAAAAGAGTAGCTGTGAAGTCCCACATAGCTCTCCATGCCCCTTTCCAATCTGCCCTCTTCATGTCATTACCTTTATCTGCAAGGCACTTTTCACACATGTCATTTCATTAATAAACTCCAATAACAACTCCATTGAAGCAGGTGGAGTGGATCGCCCCAGTTCAAAAGTGAAGTTTATTAAAATTAAGACTATAATGAATATACTCCTAAGGAGACCTCTATCACATAGCCACAAGGCAACAATTTAATCACAAAGTTCTGGAAGCATTTACTAACTCTGATTAATAAACACTAGCAATTATAAACATACAACAAACATACAAACGGATATGCTATCAAATATAAATATTACTTAAGCAAGTAGTAACTGTAAGATGAAAAATGCCAGTGTTATATGTGTAAAATGTTCAAAAACAGTGTAAAAAATACGGAAGATTTTGGCACACAATGGGAGTAATCAGAGAAAATGTGTGCAACCATCACATCAAAATCAATTGATTTCTAAAATGTGCTTAGTTACATCTTAAATAACAAAAGGCACAGTGAAAAGGACTGCTCTGGAGTTATCCCAAATTGTTGAAACACTTTATACATTTCAGTTTTTTTAATTACAACATGTACCACTGTTCTAACAAATCCATCTGGTTTCTTTCTCATTGCATGACTCAATAGGGTCAAAATCTATTTTAGCGACAAAGGAGCAGTAGGGGGAGAAGTGATCTGAAAAATAACATAGCAGACTCTTCTACCCCATGCAATTTCATTTTCTAGAGACGAACATCAAGTTATCAGCCTAGTTCATAAACTAGAGAAACAGCACAGGTTCTCAAAGATTCCTTGTTGAACTTTTTTGTGGAATGATGTTGAGGCAATATTTTGACTAAGTCATGGGGTAAAAGAGAGCTTAGAGTTTGGATTTGTTAAATTATTATGTAATTGCTTACTGTCCCACAGATATTATGAAGTAAGTTGAACTGGAGCCAATTATTGATACAAATTAAATTTTGCCAAATGCACTCCCCAAACTCTATACAAATAGGTCCAGGGCAAGTGACTAGAAACTAGAAACACTTTAGTAATGCTTAAAGATAGGAAAACCAAATTGATTAGGCCTCATCATAAGCACATCAAGCACACTTTGCAATAATTTTTATAAGAACCCACTACAGTTTAATGGATACTTCAGGGTGTGAATAATTATCTTAACTTCAGGTAACTGAGACAGACAGTGGAAAGTTCTCTGCAGCAAAAATGAGATTCAGATGTCTAGATTTTTATCTAACCTCTAGGCGTTGTGTGTGTGTGTGTGTGCGCACACTCACGCGTGCAACATACACATATGTACAAAGAGATGGAGAGGGGTGGGGAGAGAAAACTGTAAGTTGAAAAATAGGTGGGCACAAAGAGATGAAAATTGTATTTATTTTCCTTCAAGATATTAACAAAAATCAGTTCAGAAATATATTAAACGGATCACTCATTATTCTAAATTTACTCCATCAATACTTGAAAACAGTTTCTTAGCTGGAGTATTATAGTATCCATTTTTGCCTGAGTTCATAGACCCTCATGAGGTTTTAAAAACTCATTAGCTAATAGAATTGCTCTAGATCTGGAGGTTCACTAATAAAATAAAATTCTCCAGTGTTTAACTAGCAAATTGTACTTGATAATTGGTTCTTTGTGAGTTGCACTTTGATGGACCTTGTCTACAGCATATTTGATGGAGGGGAAAATACATATAAATCAATTAAAAATTCAGTGTCTATATATTTATACCATGGAGTAGCTAAAACACTGTTTCCTGGACACATTAACTGTTTAAACACAACAGGGCTACACAGCACTTGAATTTACATCTTATATAAAAGTTTCTCCTTTAAATATTTGGATGTCATGTATTTCTTTTCTTGATTTATATTTGAGTAATTTACATCTTCAATACTTTTGTAAAGAGCCAAGTCCAATGGACTGGATCACCTTGAATGAAGTGAACCTGACAAGATTCTCTCCAGGATAAATCCAATTCTCACATGAAATCTAGAGATGACTCCGAAGGATTTAACAAATTTTGCTGACCTGGAAGGAATAAAGCTACAATTTTGCTATTACAGAAATGTCAGTGCGCTGAAAACATGATTCCCACCAAACTGGAAAGTTTTTCTCTTTGACCTCAACTATTTAAGAAATAAAGTCATTTTTGTTTTTTACTTTCTTACAATGCATTCTTTTTTAATTTGACTGATTTATACAGACATACCACCAAGTATTCTTCTTAATCTGCTTATTAAGAATACAATCTTCTAATCAACATTGCGAAAATGACTATAACACCCAAAGCAATCTACAGATTCAATGCAATCCCTATCAAACTACCAAAGGCATTTTTCACAGACCTAGAACAAAAAATGTCACAATTTGTATGGAAACACCAAAGACCCCAAATAGCCAAAGCAATCTTGAGAAAGAAAAACAGAGCTGGAGGGCTTCCCTAGTGGCGCAGTGGTTGGGAGCCCGCCTGCCGATGCAGGGGACACGCACGGGTTTGTGTCCCGGTCCGGGAAGATCCCACATGCCGCGGAGCGGCTGGGCCCGTGAGCCATGGCCGCTGAGCCTGCGCTCCGCAACGGGAGAGGCCACAGCGATGAGAGGCCCGCGTACCGCAAAACAAAACAAAACAAAACAAAACAAACAGAGCTGGAGGAATCAGGCTCCCTGAATTCACACTATACTACAAAGCGACAGCAATCAAGACAGTATGGTACTGGCACAAAAACAGAAATACAGATCAATGGAACAGGATAGAAAGCCCAGAGATAAACCCACGCACATATGGTCACCTTATTTTTGATACAGGAGGCAAGAATATACAATGGAGGAAAGACAGCCTCTTCAATAAGTGGTTCTGGGAAAACTGGACAGCTACATGTAAAAGAATAAAATTAGAACACTCCCTAATACCATACACAAAAATAAACTCAAAATGGATTAAAGACCTAAATGTAGGGCCAGACACTATAAAACTCTTAGAGGAAAACATAGGCAGGACACTCTATGACATAAATCACAGCAAGATCCTTTTTGACCCACCTCCTAGACAAATGAAATAAAAACAAAAATAAGCAAATGAGACCTAACGAAACTTAAAAGCTTTTGCACAGCAAAGGAATCCATAAACAAGACAAAAAGACAACCCTCAGAATGGGAGAAAATATTTGCCAATGAAGCAACTGGCAAAGGATTAATCTCCAAAATTTACAAGCAGCTCATTCAGCTCAATATCAAAATAACAAACAACCCAATCGAAAAATGGGCAGAAGACCTAAATAGACATTTCTCCAAAGATATACAGATTACCAACAAACCCATGAAAGAATGCTCAACATCATTAATCATTAGAGAAATGCAAAGCAAAACTACAATGACATATCATCTCAAACCAGTCAGAATGGCCAT
The DNA here is from genome assembly GCF_949987515.2 of Delphinus delphis. NCBI lineage: Eukaryota > Metazoa > Chordata > Mammalia > Artiodactyla > Delphinidae > Delphinus > Delphinus delphis. Next base: position 37,728,110 of record NC_082688.1, on the reverse strand, counting down.
CATCAAAAAATCTACAAACAATAAATGCTGGAGAGGATGTGGAGAAAAGGGAAACTTCTTGCACTTTTGGTGGGAATGTCAATTGATACAGCCACTATGTGTATCAAAAACTAAAAATAGAACTACCAAACGACACAGCAATCCCACTACTGGGCGTATACCCTGAGAAAACCATAATTCAAAATGAGTCATGTACCACAATGTTCACTGCAGCTCTATTTAAAATAGCCAGGACATGGAAGCAATCTAAGTCTCCATCGACAGATGAATGGATAAAGAAGATGTGGCACATATATACAATGGAATATTACTCAGCCATAAAAAGAAACGAAATTGAGTTATTTGTAGTGAGGTGGATGGACCTAGAGTCTGTCATACAGAGCGAAGTAAGTCAGAAAGAGAAAAACAAATACCATATGCTAACACATATATATGGAATTTTAAAAAATGGTCATGAAGAAACTAGGGGCAAGAGGGGAATAAAGACACAGACCTACTAGAGAATGAACTTGAGGACACGGGGAGGGGGAAGGGTAAGCTGGGAAAAAGTGAGAGAGTGGCAAGGACATATATACACTACCAAATGTAAAACAGACAGCTATTGGGAAGCAGCCGCATAGCAAAGGGAGATCAGCTTGGTGCTTTGTGACCATGTAGAGGGGTGGGATAGGGAGGGTGGGAGGGAGGGAGACACAAGAGGGGAGAGATGTAGGGATATATGTATATGTATAAGTGATTCACTTTGTTATAAAGCAGAAACTAACACACTATTGTAAAGCAGTTATACTCCAATAAAGATGTTAAAAATAAATAAATAATAAATAAATTTTTAAAAAGAGAAAAACAGATACCGTATGCTAACACATATATATGGAATCTAAAAAAGCAAAAAAAAAAAGGTCATGAAGAACCTAGGGGCAGGACGGGAATAAAGACGCAGACTTACTAGAGAATGGACTTGAGGACATGGGGAGGGGGAAGGGTAAGCTGGAACAAAGTGAGAGTGGCATGGACATATATACACTACCAAATGTAAAACTGATACCTAGTGGGAAGCAGTCACATAGCATAGGGAGATCAGCTCGGTGCTTTGTGACCGCCCGGAGGGGTGGGATAGGGAGGGTGGGAGGGAGGGAGACGCAAGAGGGAAGATATATGGGAACATATGTATATGTATAACTGATTCACTTTGTTATAAAGCAGAAACTAACACACCATTGTAAAGCAATTATACTCCAATAAAAATGTTAAAAAAAAAAAAAGAACGCAACCTTCTGATCATGAAAATGAAGGGAGTATTCCTCCAGAACATGGACATTTAGCAAAATTCATTTTCCTGATTTCCAAGTGATTTAAGGAAATCCATTTGGAGAGAGCAATACAACTTATGAAAAAATCCTATACTTAGGAAAATCTAACAAGATTCTCTTCTCTCATTTATTAATATATGTAAATATTTATACTTTAATAGTTACCTATATACATGTATACATACATGAACATAAATGTATTTACAATAATCAAATGTATTTGCACTAATTGTTAGCAATAAAATATTAGTTTATTTTAAAAACTTTGGCAATTGCAAAGCTTTGCCAGAGAAAGTGACCAGGCAACTGTGACATTTGTTATATGTTTCTTGCTTTTATTTCCTGTGTGCAGGTGATGGTACTAGGTACAGTTTGGGAAAGGAAGGATGATGAGATGGAGGCATTTGATATGTATACTGAATTCAATTCAACAATTTATTTATCAAACGTCATCCACAATCAATGCAGCAATAAGCTTCACTGTGGTGGAATATATGAAGGAGATAATATAAAGATTGACTGAAAAAATACTTAGGGAAATAAATCATTTTTGACATTTAGGATGGCTATAGTTTTACCTATTTAAACTCACAATTACCCTTTGCATTTCCTACATACAATGATATCTCATATATACAGATGAGTGGGTTTAGATCATGTAGTCTGCTCTTATTTCTATATCCTTACACCAACACCATGTTACATAATTTACTACAGTTTTATGATAATGCTGGATATCTGATATGCCAGGTCCCTGGCAGTTTCAAAATGATCTCACAGGGGGCACCTTCATGATGGTGGAGGAGTAAGACATGGAGATCACCCTCCTCCCCACAAATACATCAGAAATACATCTACATGTATTACATCTACATCTGTGTATCTCCTACAGAACACTTACTGAACGCTGGCAGAAGACCTGAGACTTCCCCAAAAACGCCCTCAGGTGACCTACACACAGAGGCAGGGCCAAATACAAAGCTGAACCCCAGGAGCTGTGCGAACAAAAAAGAGAAAGGGAAATTTCTCCCAGCAGCCTCAGAAACAGCTGATTAAATCTCCACAACCAACTCGATGTACCCTACATCTGTGGAATACCTGAATAGACAAGGAATCATCCCAAAATTGAGGCAGTGGACTTTGGGAGCAACTGTAGACTTGGCATTTTCCTCCTGCATCTAATTTGTTTCTGGTCTTATGTTTACCTTAGTTTAGTATTTAGATCTTATTATCATTGTTAGATTTGTTTATTGATTTGGCTGTTCTCTTCCTTTTTAAAATTTTATATACATTTTTTTTTCTTTCTCTTTTTGTGACTGTGTGTTTGTATGCTTCTTTGTATGATTTTGTCTGTAGAGTTTTGCTTTTGCCATTTGTCCTACAGTTCGGTCTGTTTTATGCTTTGTTTTCTTTTGTTTTTTGGTGTGGTTTTTTTTGGTTGTTTGTTTTGTTTTGTTTTGTTTTGTTTTTTGAGGTACGTGGGCCTCTCACTGTTGTAGCCTCTCTCGTTGCAGAGCACAGGCTCCAGACACGCAGGCTCAGCAGCCACGGCTCAGAGGCCCAGCTGCTCCGCGGCACATGGGATCTTCCCAGACCGGGGCACAAACCCGTGTCCCCTGCATCAGCAGGCGGACTCTCAACCACTGTGCCACCAGGGAAGCCCTGATTTTTGGTTTTTTTAGTATAGTTTTTATCACGTGTTATCATTGTTGGATTTGTTTTTTGATTTGATTGCTCTCCTCTTTCTTTCTCTCTTTCTTTTTTATTACTCTTTTATTTTTAATAATTTTTTTCTATTTTGATAACTTTTTTATTTCTGTATTTATTTTCCTCACTTTTCTTCTGAGCTGTGTGGCTGACACGGTCTTAGTGCTCTGGCCAGGTGTCAGGCCTGAGCGTCTGAGGTGGGAGAGCTGAGTTCAGGACGCTGGTCCACCAGGGACCTCCCAGTCCCATGTAATATCAAATGGCAAAGGCTCTCCCAGAGATCTCCATCTAAATGCTAAGACCCAGCTTCACTCAATGACAAGCAAGCTACAGTGCTAGACACTCTATGCCAAACAACTAGCAAGACAGGAACAAAACCCACCCATTATTGAGAGGCTGCCTAAAATCATAATCAGTTCACAGACACCCCAAAACACACCACCAGACATGGTCCTGCCTACCAGAAACACAAGATCCAGCCTCATCCATCAGAACACAGGCACCAGTCCCCTCCACCAGGAAGCCAACACAACCCACTGAACCAAGCATACCCACTGGGAGCAGACACCAAAAACACTGGGAACTACAAACCTGCAGCCTGCAAAACGGAGACCCCAAACACAGTAAGTTAAGCTAAATGAGAAGACAGAGAAACACACAGCAGATGAAGGAGCAAGGTAAAAACCCACCAGACCAAACAAATAAAGTGGAAATAGGCAGTCTACCTGAAAAAGAATTCAGAGTAATGATAGTAAAGGAGATCCAAAATCTTGGAAACAGAATGGAGAAAATACAAGAAACGTTTAACAAGAGCAAACAATGATGAACAACACAATAAATGAAATTAAAAATTCTCTAGAAGGAGTCAATAGCAGAATAGCTGAGGCAGAAGAAAAGATAAGTGACCTGGAAGATAAAATAGTGGAAATAACTGCCACAGAGCACAATAAAGAAAAAAGAATGCAAAGAATTGAAGACAATCTGAGAGAACTCTGGGACAACATTAAATGCACCAACATTCGAATTATAGGCATCCTGGAAGAAGAAGAGGAGAAAAAAGGGACTGAGAAAATATTTGAAGAGATTATAGTTGAACATTTCCTAATATAGGAAAGGAAACAGTCAATCAAGTCCAGGAAGTGCACAGAGTCCCATAAAGGATAAATCCAAGGAGAAACATGCCAAGACACATATTAAACAAACTATCAACAATTAAATACAAAGAAAAATATTAAAAGCAGAAAGGGAAAAACAACAGTTAACATACAAGGGAATCCCCATAAGGTTAACAGCTGATCTTTCAGCAGAAACCCTGCAAGGCAGAAGGGTGTGGCAGGACATATTTAAAGTAATGAAAAGGAAAAACCTACAACCAAGATTACTCTACCCAGCAAGGATCTCATTCAGATTTGACAGAGAAATTAAAACCTTGACAGAGAAGCAAAAGCTAGGAGAATTCAACACCACCAAAGCAGCTCTACAACAAATGCTGAAGGAACTTCTCTATGCAGGAAACACAAGAGAAGGAAAAGACTTACAATAACAAACCCAAAACAATTAAGAAAATGGTAATAGGAACATAAATATCGATAAGTACCTTAAATGTAAATAGCTTAAATCCCCCAACCAAAAGACATAACCCAGCTGAATGATACAAAAAAGGGCCCATATATATGCTGTCTACAAGAGACCCACTTCAGGCCTAAGGACACATACAGACTGAACTTGAAGGGATAGAAAAAGATATTCCATGCAAATGGAAATCAAAAGAAAGCTGAAGTAACAATTCTCATATCAGACGAAACAGACTTTAAAATTAAGACTATTACAAGACACAAAGAAGGACACTACATAATGAACAAGGGATCAATCCAAGAAAAAGCTATAACAATTGTAAACATTTATGCACCCAACATAGAAATACCTCAATACATAGGCAAATGCGAACAGCCATAAAAGGGGAAACTGACAGTAACACAATAATAGTAGGGGACTTTAACACCCCATTTTCACCAGTGGACAGATCATTCAAAATGAAATAAGGAAACACAAGCTTTAAATGACACATTAAGCAAGATGGACTTAATTGATATTTATAAGACATTCCATCGAAAAACAACAGCATACACTTTCTTCTCAAGTTCTCATGGAACATTCTCCAGGATAGATCCTATCTGGGGTCACAAATAAAGCCTTGGTAAATTTAAGAAAACTGAAATCTTATCAAGTATCTTTTCCAACCACAATGCTATGAGACTAGATATCAATTACAGGAAAAAATCTGTAAAAAAAAAAAAAAAAAAATACAAACACATGGAGGCTAAACAATACACTACTATATAACCAAGAGATCACTGAAGAAATCAAAAAGGGAATCAAAAAATACCTAGAAACAAATGACAATGAAAACACGATGACTCATAACCTATGGGATGAAGCAAAAGCAGTTCTAAGAGGGAAGTTCATAGCAATACAATCCTACCTCAAGAAACAAGAAAAATCTCAAATAAACAACCTAACCTTACATCTAAAGCAATTAGAGAAAGAAGAACAAAAGAACCACAAAGTTAGTAGAAGGAAAGAAATCATAAAGATCAGATCAGAAATAAATGAAAAAGAAATGAAGGAAACAATAGCAAAGATCAATAAAATTAAAAGCTGGTTCTTTGAGAAGATAAACACTCATCAAGAAAAAGAGGGAGAAGACTCAAATCAACAGAATTAGAAATGAAAAAGGAGAAGTAACAACTTACACTGCAGAAATACAAAGCATCATGAGAGATTACTACAAGCAAATACATGCCAATAAAATGGACAACCTGGAAGAAATGGACAAATTCTTAGAAAAGCACAACCTTCCAAGACTGAACCAGGAAGAAATAGAATATATAAACAGACCAATCACAAGCCCTGAAATTGAAACTGTAATTAAAAATCGTCCAACAAATGAAAGCCCAGGACCAGATGGCTTCACAGGTAAATTCTATCAAAACATTTAGAGAAAAGGTGAAACCTATCCTTCTCAAACTCTTCCAAAATATAGCAGAAGGAGGAACACTCCCAAACTCACTCTATGAGGCCACCGTCACCCTGATACCAAAACCAGACAAAGATGCCACAAAAAATGAAAACTACAGGCCAATATCACTGATGACCATAGAAGAAAAAATCATCAACAAAATATTAGCAAACAGAATCTAACAGCACATTAAAAGGTCATACACCATGATCAAGTGAGGTTTATCCCAGGAATGCAAGGATTCTTCAACATACGCAAATCAATCAGTGTAATAAACCATATTAACAAATTGAAGAATAAAAACCATATGAGCATCTCAATAGATGGAGAAAAAGCTTTCAACAAAATTCAACACCTATTTATGATAAATATCCTCCAGAAAGTAGGCACAGAGGGAACTTACCTCAACACAATAAAGGCCATATATGACAAACCCACAGCCAACATCATTCACAATGGTGAAAAACTGAAACCATTTCCTCTGAGATCAGGAATAAGACAAGGTTGCCCACTCTCACGACTATTATTCAAATTAGTTTTGGAAGTTTTAGCCACAGCAATCAGAGAAGAAAAAGAAATAAGAAACTCAGAAAAGAAGTAAAACTGTCACTGTTTGCAGATGACATGATACTATACATAGAGAATCCTAAAGATGCTACCAGAATACTACTAGAGCTAATCAATGAATTTGGTAAAGTAGCAATACAAAATTAATGCACAGAAATCTCTTGCATTCCTATACACTAATGATGAACAATCTGAAAGATAAATTAAGGAAACACTCCCATTTACCAATGCAACAAAAACAATAAAATACTAGGAATAAACCTACCTAAAGGGCTTCCCTGGTGGCGCAGTGGTTGAGAGTCTGCCTGCCGATGCAGGGGACGTGGGTTCGTGCCCCAGTCCGGGAAGATCTCGCCGCAGAGCGGCTGGGCCCGTGAGCCATGGCTGCTGAGCCTGTGCGTCCGGAGCCTGTGTGTCCAGAGCCTGTGTTCCGCAATGGAGAGGGCTGCAGTAGTGAGAGGCCCGCGTACCACACACACACACAAAAAAACCTACCTAAGGAGACAAAAGACCTGTATGCAGAAAACTATAAGACACTGATGAAAGAAATTAAAGATGATATAAACAGATGGAGAGATATACCATGTTCTTGGATTGGAAGAATCAACACTGTGAAAATGACTCTACTCTCCAAAGCATTCTACAGAGTCAATGCAATCCCTATCAAACTACCAATGGCATTTTTCACAGAACTAGGACAAAGGATTTCACAATTTGTATGGAAACACAAAAGACTCCGAATAGCCAAGCAATCTTGAGAAAGAAAAACGGAGTTGGAGGATTCAGACTCCCTGACTTCAAACTATACTACAAAGCTACAGTAATCAAGACAGTATGGTACTGGCACAAAAACAGAAAGATAGATCAATGGAACAGGATAGAAAGCCCAGAGATAAACCCACGCACATATGGTCACCTTATCTTTGATAAAGGAGGCAGGAATGTACAGTGGAGAAAGGACAGCCTCTTCAATAAGTGGTGCTGGGAAAACTGGACAGGTACATGTAAAAGTATGAGATTAGATCACTCCCTATCACCATACACAAAAATAAGCTCAAAATGGATTAAAGACCTAAATGTAAGGCCAGAAACTATCAAACTTTTAGAGGAAAACAAAGGACACTTCATGACATATATCACAGCAAGATCCTTTTTGACTCACCTCCTATAGAAAGGGAAATAAAAACAAAAATAAACAAATGGGACCTAATGAAACTTAAAAGCTTTTGCACAACAAAGGAAACCATAAACAAGACGAAAAGACAACCCTCAGAATGGGAGAAAATATTTGCAAACGAAGCAACTGACAAAGGATTAATCTCCAAAATATACAAGTAGCTCATGCAGCTCAATATCATAAAAATAAACCCAATCCAAAATTGGGCAGAAGACCTAAATAGACATTTCTCCAAAGAAGATATATAGATTGCCAACAAACACAGGAAAGGATGCTCAACATCACTAATCATTAGAGAAATGCAAATCAAAACTACAATGAGGTATCACCTCACACTGGTCAGAAGGGCCATCATCAAAAATCTAGAAACAGGAAATGCTGGAGAGGGTGTGGAGAAAAGGGAACCTTCTTGCACTGTTGGTGGGAATGTAAATTGATACAGCCACTATGGAGAACAGTATGGAGGTTCCTTAAAAAACTAAAAATAGAACTACCATACGACCCAGCAATCCCTCTACTGGGCATACTCTCTGAGAAAACCACAATTCAAAAAGAGTCATGTACCCCAATATTCATTGCAGCTCTATTTACAATAGCCAGGACATGGAAGAAACCTAAATGTCCATTGACAGATGAATGGATAAAGAAGATGTCGCACATATATACAATGGAATATTACTCAGCCATAAAAAGAAATGTAATTGAGTTATTTGTAGTGAAGTGGTTAGACCTAGAGTCTGTCATACAGATTAAAGTAAGGCAGAAAGAGAAAAACAAATACCATATGCTAACACATATATATGGAATTAAAAAAAATGGTTCTGAAGTACTTAGGGGCAGGACAGGAATAAAGACACAGACATAGAGAATGGACTTGAGGACATGGGGAGAGGGAAGGGTAAGCTGGGCGAAGTGAGAATGTGGCATGGACATATATACACTATCAAATGTAAAATAGATAGCTAGTGAGAAGCAGCCTCATTGCACAGAGATATCAGCTCGGTGCTTTGTGACCACCTAGAGGGGTGGGATAGGGAGCGTGTGAGGGAGACACAAGAGGGAGGAGATATGGGGATATATGTATATGTATAGCTGATTCACTTTGTTACAAAGCAGAAACTAACACACCATTGTAAAGCAATTATACTCCAATAAAGATGTTAGAAAAATTATATATATATATATATGTATAACAATCGCTTTGCTGTACAACAGAAATTAACACAACATTGTAAATCAACTATACTTCAGTTACAAAGAAAATTGTTAAATAAAAAAGAAGAAGAAGATGGAAGTGGTCCAAGGAAGAAAAAACTAAAACTAGCTCCCCTGGCACTGCTGAGGAGCCTGGACTGGACAGTGAGCCAGGCAGAGTGCAGACCTTGATCTGTCCTGCTCCAAATGACTACTTTGCTTCAAATTCTTACCCCTGGGGACCAGGGCTGGGAAGGGAGTTTCTCTTTCTTACTCTATTCCTAAAAGTGAGTGGGATACCAGGTATAGAGCAGGGGTTTGATAAATGTGCAGACTGAGTCAATATGACAACCATTCAACACCCTTGTGAAATGGTATGTAGTGGGATCATATCCCCAACATTTAATCTTGGTGTTCCCTTGGGTTTCATGCCCCTCTTTGACCTAAAACTTATACCCTGAGGGCCTGGCTTTCTCCAGGATCCCTCATGAATTGGCAGAAGTTACCCATTGTGTGAGCTGCAGTAGACTGTAAGACTGTAGTTTGAATTTCAGGAGATACTATCAAATTACTTGCCGAAAAAGTCTATGGCTATTCACATTTCAGAAGTTAATGAATATAGACTTTTCCATACATTCCTACCTAAAATTATTATTATCCTCATACATTTTAGTTTTTGACAATCAGCTAGGTATAAAGGGTAAGTTAATGGTTGCTTTAATTTATATTTTACTCACTACTAGTGAACATGAGCATATTCTTATATGTTTATTGGCCATTTGTATTTGTTCATCTGTAAATTACTTATTCACTTTTAATCTATTTTTCTATTACATTGTCTTTTGTTTGTTTTTACCAATTTGTAAAAGTCCATTAAACATGATAGATATTAGCTCTGTTAAACATTTTAAATTTGTTTCCGTTTAAAATTTCTCTGTTAATTTTGCTTTATGTTATCTTTGTGTGTCCACTGTTCATTTTCCCGGGTCATAATATTTTAATACCTGGAGAAATGTGGTCTATTTTTTTATGTGGTAGCTCTGGCCCCACTTCTTGCTTTTCTTTTACAGAGGTTTTGGTTATTCTGAGATGAAATAGACCAATTCCTTGAAAGACACAATCTACAAAAACTCACAGGAGGTGAAATAGATTTTCTGAATAGGCCTGTATCTTCTAAATAAGTTGAATCAATAATTAATTACTTTCCAAGACAGAAAGTGCCAGGTCCAGATGGTTTCACAGGTGAATTCTACCAAACATTTAAGGAAAAAAATTATATCAATTCTCTACAATCTTTTCCAGCAAATAGAAGCAGAGGTGACAGTCCTATGAGGCCAGCATTATCCTAATACCAAAATCAGATAAAGACACTACAAGAAAACTACAGACCATAGCTCTCATAAGCATAGATGTAAAAAGCCTCAACAAAATATTAGCAAATTGAATCCAACAAAATATGTACACCATAACCAAGTGGGATTTATTCCAAATATCTAAGGCTGGTTCAGCATTCAGAAACCAGTTCAAACCAATCCATCACATCAACAGGCTAAAGAAGAAAAAGCGTTTGACAAAATTCCTCATGCATTTTCAGCAGACTAGGACTAGGCTTCCCACCTGGTGTCCACTATTGCTGGATGGAGGTAAAAGTCCTGACTCTCCTCCAGGCTTCCTCTGATACCACCCAGCAGGGAGGTGGGGAATGCCTCCTGGAAGGCTAAAGCCCCAGCTCCCTATTTGGCCTTCTCTTACACCTCCCCCAGCCAGGAGAAGGTGGACAGTTTGGGGTGTTCATTTCAGCCTGGTGAGTTTAGACATCTAGGGCCTCCTCTCTGCCTTTGCCAGCATTGCAGGGGTGGGAAGTGGACACAGATTTTCTCTATGATAGTTGGCTGGAGTAGAGAGGTTATTGTCTAAAAGTTTTCTGTCTTGTTAGGTTGCACCTTTCTTCATCCTTTGGCAAGAAAGAGTAGGCTTCTGTGGGGCCTTGTTTTACCTGGCATTTGGGGGTTACCAGGTTCTTAGCTCCAAGTTGGAAGAAAATCCAGAGCTCTTACCACTAGGCTGCTCCCTGGTTCTGAGATCTTTAGCCAGACAGCCTTTTCACTCCACCTTTCAGAACCTTCTGGGGTTTCATATGTAATTTCCAGAGTGTTTCCTTAGACTCAATGAAAGGAATAGGGAAAAGCACATCTACTACATCTTCCAAGAAACAGAAATCTTCCTAGGTATTTGAAAATCTTTTTGTTGCAAATACAAAAGGTAATACTTTATAATAACATCTAACAATGTTTTGTGTGTATATAAAAGCTGTTGATGTGTACATATTAATTTTTAACTCACCCACTCACTGAATTTTTTTAGTTGTTTATCTAGCCTTTTCTGGATATACAAACATACAGTCATGGTTTTTTCTTTTTTTCAATTTTTATATCTTTTTTCTCTCTTTTGTTACATGAGAAAGTACCATATTACAGCGTTAATTAATGGTGGTGACATTCTATCTTTGTCTTCTTCCTCACTTAGAGATAACACTTTGTCACTACTTAAGCATGATGCTGGATTTGGGCTGGGATATTATCATGATACTGAGTGCTTTTAATAAGAATGTTTTTGATGTCAAATGACTTTATAGACCTAAAGATTTGATAATATATTTTCTTTTTATAGTATTTATATAATAAACTGTATTCATAGAATTCCTAATATTGAATCATCCTTGCATTTGAACTCAATGTATTTTTTAACATGCTACTAGATTCTATTTGCTAATATTTTATTTAGCATTTTATATCAATATTTATGACTGAGGTTGTTCTTTAGTTTTCTTTTTTTTTTTTTCTTGCGGTGCGTGGGCCTCTCACTGCTGTGGCTTCTCCTGTTGCAGAGCACAGGCTCCAGATGCGCAGGCTCAGTGGCCATGGCTCACGGGCCCAGCCGCTCCGCAGCATGTGGGATCTTCCCGGACCGGGACATGAACCCATGTCCGCTGCATCGGCAGGCAGACTCCCAACCACTGCACCACCAGGGAAGCCCCTAGCTTTCATTTTTAAACATTCTTTGTCTAATGTTGGTATTGACATGATTCTTTATTAAAAGAATTCAGAAGTTTTCTTCAAACTTTCAGTTTTATTTTCTGGAACAATTTTTTAAAAATTGGAATCTCTGCTTATTAATGGCTTTGATAAATTTCACCTGTGGAACAATCAGGTACAGTAATTTGGGAAAGGAACCATTTGCCAAGCTCCCTTATGTTCTCCTATGAAATTCAGTTTGTTTACATTTTACAGTCTCATCTAGGTGTGTTTTGACAAATTACACTTCACTTGAAAATTACCTATTTTGTCTATGATTTAAAATTTGTTTTCTTAGAGTCAAATAAATTCATTTCCTGTGATCCCTTTAATTGCCAAGGGATCTGGGTTATTTACACCTGTATTTTCTGACCTTTATTTTCTTTTCAAATAAAAAATGGTAGGTTCAATTTTTTTCAAACAATCAGCTTCTAGTTTTGTCTATTATATATTTTTTCTATTTTCTAGAGGTTTTTTTTTTTTTTGCTGTTATCTTCATTTTTTAATTTTTTCTTTCTTTTTTCCTTTGGTTCATTTTGTTGTTTCTTTTCTGATTTTTGAATCAAACACTTCATACTTTATTTTCATTAATACTAGTTTTATTGATATTAATGTTTAAGTCAGTATATTCTTTGTTTTTTTATTTTTCTCTTTCTGACTTACTTCACTTTATTATGGTTGATCTACAACATTAGTTTCAGGTGTACAGCAAAGTGAATCAGTTATACATATACCTATATCTACTTTTTTTTAGATTCTTTTCCCATATAGCTCATTACAGAGTACTGAATAGAGTTCCCTGTGCTATATAATAGGTCCTTATTAGTTATCTATTTAATATATAGTAGTGTGTATATGTCAATCCCAATCTCCCAATTTATCCCTCCCCCACTCCCCTGGATGTCATAAGTTTGTTTTCTACATCTGTGTAAGTCAGTATATTCTTCTTGGGAACATTGAGCTGTATCCCATGGGGTTTGGGGGGTGTTTTTTCAAAAGCAATTTATTTTTATTTTTTTAAGTTTTTTAAACATCTTTATTGGACTATAATTGCTTTGATTCACTGTTATAAAGCAGAAACTAACACACCATTGTAAAGCAATTATACTCCCATGGAGTTTTTATTATCATTATTTTATAGCTGTTCCACAAATTTTGGTTTGTACTTCCTCCTTAAATGAAAAGTTGTTTAAGGTTTGTGGGGTTTTTTTAAATTTTCTAAAGGTAGGGCTGCTATCTTCTCTCTTTTTATTATTTTCCCACTTTAGTATGTTACAATCACAGTGTCTATACTATTTCTACTTTTATAGTAAATCATAAAAATTACTTTGTGGCCAAAAATATGGGACCAACCCCATATTCTTTTATGCCAATCCCTGGGGCATTTGGGGAAAAAAATCATGCAGTCTCTAATTTTAAAGTGTTAAGTATATGTATTATTCCACTCAGGCTCTCATAACAAAATACCATAGACTGGGTGGCTTAAACTACAGAAATTAATTTTCTCACAGTTCTGGAGCCTGGAAGGTGTGTTCTCTCTCTCATCTCCATCTCTGTCTCCATCTATCTCTATCTCCAACATCTCTCTCCCTTGCTTCTCTTGATCATGCCCAATGTCTCTTGCAGGAAACTAAACTGATTTGGGTACCTTTTACAAATTATTTCACATTCCCTTTTATAGTTTCTCAGACAATGGAGTCTGTGTTTTTGTTTTTACTTCTCTTTGTTGCTTGCTTTTGTTTGGTTTCCTGGAAAAGATGGAGATTGCCATCTATGTAGTGTCGCCATCTATACCTATGTAGTGTTCATCCTAGAAATCTTCCACTAGAAATTATGCCATCTATAGTTAGGAGAGACCACGTAGATTACATAAACCAGTCACTCAATTGATGCCTGAAGGCAGCCCTGCTTTATTCACTTCTGTAACTCTGGCACTATAGAAATGTGACAGCCTAGGGTACACTTGGGTTTCGTGCAGCTGAAAGAGCCCCAGATCAGGAATATATATAAGACAGTTGGTGTTTAATCTTTCCTCTGCCACTGTCCAAGGTAAAGCGAGACACTTTTCTGCGTGGTCCTCCAATTCTCCACCTGAACTGTGTGAAACGGTCACATTTAACCCTCCTCTTTTGAAAGGTCAGCAATTTCTATAAATATTTGGACAAATTTTTGACTACATCAGATTTCAGGATTTAATATTCTATACTACAAAGATTAAATTATATACTTTATAACGTATAAAGTATACATTATAAATTACATTATAAAGTATATATAAATATATTATAAAGTATATATTAAATTATATAATTTATGATTTTGATTAAATCATCAAAAATAAATGATTTGTACTGAGTCAAAGTTCTGAAAGAGTCCTCAGCCACAACACCTCCCTCCCTTCATCATATCTCTTATTAGGCCCAAACTTTTTAATTTGGCTTTTCCAGCAAACATAATTGACAGTGTGGGAGATGTTTTCCCTTTTCCTGACACTTGGCATTTTAATTATTAAATGCTCTTCCAAGTTAAATTTTGAGTGCACAAAGTGCATTAAGCCATGCCTAATAACTTAATTTGGAAAACAAATTATATGTAATTTCCCTGACAATCTGAAATCCGTAAACCACTAAAAGAGGGCTGAGTCGGGCTTCCCTGGTGGCACAGTGGTTGGTGGGAGTCCGCCTGCCGATGCAGGGGACACGGGTTCGTGCCCCGGTCTGGGAGGATCCCACATGCCGCGGAGCGGCTGGGCCCATGGGCCATGGCCGCTGAGCCTGCGCGTCCGGAGCCTGTGCTCCGCAACGGGAGAGGCCACGACAGTGAGAGGCCCACGTACCGCAAAAAAAAAAAAAAAAAAAAAAAAAAGGGCCGAGTCATTGAGCTGCATGATAATAATATTGATAATAAAATAATTATATTTTACATTGGAAATGTCTAAAAATTCACAGTAACTCTTTATATCTCTTTCTGCTTACTGACATTAGGAAAATAGAACAAGTTTGCTTCACTTAAAAAAAATTGAAATTTTTTTAGTGATTAAATCCCACTGAAGAACTGAAGATTCTTAGATAAAATCTTCAAAAAGAATTGTCTTTATTAATAAAACTGCCAAAGACAAGATAGTTGTAAATCTCTAAGTCAGCAGTCCCCAACTTTTTGACACCAGGAACCAGTTTCGTGGAAGGCAAGTTTTCCACAGACTGGGGTGGAGGTGGGGGGTGGTTGAGGTGTTAATGCGAGCGATGGGGAGCAGCAGATGAAGCTTTGCTCGCTCGCCTGACGCTCATCTCCTGCTGTGCGGCCTAACGGTTCCTAACAGGAACTGGGCCACGGCCCCCGGGGTTGGGGACCCCTGCTCTAAGTCAAAATGTGCCTCTCCCAATGTAACCTAGAGATCTGGGGGAGGTGGTTGAAGTCCAGTCACCAGGGGACAATTTAATAAGTATCCAGGACTTGGGCATTAGTTACTATGTCCTGCTAATACCCAGTTTACATTTCGTTACCAATTTATTGGCCTCAAATATGACTTGTTAGGAAATAAGATTGTTTACTTTTGTTTTTGATAAATAAAATACTACCTTTAATTCTCACCTATAAAAATAGGTCTTGTGTTAAACTTTAAAATGAAAACATACTTGATAAGTATTCTTATCATGACTAAACAACCTAGCCTAAAATCAGAAATGCAGATTTTCTCAGCTTGCCTCACCTACTGTTCATTTTATAAACTCAAGTTAATCGGTTTGACTGATTTGCTTGACAAAGCAGGTGTGTAACATAAACTACTATGTCCGAGTTCCTCAACATTGTTTCTAGTGCTTTCATGGTGTGTGGCCTGATTGTGTTCCCCAAAAATTCATATGTTGATAGCTTGACCCCCAATGTGATGGTATTAGGAGATGGGACCCTTTGGAGGTTATTAGGTCCTGAGGGTGAGGCACTCCTGGAGTGCTTTTATGCCTTTATAAAAGAGACCCCAAAGAGTTCCCTTGTTCTTTTCTGCCATGTAAGGACACAGCAAGAAGACAGCTGTCCATAAACCAGGAAGCCACCTCTCAACAGACACTAACTCCGCCGGCACCATGATCTTGGACTTCCCAGCCTGCAGAACTGTGAGAAATAAATGTTTGTTGTTCAAGCTACCCAGTATATGGTATTTTTGTTATAGCAGCCCGAACGGACTAAGACGCAAGCTAAATATAATTATCCCATTTTACAGATGTGGGATTCAATAACCAAAGAGGCGAAGCGGGAGATAAGAGTAATGGAGTGCAGACTTTACTCTAGATCTACCTGACTTGACCCCAAGCCTCTGACCTTCCACCCACCTTCGTATGCACACATTTAAGTATTCCCCTAGGAGAGCTGGGAAACACACTGCAGTGCCACCATCAGAATTCCACAATTAATATTCAGTTGGAAAGAGGACCTGGTAAATCACACACGTTCCTGCCAGAAGTGATAGACGCGGCTTCTTCTCGCACTTTAGTCAATAAAGCAAGTCACATGATCACACTTAACTACCATGTGTTCAGAAAGAGGAGAGATGGAAATACTTGGTAGGCAGCACTGATGAGTGTGGCATTTAGTCTGGAGGTGGTATCTGTGGTTTATAAGGCTGATGAAATCAGCTCGCACTTAATGTTGAAGGACTTTGAACTCCATGTTCTAGGACATCCGGAACCACTGAAGGTTTTGAGCAAGAACCTGACATGATAATGGATTAAGTGGAAATCTGTATTTACTTAACAGACATGGGCTGCCAGACTCCGAGACCTGCTCCTCAATTATTGTTCCAAACCAACCCAGGTTATGCTTTTTCTCACTCACCAAAGCAGAACCTGGGGCATGCTTCCTCAGGCCAGCTTCTCCCTCCTACGAACCACAGAACGATATGATCTTTTTAACACTAAAAGGAGAAACAATTATCTGGCACAAGGTGAAGAGCTCTGCTGACACCACTTCAGGTGAATTGTAGTTGTGTGTGGCAGGAAGGTGATCGAAGACTCTCAAGGGAGAGCAGTCTGCCCCCAGGAACAGGTACAATCATACAGCTGTGTAACTGAACTTGTTCCTTTTATAGTGGCAAAACCTTAGAAGCTCCCGCTCTGAAAAAGAAAATGCATACAAACATGCACACAGACACAAAGATGTAAGCCTGTACTATGGCTTATCTTGTTATTATAAGGACAAATTCCAAGCTTTATGCTCACCACGGCAGAAGGCAGCTGTGCCCATTTCCTCGAGTCTAGACAATTTGTGGCCCTGTTGCTATCACTTTATGTACTTTAAGACTAACATTATTTACAAACTCCCTCTACATATGGTTCTTTTACAATGTCTAAGAACCATGTAAAATTAGATATTTAATACTATGAGACAATGTGTATATTTACCTATGTATATGTATATATACATGTATATACGTATATGACTATATATACGTGGCAAAGGATTTGTATACGGAATATATAAAAAACTATACAACTCAAAAAAGTTGTTAAATATGATAAAAATGGACAAAAACTCACACACTCCTCAAAGGAAGATATGTGAATAGCCAGTAAGTACATGAAAAATGCTCAGTATCATTAGTTATCAGGGAAATGTAAATTAAAACTACAAGATCTTATCATACCCACTAGAATAGATAAAATTAAAAAGACTAGCAGGACTTCCCTAGTGGTCCAGTGATTAAGACTCCATGCTTCCAATGCAGGGGGTGTGCATTCAATCCCTGGTCAGGGTACTAAGCTCCCACATGCCACGTGGCATGGCCAAAAATAAAAATTAAAAAAATTAATTGTTGTCCAGGATGTGGGAACAAGAATGTTCCACCTGCTTCATTCAAGATAGCCCAAAACTGGAAAACAATCCAAATGCAAATGATGATATATTTACACAATGGAAAACTACTCAGCAATGTAAAAGAACAGAAAATTGCTTCTTCAAATGATGTGCTTGAATCTGAAAAGCATTATGCTAAAAGAAAGAAGTTGAACACAAAAGTTCGTACTGTATGATTCTATTTATGTAAAGTCCTAAAATAGGCAAAGTTAATCTATGGCAATAGAACTTTCAGCTGTAACTGGGTGGATGGAGCAAGTACTGACTGGAGAGGATAAAAGGGAATTTTCTAGGGTAATGGAAATGTTCAACATCTTGAATAGTGTATCAGTAATGCAGGAAATATGCATTTATCAAAATTCATTGCACTCTGCACTTGATATCTGTGCATTTCACTATGTTATTTATACCTCAATATTAAAAATAGGTGTTTAATAACCTGATCTAAATAATGACAGCTGGGATTTCTTAGAAAAGCATTAACCCTGATACATCTGTCATACTTAGCCCCGTCTATTTTGGAAATTTCCAACATACAGCATGATAAAATAGAGGAATCACAAAATCAAAAGCCTGTAGTAGAAAATGGCCAACATAAATCAATGAAATGGTCTGGGTATAACAGTAAGGAGTGGGCCCATGGTGAGCTGCAGAGAGCATGCCACATTTTAGAAGCCTTCAGATATGGCTCCGGCCAATATACACTTCTTGGAGTTGCTGACCCAGAGTTGCCAGATTTCCTGGTTTTTCAAAAGAAATCAGAAATCTATATATTTATGTGAAATATATTAACATTTATATTTTGACAATTAATTGAAAAACTAAACACCAAGCAAGCCAAACATTATGTTTGCTATAAATTTTAAATAACATAAATGACACTAGTTTTCTCAGCCCTACCTAGACTCCAGCTATCTCACTACAGCATTGCTTTCTAAGATCAAAGGAACAGAGAGGAACCAAGATGGCAGAGAAGAAGGACGCGCTCTCACTCCCTCTTGTGAAAACACCAGAATCACAACTAGCTGCTGGACAATCATCGACAGGAAGACACTGGAACTCACCAAAAAAGATAGCCCACATCCAAAGACAAAGGAGAAGCCATATTGAGATGGTAGGAGGGGTGCAATCACAGTAAACTCAAATCCCATAACCGCCGGGTGGGTGACTCAAAGACTGGAGAACACTTATACCACAGAAGTCCACCCACTGGAGTAAGGTTCTGAGCCCCATATCAGGCTTCCCAACCTGGGGGTCCGGCAACAGGAGGAGGAATTCCTAGAGAATCAGACTTTGAAGTCTAGTGGGAATTGACTGCAGGACTTCAACAGGACTGGGGGAAACAGAGACTCCACTCTTTGAGGGCACACACAAAGTAATGTGCGCATCAGGACCCAGGGGAAGGAGCAGTGACCCCAGGGGAGACTGAACCAGACCTACCTGCTGGTATTGGAGGGTCCCTGCAGAGGTGGGGGGGGGGGGGCTGGCTATGGCTCACTGTGGGGACAAGGACACTGGCAGCAGAGATTCTGGGAAGTGCTCCTTGGCGTGAGCCCTCCCAGAGTCTGTCACCGGCCCCACCAAAGGGCCCAGGTAGGCTCCAGTGTTGGATTGCCTCAGGCCAAACAACCAACAGGGAGGGAACCCAGCCCCACCCATCAACAGTCAAGTGGATTAAGGTTTTACTGAGCTCTGCCCACCAGAGCAACAGTCAGCTCCACCCACTACCAGTCCTTCCCATCAAGCCTCTTAGATAGCCTCATCCACCAGAGGGCAGACAGCAGAAGCAAGAAGAACTACAATCCTGCAGCCTGTGGGAAAAAAAGCACATTCACAGAAAGATAGACAAGATGAAAAGGCAGAGGGCTATGTACCAGATGAAGGAACAAGATAAAACCCCAGAAAAACAACTGAACGAAGTGGAGACAGGCAATCTTCCAGAAAAAGAATTCAGAATAATGATAGTGAAGATGATCCAGGACCTCGGAAAAACAATGGAGGCAAAGATCAAGAACATGCAAGAAATATTTAACAAAGACCTAGAAGAATTAAAGAACAAACAAACAGAGATGAACAACACAATAACTGAAATGAAAACTACACTAGAAGGAATTAATAGCAGAATAACTGAGGCAGAAGAACGGATAAGTGATCTTGAAGACAGAATGGTGGAATTCACTGGTGCGGAACATAATAAAGAAAAAAGAATGAAAAGAAATGAAGACAGCCTAAGAGACTTCTGGGACAACATTAAATGCAACAAAATTCACATTATAGGGGTGCCAGAAGGAGAAGAGAGAGAGAAAGGACCAGAGAAAATATTTGAAGAGATTATAGTCGAAAACTTCCCTAACATGGGAAAGGAAATAGCCACCCAAGTCCAGGAAGCGCAGTGAGTCCCATACAGGATAAACCCAAGGAGAAACACGCTGAGACACATAGTAATCAAATTGGCAAAAATTAAAGACAAAGAAAAATTATTGAAAGCAGCAAGGGAAAAATGACAAATAATATACAAGGGAACTCCCATAAGGTTAACAGCTGATTTCTCAGCAGAAACTCTACAAACCAGAAGGGAGTGGCATGATATACATAAAGTGATGAAAGGGAAGAACATACAACCAAGATTACTCTACCCGGCAAGGATTTCGTTCAGATTTGATGGAGAAATCAAAAGCTTTACAGACAAGGAAAAGCTAAGAGAATTCAGACCACCAAACCAGCTCTACAACAAATGCTAAAGGAACTTCACTAAGTGGGAAACACAAGAGGAGAAAAGGACCTACAAAAACAAACCCAAATCAATTAATAAAATGGTCATAGGAACATACATATCAAAAATTACCTTAAATGTGAATGGATTAAATGCTCCAACCAAAAGACACAGGCTTGTTGAATGGATACAATAACAAGACCCATCTATATGCTGTCTACAAGAGACCCACTTCAGACCTAAGGACACATACAGACTGAAAGTGAGGGGATGGAAAAACATATTCCATGCAAATGGAAATCAGAAGAAAGCTGGAGTAGCTATACTCATATCAGATAAAATAGACTTTAAAATAAAGAATGTTACAAGAGACAAGGAACGACACTACATAATGATTAAGGGATCAATCCAAGAAGAAGATATAACAATTATAAATATGTATGCACCCAACATAGGAGCACCTCAATACATAAGGCAACTGCTAACAGCTATAAAAGAGGAAATCAATGGTAACACAATAATAATGGGGGACTTTAACACCTCACTCACACCAACAGACACATCATCCAAAATGAAAATAAATAAGGAAACAGAAGCTTTAAATGACACAATAGACCAGACAGATTTAATTGATATTTATATGACATTCCATCCAAAAACAGCAGATTACACTTCCTTCTCAAGTGCGCAAGGAACATTCTCCAGGATAGATCACATCTTGGGTCACAAATCAAGCCTCAGTAAATTTAAGAAAATTGAAATCATATCAAGCATCTTTTCTGACCACAATGCTATGAGATTAGAAATGAATTACAGGGGAAAAAAATTGTAAAAAACCCAAACACATGGAAACTAAACAATACGTTACTAAATAACCAAGAGATCACTGAAGAAATCAAAGAGGAAATCAAAAAACACCTAGAGACAAATGACAATGAAAACATGATGATCCAAAATCTATGGGATGCAGCAAAAGCAGTTCTAAGAGGGAAGTTGATAGCTATACAAGCCTACCTCAAGAAACAAGAAAAATCTCAAGTAAACAATCTAACCTTACACCTAAAGGAGCTAGAGAAAGAAGAACAAACAAAACACAAAGTTGCCAGAAGTAAAGAAATCATAAAGATCAGAGCAGAAATAAATGAAATAGAAACAAACAAAACAATAGCAAAGATCAACAAAACTAAAAGCTGGTTCTTTGAGAACATAAACGAAATTGATAAACCATTAGCCAGACTCATCAAGAAAAAGAGGGAGAGGACTCAAATCAATAAAATTAGAAATGAAAAAGAAGAAGTTACAACAGACACTGCAGAAATCCAAAGCATCCTAAGAGACTACCACAAGCAACTCTATGCCAATAAAATGGACAACGTGAAAGAAATGGAGAAATTCTTAGAAAGATATAACCTTCCAAGACTAAACCAAGAAGAAACAGAAAATATGAACAGACCAATCACAAGTAATGAAATTGAAACTGTGGTTAAAAATCTTCCAACAAACAGAAGTCCAGGACCACATGGCTTCACAGGTGAATTCAATCAAACATTTAGAGAAGAGCTAACACCCATTCTTCTCAAACTCTTCCAAAAAATTGCAGAGGAAGGAACACTCCCAAACTCATTCTATGAGGCCACCATCACCCTGATACCAAAACCAGACAAAGATACTACAAAAAAAGAAAATTACAGACCAATATCACTGTTGAATATAGATGTAAAATCTTCAACAAAATACTAGCAAACAGAATCCAACAGCACATTAAAAGGATCATACACCATGATCAAGTGTGATTTTTCCAAGGGATGCAAGGATTCTTCAATATACACAAATCAATCAATGTGCTACACCATATTAACAAACTGAAGAATAAAAATCATATTATCATCTCAATAGATGCAGAAAAAGCTTTTGACAAAATTCAACACCTATTTATGATAAAAGCTCTCCAGAGAGTGGGCATAGAGGGAACCTACCTCAACATAATAAAGGCCATATATGACAAACCCACAGCAAACATCATTCTCAATGGTGAAAAACTGAAAGCATTTCCTCTAAGATCAGGAATGAGACAAGGATGTCCACTGTCACCACTATTATTCAACATAGTTTTGGAAGTTCTAACCATGGCAATCAGAGAAGAAAAAGAAATAAAAGGAATACAAATTGGAAAAGAAGAAGTAAAACTGTCACTGTTTGCAGATGACATGATACTATACATAGAGAATCCTAAAAATGCCACCAGAAAACTACTAGAGCTAATCAATGAATTTGGTAAAGCTGCAGGATACAAAATTAATGCACAGAAATCTCTTGCATTCCTATACATTAATGATGAAAAATCTGAAAGAGAAATTATGGAAACACTCCCATTTACCACTGCAACAAAAAGAATAAAATACCTAGGAATAAACCTACCTAGGGAAACAAAAGACCTGTATGGAGAAAACTATAAGACACTGATGAAAGAAATTAAAGATGATACCAAGAGATGGAGAGATATACCATGTTCTTGGATTGGAAGAATCAACACTGTGAAAATGACTCTACTACCCAAAGCAATCTACAGGTTCAATGCAATCTCTATCAAATTACCAATGGCATTTTTCACAGAACTAGAACAAATCATCTTAAAATTTGTATGGAGACACAAAAGACCCAGAATAGCCAAAGCAGTCTTGATGGAAAAATACGGAGCTGGAGGAATCAGACTCCCTGACTTCAGACTATACTACAAACCTACAGTAATCAAGACAATATGGTACTGGCACAAAAACAGAAATATAGATCAATGGAACAAGATAGAAAGCCCAGAGATAAACCCATGCACCTATGGTCAACTAATCTATGACAAAGGAGGCAAGAATATACAATGGAGAAAAGACAGTCTCTTCAATAAGTGGTGCTGGGAAAACTGGACAGCTATATGTAAAAGAATGAAAGTAGGGGCTTCCCTGGTGGCATAGTGGTTGAGAGTCCGCCTGCCGATGCAGGGGACACGGGTTCGTGCCCCAGTCCGGGAAGATCCCACATGCCGCTGAGCGGCTGGGCCCGTGAGCCACGGCCGCTGAGCCTGCGCGTCCGGAGCCTGTGCTCCGCAATGGGAGAGGCCACAACAGTGAGAGGTCCGCGTACCGCAAAAAACAAAAACAAAACAAAAAGAATGAAATTAGAACACTCCCTAACACCATGCACAAAAATAAACTCAAAATGTATTAAAGACCTAAATGTAAGGCCAGACACTATAAAACTCTTAGAGGAAAACATAGGAAGAACACTCTGACATAAATCACAGCAAGATCTTTTTTGATCCACCTCCTAGAGTAATGGAAATAAAAACAAAAATAAACAAATGGGACCTAATGAAACTTAAAAGCTTTTGCACAGCAAAGGAAACCATAAACAAGATGAAAAGACAGCCCTCAGAATGGGAGAAAATATTCGCAAACGAATCAACAAAGGATTAATCTCCAAAATATATAAACAGCTCATGCAGCTCAATATTAAACAAACAACCCAATCCAAAAATGGGCAGAAGACCTAAATAGACATTTCTTAAAGAAGACACACAGATGGCCAAGAAGCATATGAAAAGCTGCTCAACATCACTAATTATTAGAGAAATGCAAATCAAAACTACAATGAGGTATCACCTCACACCTGTTAGAATGGGCATCATCAGAAAATCTACAAAGAACAAATGCTGGAGAGGGTGTGGAGAAAAGGGAAACCTCTTGCACTGTTGTTGGGAATGTAAATTGATACAGCCACTATGGAGAACAGTATGGAGTTTACTTAAAAAACTAAAAATAGAATTACCATATGATCCAGCAATCCCACTACTGGGCATATACCCAGAGAAAATCATAATTCAAAAAGACACATGCACCCCAATGTTCATTGCAGCACTATTTACAATAGCCAGGTCATGGAAGCAACTTAAATGCCCATCGACAGATGAATGGATAAAGAAGTTGTGGTACATATATACAATGGAATATTACTCAGCCATAAAAAGGAACGAAATTGAGTCATTTCTTGAGACGTGGATGGATCTAGAGACTGTCATACAGAGTTAAGTAAGTTAGAAAGAGAAAAACAAATATCGTATATTAACACATGTATGTGGAACCTAGAAAAATGGTACAGATAAACCGGTTTGCAGGGCAGAAGTTGAGACACAGATGTAGAGAACAAACGTATGGACACCAAGTGGGGTAAACCGCGGTGGGGTGGGGATAGTGGTGTGTTGAATTGGGCGATGGGGTTGACATGTAACACTGATGTGTATAAAACTGATGACTAATAAGAACCTGCAGTATAAAAAAACAAAAACAAACAAACAAAACAACTAATACTAAACTTTCTTTGGGTTTTTTGTATGGAAATATGTTAATATAAATGTTTCAGACATTACATGAAATTTCTAAAAATCTTATATGTTCTGGTATAATGTTATAAGTCATACTTCTAGTTATTACTTTAAAATGTATATCTTAGAAATAACTAAAAAAAAGAAAAGACCAAAGGAACACAAGGAAATAATCATTGCTCAGAAACTAAATGGCAAGACATGCTTCCTTAATCCAATCAAGCCCAAGTCCTTTCTGGTTGGTAATGGAGGGAGAATATAATTTCCAACTCTTATCTTTCAATATTTTCCTTCCTCTTGCTAATTTCCCCTGTCACCTCTCCCTGCCAGCTCTAGGAGGCACTATCCACAATTGAAATCTATGCCATGTTATACACAGACACACACACACACACCAAAAATAGCTGATATCAGGCTTAAATTCTGAAACCTGGCTTCACTAAAGTTTCTGAAGAAAAGAGAACATACAAAAAGATAACCTAGTTTGTGAGATTAAGTTATCTCAACCTATTCTGTTATCTTCAGTTTATGATGCCATGCAGACCTCTGCACCTTGGACTAAATCCTAGCCTCCTCCATGAATCAAAGGTAGATTAATCCCACACCCCAGTTTTCTTGGGATAATCCTTGGTGTGTGACTATTTTGTTGGCATAATTATTAATAGCTTCCTTTAACTCTCAGAGTTGCCCTGGTTTGAAAGATAAATTTTATGGTCACCCTAGTCAAAGGGCACCTTAAAGCAGGAATAACTATCATATCTAGACTTTAAGCCTATAACCAAGAAGGAAGGAAAGCTTTTTCCTGCCTATTCATGGCTCACCTTTTAAGTGCCAGTTTCCTAGTGAAAGAACCTAAAAATAACAAAGAATTCCACTTCATTTCTGAAATGATTTTAAAATCCATAATAAAGAAAATAAATAAGTATTGAAAGTCAGTGGACATGTGGTTTGCCCAAGTTAGGCATTATAAGAAGGAGAAGATTATCTGAGTCCCTAAATCCTTGATTTTAATATGACTGAAGTACATAGAATTAATAGTAGAAATAATAGATTTGGGAAGAAGACTTGATGGCATAAAAGCAAGTTCTGTGACAACAGGAAATGAGGTTGATCAAATGGGGGAGGAGGAATGGGGGAGAGAGGGCATATTGGTGTCCTTGAGAAAGGGTACCATGTCCCACCTACAAGGTCAAGATCCTGGGTGAAGTTGGTTTAAAGTTAGTGAAGACCTTATATGTGTTTGGGGAGATACCAGGTCAGAGGGTACCTGTGCCTCATATCTCAGGGCAAAGCCGAAGGAGAGCTGCAGGCCTTAGAGAGAAACCTTGCGCCTGTCATGGTGTTGGAGCGGTAGAGTGTCAAAGGCTAAGTAAGGAGTCCAGGCAGGCAGGTGTGGGCAACCTTTCAAGACTTAGAAAACCCAGTTAGCGTGAACAGAACATCAGAAAATGTCTAGGACCTCATTTTCCCTTCTACTTTCTCCATGCAGACTAATTCTTTGAAAATGCTCTTTGTGGACCATCAGCCTCACTAAGTTCTCAGACATGTCAGGTGTGTTAGCGCCATGGCAGTAGATATTGCAGCCTCCAAGCTAGATAACTTTTCTATTCAAATTCTGAAGCACAGTTGAAAACTGTGATGCCTTTTTGGAAATATGTTTATGTGCCTATATAATTGCTTGCCTAGAAAGGAAAAGTATGCACAAAAGTCAGTGTTCATCTCTGAATGTTGGGATTAAATGTGTATTTTTTGCATGGAATTTGATTACTTTTTCCATCAGAAAAAAATAACTGCTTTTTTTTAATATTGCACTAAGTGATTGATGTGTATAGTATGAAATACAGAATTCTTTACACAGAGGTAGAAACTGGTTACTTCTTATTTCTGTAATTTGAAAACTCATTATATTCACAAAAAATCCAAAGTCTCACATCATTTCTCAAAGTAGAATTAATCGAAACAATACTAAGCAGTGCTCGCTCTAACACTCGATTATTTTTACAACACATCCTATATGGTCATCACCAACACCAAGCCTTAGGAGGCATTACTATAAATAATTATAATCATGTTTCAATTGTTGGTCTTGTTTAGGAAAATATATTGAATGCCCTAAATTTCCTTTCTCTGGTTATAGGTTGATATATTAAATTGTTTACTATATTTTAAAAAAGAAAAGAGAAAAATAAAATCCCTAGGACCCCACAAGAGGGGCTCATATATGGTTGAGAGATGGCTTGTGGACCAGCAAGACCTCATGAGTGGCTCAAAAAGAAAACAGATGGCCTGACACGTTAGCAGAGGCCTTGGCAGATGGGTAATCACAGTAGATACCAGTCAGTAACAGAGGACAATAAGCAAATGACCAAGATGAGACACATCTCTGTGGGCCCCAACAGGGGACAGAGGACAATCATGGACCAAGTGGCCCTTCACCAATACCATGAAGTCCAAAAGCCCCTGGGAACTTAGCTGCTACACTTGGGAAAAGGAGCAGGAGGGTAAGAATGCTCATTTTGACTATGTTTATCTTGAAATGCCTGAAAAATAAAGTTGACTAGGTTTATCTGGAATCAGGGTGACTAAATTTTCTGCTTTTAAGTGAAAAAGAGGTGTGAAATAGAAGCTAAGTTTTATTTTTGCACATCTGAGTCTGTGGCCTGTGAAATTCATACCCTCTACATTGTATATTCCCAGGTGCTCTACGGCTTTTTGTTGTTGCTTTCCACCTCGTAGCATAAAAAGCCTAAAAATCTTAAGGAAAAGCAAGTTTGGTGACTAGATTGCATGGAAAACATATATTCTGAGTCCACAGAACACCCAAAGAAGCCATAAATCTGACCTCTGTGTGGCATTTTAGGTAGTGGACTCATTATCCGTAAGAATGTGCCCACAATCAGGAAGTGTAATTTTTGTCATTTGTTTCCAACTCTGCCCCCACCAAAACTTGAACCTGAACTGCCAAGAATAACAAAATTGACAGATTTGTAATTCAACTCTCCATTTCCCCTTCCTGTTTGTTTGATGGATGTGTAGATTAGCAGTGAAATGGCCCAAGACTAGCAAGAAAATGAGGGAAAAATATCTGGTTGTGGTCTCATAACAGAACTTTGCCACTATACCTTGCCCACCTCCTGCATCTGTATCTTTGCTTTAAACGTGCACACTAAGAGGTGTGCACACACACACATCCTCTATAAAATGAGCCTACTGTCCTCATATTTTTAAAGCAAATCCATCCTTAACTTTAAAATAGGAATGCATTATTTATACCTTTAACTTTTAAAATTTACATTGGTCCACTCGTATTTTTTTTTTTAATCTCAGGGATATGCTTCTAAAGAAAAATTGTCCTTGGCCTCCAAAACTCTTTTCAACTATTCTTTTCACATTCTTCTCATAAACACAAGAGATGGAACCACTTCCAAGCCCTTTACCTTCACACAACAACCTCTCATCCTTCATAGATGTCCCATTCCATTAGCCATCTTCTTTCTCTTCAAGCACCCAACTCAAAGTACCAGCCTCAGACCTTTGCCTTTGCCCTTGCATGTGATGCTGGATCTTGGAATGCGAAGGCCTCAAATGCCCTCCCTCCTCTCAGCCCCACGCACGGGTCCACTCCACTTGAACAAATCGCCTGCTATGTGGCCAGATCTCGCTCACTATAACCCCTGGACATAGCTCCCCTCCAAGGTCTCCACTTTCAGACATTCCTTTCCTCTGACCATAGCTCACCTCCTTCCATTTCTTCTAATTTCCACCCTTCCAATGACTGTTTTTTAGGATCATTATGGTCTCTAGATCCTTGAACTCTGCCATGCCTCTTGGATGTCCAAGGACCCTCTTCTGGACTCACTGACTCTCTCACTGCCCTGGACCCAATGGCAGTCACAATCACTAATATTCTACCACCTTACATTCACAGTCACCCCAACTTTTTGCTTTCCCTCCTAATATGGCCCCATTAACCACTGCCAAGCACTTCATGAAACATACTTCTACAAAGGCAACTTTATTAACCTGAAGTGAGTTGTCAATGCTGCCTGGGGATCCTTTTGTCACCTGTTGGATCTTTCTCATATTTCTTGAGCATGATATCAAAACTTCTTTATTCTCCTAAACTCTCACCTCCAACCCCATTCAGGACCCCTCAATTTCAGCTTTACCAAGATCGATTCAATAGGAGCTTTTTCAACTTCCCTCCACTTGATCTCAAAATATTTCTCTATTTGGCTACTTGATTCCATCTCTTCCTGCTTTGCTCCAGAATTTTTCTCCCTCTATTTTGCATTTTCAATCTCTCTCTCTCTTTCCAAGCTCGTTCAGCTAAGTTAAGCATCATGCTCAATTTTCCCACATCCTACAATACTTCCCTCCGCTCTGACCAGAGGGAGATTATCGTTCCGTGTCTCTCTTCTCTTCCTTTTTACCTTCTGTTTTCAAAACAACTTATTGAACAAGTCTTCTAATTTCATTCCCCCCTCTGGCTTCCCACTCACCTCTTACAATCTAGGACCAGCCTTCCCTTCTCAGTGACCACATCTCAGTGCCTAGTCTCCATCTTTTCTCTGTAATCTTTGACACTACCAACTGTGGCCTCACTGAAACGTCTCTCTTGTCTCCATTGAAACTGGCCCTCCTCCTACCTCTCTGATCAATCTATGCCCCATTATTAGCTCTACTTTCTCATCCTACTCCCCCAAGTGTAGGCAGCTTCCTGACTATCCTCAGCCCAGGAATTTTTTCTCTTCACACACTTTTCTCCAGTGATTGCTTCTCTCCTAACATTTTCAATAGCCTCCCAGACATCTTCATTGGAACGTCCCATTTAGATCTCAAAATCAGAAGTTGCAAAATTGAACACATGTTCTTTCCCCCATATACCACTTTCACCAGAATTGTCTATTTTTTGTTAATATTCTTTATATCCTTCAAGTCACACAGAGTTAAACATCAAGGTAGTTGCCAAGCCATACATCATCTTTTGCTTCCATATCCAGGCTTTGTCTAACAACCAATATCTTCCAAACTTTATGTCTCTATCTGAAGTCACACTTGTGATGACTCACTTTACATTTTAGTTCAAACTCTTTGTACCACACATTGAAACTATTGGAATAGCTCAATTGCCTACCCTATGATCTCTTCCTTCTGTAAGTCATCCAGATACTACTGCTGAACTAATCTTTTTAAGATATAGATCTAGCAATACCACTTCACCTACTCAAAACAGTCAATGGCACCCCCACTGTCATCCTAGTTAACCACAAACTCCCCATTCTGGCATTCACAATATGGCCCCAGTCTGTTTTCTAGTCATATATTCTAGTTATCCACATGCTCTAATCATTTGAGGAAGCTGAAGAAAAATACTGAGATGGATTAAAACTGAAAAATGTCTTTTTTCCCATTCTTTTTGTGTCCTCTGTACAAAGGTTTACTTTATCATTTAAAATTACCTACTTAAATGTCTGCCTACTCTAGTAAACTATTTTATCTTAAATCTCCTGTTGTTCTGTGGGTGGATTTGAATGAAGGAGAAGGACAAATAAACATACTTCTCAAGAAGCTAACACGCTTTGTTCCTAAATAGCATTAGAACAATTGGGTTTAAAAGAATTCTAACACAACACCAGCACTAAATGAATGATATTTATTATTATGGCTATGACTTAATCTAAACTAAGTTCCCCTTAACTTTTACAAACTTATAGCAATGCAAAGATTTCTTACCCATAGACATGCAAATGAATTTAAGTCCACCCAAGCCACTTTTTAATCCATTTACAAATTCATTTCCAATACTCCAAATCCATAAATGCGTCTGTTCATTGGATCCTTTAAACTGATCGTTATTAGTTCCTTCATTTAATTAATGAGTTAAACAATGTCTTTAAGATTTATTCACTTTAGGTATGTATGAGAGTTATGTACTTACCTCTTTTTGACAGCATTCTTTTTTTTTTTTTTTTTTTTTTTTTGCGGTACACGGGCCTCTCACTGCTGTGGCCTCTCCTGTTGCGGGGCATAGGCTCTGGACGCGCAGGCTCAGCGGCCATGGCTCACGGGCCCAGCCGCTCCGCGGCATGTGGGATCCTCCCGGACCGGGGCACAAACCCGCGTCCCCTGCATCGGCAGGCGGACTCTCAACCACTGCGCCACCAGGGAAGCCCTTTGACAGCATTCTTTAACAGGTACCTTCATCACTCTGACTACAACTACCACCACAGAGGAAGGGTGTCAAATCTGCCGGTCACCCACAGAGAACATTAGTTAGTGGTCACTCTGGAATTACAAACATAAAGCCTTGATTAGCCTACTTGTACCCATTATGTTTGCAAGTAAAGGAGCTTCTATACCTACCTTCATCCTTCCTTGGGGGTTATGTTGGGGTGGCATCAAGTTACCTTGGGGGTAGATACAATATTT
The DNA here is from genome assembly GCF_949987515.2 of Delphinus delphis. NCBI lineage: Eukaryota > Metazoa > Chordata > Mammalia > Artiodactyla > Delphinidae > Delphinus > Delphinus delphis. The sequence continues at coordinate 37,696,698 of NC_082688.1, read as the reverse complement.
AGGAGGGCCCTAGCAGCACCCTGAAGGCTACCTGAATTAGCGCACACTGTTCCTGAAGGCTCTAATATGTGTCAAGGTAGTGTCTTAAGCCCTGGGAAAAATCTGATTCAATATAAGGAAAGATTTTACAGATAAGGAGAACTGAATTGCAATCATAGAAAGGTGAGTCTTGCTAACACCAACCAAAAAGCAAGTTGGTGTGAGAAATGGGGTGGCAGTCTCTGTCCTGGAAGGCAAGGACCACAGGAGTTTTGCTGAGTATCCAGGCCACATGCTCTACCTGAGCCATCCTATGGTCTCACTGAATTTAGCAAAAGACAGACCCCACATCGGGGAACCAAGCGTCTTTACCGGAATGGAAATCTGCTGAGAAGAGCTGCTGCTGCAGCTGAGCAGAAAACTAAGAGGTCTCACTCTTTCTAGCCTGAGCAAAGGACAGTCTAGATTTAAGTGCTTCCCATTTGTCAGTCAATCCATTATCGCTTCCATCCCTGCCCTGAGAAGCTGGGGGACAAGGGAGATCTCTGCATATGTCCCATTTATGTCTCCAGCATTTCCTAAATTTTGGGTCAGAAATGCACATAAGAGAGTGCTGTGTATTGGCTACTTAGCCGCCTTCATCCTTACCCTATTAGGACAATAGTGCTCTGGGTACAGCCCACACACATGCCCCCTTCTAGCCTCGGACAGCCTCAAAGGATGCTGTCAGCACCCAAGTTAAGAGTTACCCCAGAACGATAAAATCTGACTCTTCTCCCATAGCGTGTCTCTCAAAGTCACTTAATTTCCCCCTTTTCCCCATTAATTCACATTATAAAAACATTGTTCTAGTTTAGGTGGAATTTTTTTCCCTACTTTATTACACTTGCTCTTTTTTTTTTTTTTTGAACTTCCCTCTGCTATATCTGCAATGAGTACACACCACCTCCCTTGCAGCTTCTCTGCTTTTAGCAATAATTTGCACATAATGGAACAGCCAGAGGGGGTTTGATCGATGACCTCTGTCTCAGAGATGCTGTTCCTAGGGAAACACATCTGCCAACATAAAGTATTGGAGCAATCACAGCTCAGTGAACGCAGTAATAAGCAACTGTTACTCTGGCGCCATCAGTCATGTTCAGTTACAGACCTGAAAGGAAATGGCACCTCAGGGAGCAATGTCCTTCCATAAATTTGGGCAACAATGAAGAATGATTTGCAGTCAAGTAATAAAAGGCCCCAAAAAGGTCCACCATGCATACTAACATCCAGTACGGCTGACAAAGGAAATAAAAAACCTTGGCATTGTTTGCTCGTTATGTAAACTACACAGCTGTCCGAGCAATTAAGATATGATTTTGGGAATTCTCTAGGAAAAATGTGCTAACAGTGCTTCCACTTGTGAAAGTGACATTCTTCTTTATCAGTAAAGTGCATTTCATTAAGGTAATGCAATTTCATCAAGCTTAATAGTAGGAATTGCTTAACCTTATGGCTAGAGTACGTAAACAACATAAAATTAATGTCGTGCCTTATGTGGGGGAATAGATTTGCATTAGTGACAGTACTGATCCAGTAATCAAGAAAGCCGATGGCAGAGCCTTCAGGTCCGGGGGCTCTAGGGGCAAACGGCTGCTCCCTAACTCACATGTTGGAAATCTGCACCAGCAATAATACAGTTAAATGTTAACCTTCACGCACAGCATTTTAGAAGGAAAGAAACGATTGAAAATTGGCTAGAAAAAGGGGTTGACTTTAGGACAAAACAGGGTACCGATCTCACTGAGATGGAGCACAGCCTTGCTAAGCAAGCAAAAGAAATGAAAAGGAAAGTAACATTCCCAACCCAAGCTAAGTTGTGTTGGCCCGACAGATAAGTGACCGCTTCAACCTGTTGTATACCCCATAGCCATTGTCTCTCACACTGGAGGTCTTCTCTGGACACTGGGTAGTGGCTGGTGAAAGGAAGTCCTTTCCAAGAAGAGTTCCATTTGAACTCTTCATTTCCACCAATTCAAGCTAAGCTGAATTTCCTCCTCACAAAGCAAACGCTATTATAGAGCTCCCACAGGAGAGCTAGTACTTGAAAATCATTGTCAATAGAAGAAAGAGCCCTTCATCTTCTAAATGGAGTCCAAAAACATGGTTATCCTTGAAAAGTTTCAGCCTTCTCCTCAATATATGCTTTCATCAAAATTGTTCATGATAAACACAACTGATTCACTTCAAATCTCCTCCTCAATCTTCCATGCTTCCATAGTGATGGAGTGGGGGAGAATAAAAGCAAACAGTCTAGATTATTTCCAGATTATGCTATTAACCACCAAATGATCACATGCTCATCCTGCAAGGAAGCCCACTCCTTATCAATTGAATACATAGTCACTGCTTACTCTGGATTGATTTCCAGATGTGAGAAAGATGGAGGCTGTGCCTTCAGGGAGCAAGTGGCCCGATAAGGAATAATAAAATAAAAAGATAAGGAGTAATATAATAAAAAGAGAGAAGGCTGAATGAAATGAGTGATACTTTGATTTGGTATCAGGAGGAGAGAAGAGTGCGGGTTTAATTTTGACTGTGGGGAGGGATTTTGAGTCTTCGTGAACAGGGTAGCATTTGTTGATGAGCAGGCCCTCCCAGAATACGAATCCATCATGAGGTCCTTTGAGGAGAGGGTAGAGAGTGTGAATGAGATGCACTGACAGATGTGGCTGGGTTAAGAATTTAGAGGCAGATCATGGAAAGCCTTGAATGACTCAGGGTTCTTTGAGAGCGAGATGGCACATTCAGACGAGATAATCGAGAAAAGTTTAATGGGACTTCCCTAGTGGCATAGTGGTTAAGAATCCACCTGCCAATACAGGGGACACAGGTTCGATCCCTGATCCCAGATCCCACATGCCACGGAGCAACTAAGCCCGTGCACCACAACCACTGAGCTGCGCTCTAGAGCCCACAAGCCACAACTACTGAGCCCATGTGCCACAACTACTGAAGCCTGTGCGCCTAGAGCCCACACTCCACAAGAAGCCACCGCAATGAGAAGCCCGCGTACTGCAACGAAGAGTAGCCCCCACTCGCTGCAACTAGAGAAAGCCCGCATGCAGCAACCAAGACCTAATGCAGCCAAAAATAAAAATAATAAACTTATTAAAAAAAAAAGAAAAGTTTAATGATGGGCTTTTACAAAAGTGTGGGCAGAATTAAGGGAAACTAACCAGTGATAGTGAAATATTCCATGACTACCAACAACAGGGAGTCCCTATCACCCTGGAGGATACTGAAGATGGAGGGATTCAAAAACCTAAAGAAAAAGTTGTAGCTGTAGCTATAGGATTCAGTGTCCCAGAGTGAGCTACGGTCTTAGATAGAGAGATACAGCCCAGCAAGGAGGAATGCAAAGGAACAAATACTTTGATGTCTCTCTCTCTCTCTCTCTCCTCCAAAGGGCAAACCCAACCAGAAGTCAGAAAGCAAGGGAGCCCACAGACCCATTCAATAAATGTCAGCATCAACGACAAAGAACAGGATAAAAAAGGATGGAGAGTTGATCTTGAGAGGCAAACAGTAAATATCCAGGAAAGCCTAATCACCATAAGAAATTGAGACATGGTTTAACCTCTTTGGTTATAATTCTGGGATTGATTCTATGTGAGTAGGACTGTAAGATTCTCGTTTTAGATTATGAGCTATTTAAAAACAAGAACTGTGTCTTTAGCATTGTTTTATCCCCTGCATCTCACATAGGCAGGCACAAGGAGCAATGTGAGAATATTAGTGACTAGTAGTTAAACAAGATTGATATTGTCAAACCTCAAATACCACAAAGAACTTTTGCTTATGGTCTTTGGAAACTCACAACTGTCCCCTCAACAGGAACGATGGCAGTAAATGGATGTCAAAATGCATGGCATGCTACTTTTGAGATCAGTACAATTTTAGGTCAGCCCTGATTATATGGACCAAATTCCGAATAAGGCTGGAGTTTCATCCCAGCCACATGTCATCTATTGCAAAAGGAAACCTGAAACAGAGTCACTGGGCTCTAGGGCCACCAAAATGTTAAGGTCTATTCTATGGTGTGCTTAATGTACGTTTGGGTCCACAGAATGAGGATAAAAGCACACCACACTGGCTCCCTCTGCCTGCAGAGAGCTGGAGACATGGGTCACTTTTCCCTGGAGATGAAAAGGGAAGAATAAGGGTAGCAGCCTTGTAGTACAAGTAGCCTTGGGCTTGTCATGAGCAGACCCAGGTTTGAGGCCCAGACCCACTGCCTATGACTGATGTGACCATCAGCTCTCTGAACCTCACTGAGCTTGAGCTGTTCACAGGTCAGGTCAGGATAATTCCTACACCCCAGGATTACTGCGGGTATAAATGAAATACCATGTGGGAAAGTGGTTTATAAACTGCCACACAGTATACAAGTAGTATACTACCTCTTCTAATTTGTTACGAATTTCCATAGAACGTTGTGCTTCAATACCCTATACTAGAATTTCCAAGGCAGTGAAATGATGGAAATGGACAATAAAAGTGTAGCTGTGGGAGATGACTACACTATGCAAAGTTTCCCCAAGTATGCAGCAGGAAAAGGTGCACCAGAATGTTAAAGCAATGGTAGTTCTTTGTCAGAAACGTTCAGTTAACTGCTGTTTTTGTTTATGTTTTCACTGAGATACAGTTGACATAAAACATGGTATTAGTTTCAGGCTTACAACCTAATGATTCAATATTTGTATATAGTACAAAATGATCACCACAATAAGTCTAGTTAACATTTGTCACCATACAGTTACAAAATACTTTTCTTTTTTTTTAATTAATTTATTTTATTTTTGGCTCCGTTGGGTCTTCGTTGCTGCAGGCGGTCTTTCTCAAGTTGTGGTGAGTGGGGACTACTCTTCGTTGTGGTGCGCGGGCTTCTCATTCTGGTGGCTTCTCTTGTTGTGGAGAGCAGGCTCTAGGCGCACGGCCTTCAGTAGTTGTGGCACGCGGGCTCCGTAGTTGTGATGCACAGGCTTAGTTGCTCTGCAGCATGTGGGATCTCCCCAGACCAGGGCTTGAACCTGTGTCCCCTGAATTGGCTGGCGGATTCTCAACCACTGTGCCACCAGGGAAGCCCCCAAATTTTTTTTCTTGTGATAAGAACTTTTAAGATCTACTCTCAGCAACTTTTGAATATACAATACAGTATTAGTAACTATAGTAACCATGCTGTACATTACATCCCTAGAACTGACCTATTGATTGATACTTATTTATTTTATCACTGGAAGTTTGTACCTGTTAACCTCCTTCACCCATTTCACCCATCCCCTACCCCTGCTTTTGGGAACCACCAATCCGTTCTCTGTATCTATGAGCTTGGTTTTTTTTTTTTTTTTTTAGATTCCACATATAAGTGAGATAATACAGTATTTCTCTTTCTCTGACTTCATTTAGCATAATGCCCTCAAGGTCCATCCAGGTTGTTGCAAATAACAAGATTTTATTCTTTTTTATGGCTGAAATACACACACACACACACACACACACACACACACAATTTCTTTATCCCTTCATCTATCAATGGACACTGAGGTTGTTTCCATATCTTTGCTATTGTAAATAATGCTGCAATGAGTGTGGGTGTGCAGATATCTTGAGTTACTGTTTTTGTTTTCTTTGGATAAATACTCAGAAGTGTTTTAAATTCTCTCCCCCTCATATGCTTCTACCACCACCATGACCATAGCACTCAGCCTTTGACAATGGCCAAATCTGTTGGATTTGTGTTCTTGTTAGCTGTCTTTAAGAGGCAGAATAATGTACTTTTAATAACATGCTCCCTGGAGCCATATGGCCTGTATTCAAATCCTATCTCTGCCATTATAGGCTGCATGACCAGAGGGAAAAGTTATGTAACCTCTTTATGCCTTAATTTCTTCATATGTAAAATGGGAATAATAAGAGAAGTCACCTCATAGGGTGTTACAAGGCCTGGCACATGGCTTTACAAGTACTTTTTAATTTAAAAACTGCTTATGATTTCAAAAAATTAACAAACCTTTTGGACGGTTTTCTGGATCTCTGGGAACAATTCCTTTATTTCTAAATAAGAACTCCATTTCAGAAAGGATGAGGAAAACGGCCTATGACAGCAATTTTATTTCAAGGCCCTCAGACTCTTCTTTGTGCCTCATAAAGCAATGAGGAATCATTCACTATGAGACACCCTCACTGGAGATCCCCACGACTTAAAAGGATAGAGCAGATACCAAGAAAACTATAACTGCCCGTAATGAAGGAAGCACTGATGTGGAAGGATGTTAAAGCCCAAAGTTGAGGTTATCTGCTCATTTAGGAGAGCAGCACTTAAGACAACTCTCACCACAGGCTTCTGTTCCTGGGCAGCTCCAGTTCACTTAGAAGCAACTGGGATAGAATAGAGAGGACAATGGACAAGTACTCAGAAGACCTGGATTTGAGGCCAGTCTTGTAAGTTCACACAATAGAAAAAGTACTTGTCAGAAATTTGGACTGTGGAAAATGTGGACAGACAGACTTGGATATGAAAGCTGTGTATCTGAGGGTCTGTGAGCCCTGCTGGCTCAGGTTTCTTCAGAGCAATCTGTGGTATTGTTATTCTCATTTCTTAATCAAAGATGAGAGAGGCACAGAGATGGGGCAAAATACAGGCTGACGTATTCACAGGTACAGGACGTCGGGATCTGGACATCTTTGGGGGACCATTATTCTTCCACACCAGTACTGCTTTAGGGTGAGGGGGGACATTGAACAACCTTTCACAAAAGGTATCAGAGCACCACTCAGGGAGTTCCTTCTGCAAGTCAGCTACAGGCACTAAATGCCCCTCCTATACGAGGAGATACCAAGGGGATTCTCCCACTCCCACAGTCAGGACACTCAGAACTCAAAGCCAGGAACATCAAGGCAAAACAGAAGGATTCAGAGAGATTGATGGTCCATAGATGATAAATCAGGCAACTAGACTTAGGAACACGTATTGAGCCAAGCCTCCATAAGTACTAACTAACTTAAAGACCATCTCCTAGGAAATGACATTAGACAAGAGAATCCGGGAACATAAACCACCCCATAATGTGCCAGATTAAAGCTAACCCCTTGACCACACTGTGTCAGTTTTATCACCTGTTGCCTCTGTCAACAAAAACTATAAAGTGATCATTGATATCAAATCAATGTAGGGTCATTGCGGTGCCAGAACTCAATAACCAACATACAATGGATGTTTAACAAGCCTACAAAAGGTGCTGAATGAATGGATGAATGAATGAATGCTATTTGGGGGCCTATTCTCTCATAATTACACAAGTGATTATAATATTTCAAATGAGATATTTTTTAATTTCTAAAAATCAAACTTGATTTTTAATGAAGATAGCGACCACTGTGATGAAACATATGCTGTACATCAATAAAGTTATATGTTCACACCATGGGATAATGTATACATGTGTCTAGTGATGTGTGTGTGTGTGTGTGTGTGTGTGTGTATGATATTTCATAATGTCATTAAGGAAAGCCTAAATCCTGCTCTGCTCTATAATAAATGACAAACATGCCCACATATAGACCAGAAGTTTTAAGATCACACACCTACAGAGGGCAGACAAGCAACAAAGGCAGGAATCAGGCAGGACAGAAAGCAAAGTTGCTAAGTGTTCATTCTGCAACCAGACCAAGCTGGTCTCCAATAGCTGTCACTTCACAAGGTTGTCAAAAGGGTACAGAACCACTTAAAATGCTCTGCTAAGCAACTGAAATAGCCAATAGAACACGTCCCTGGACTCTGTAATCAATATTGCACAGTTTCCTTTACCCAGACCAGGAGACGGGTGGACCCCAGACATTCTGTGATTCTAAAAAGTAAAGAGTTCCCTCCAAGTGGAAGCCAGCAGAGTTACAAGAGAAGCTCTAAGACAGGTGATTAATTCTTTTAAAAGCAGTAAACTGACAAATCTAGGGGAAAACAATCTGTATTGCCTAATGGCCCACTGAAAAAAATAGTAGTGATCTGTTATATGGGAGTAGAAATGGAAAATAATGAAACTTGTTTTAATTATGACAATATAATTTCCACAAGGTAATAAAGACCATCAGATAAAACAATTACTGAAGTGTAGTGCATGCGTGTGTGTGGGCGCACACACACAATATCATTAATTTATATAAGTGATACAGCAGTGAGAATTATACTTTTGTTTTTTGAGGGGGGTGACAGTTAAGGTTTGTGGGGGGTTTTCCTGTAATTTTACAGTTCAGGACATTTACAGTCTAGGTTCTGAGGTGAAGGTTTTAAATCATGGTCAATGCGACTATAAATGTTTCTAGGCCATGTAAGCCATAAAATAAGATATCAAATATTTTGGGGAAATCTGCAACTAAAGATCAAAATCTTCCAGGTCTGTGCACCTAATGAAAGAAGCTGAATGAGGAGGGCTTTTATTAATAAAAATCTGCCCCAAAATCACTCATTCATTCACACTTAATTTTTTAGCTCCTATTCTGGCTATAGAATTGAATTAACTCAAAAGGTTGGTGTCTTTTCTCTCTACAGGATTACCAATTCCCCCCACCCCCTGTGTCTTTTTATCAGAGACATTTTGGAGTATAGAAAACTGAGGCCACTCTTCTTCGACATTTGATCTTTTAACAATGCAGATTAGTTTCCACAGGACTGTCCTTTTGGGTACAATCCAGTGTTTTCAATTAATTTGGCATCTACAGAAATTTGGGGACTGTTTGTTATTTTTCCTACGACAAAATAGCAAAGCTTTAAATAGGAAAGTTCTTCGGCTAAGACCCCACGTCACATTATGGAGCCTAACGTTGCCAGCCTTTGATGTGTCATTAGTTTTTCTTCCCCAAATACATAGCTATATACAAAGTACAGCATTTATAAAATGTTTTAAATTATTTTTGTAATTTCACCAGGAAATCGTGACCCAGCTGATCCATGAAAAAAAATGGCTTATCGTGAAAGAAAACAAAAACAGAAATCACAACAAAAACAAAAACCGGGAATCGTGGTTTAGAAGATGTGGTTTCAAAAAAAAAAGAAAAAGAAAAACACACACACAAAACAAAACAATTAATACATTAGAGAATTCAGCCAGGGTTTTGTAGCATTACAGGGTTTCTCAGCTATAAAGAAACATATTGAATGTTTAGAGCACAGCCCATTCTTCACTGCTTCAGTTGTTTCCTTTTGTTTACAAGTCTCTGCCATCCTTCTTTGTGAATTGAATGCTAAACTATCTCTGGAGAGATGTTATATTGCTTACAGAATGCTTCAGCAGATGGTGCTTCCTGTGCAGCAGAAGGCTGTGATTATACCTGAACTCCTGAAGAACTCTAACACTGAAAAACAAGATAAGTGAAAGTCTTGAAAAGTTTTATCTCCTCCCTTACTAGCCATCTGGACACTCAATCACCCACTGGCCCTCCTCTGTCACTTTACCAAAGAGAAGCAATTCACCCCACCCCATCCCATCTCCTCCAAACCCAGGAAACCCTCTTTTTTTAATGGCTTACACACCCTATCAGCAGAGTTTGTTTAAGAATTATTGAGAGTATTGCTGATTCAGATGCCTGGTCACTGTGCATTCGGATATTTGAACGACCCATTATAAACAAAGAAGAAAAGAGAATAGGTCTTCATCGGGAAGTGTCTATAAAAATAAATTGAAATACTGAGAAGGCCACCTGGTGCCAAAAGTTCAGGGCTATAGAGAAATTTATCTCCACACATTTCGAGAGAAACTGTCCTTTTCAAAAGACTCTTGTACGCATCCTTCACAGTAATGCCGTCATCTCTGAAGCTGAACAGCACTCCTTGGTGAGTCTCAAGGACCTGTCACTTTATCCTTGAACCTCTTTTCTATTTTTCTCTTCCTAAATGTCTTTCATGCATTTCCTGCCATGATCCATTTAGTTCACTGTCCAAAGCAAAGGGTAATTCCTAATTTGTCTTATCCTGCCTCTGTATACAAAGGAAAAATGTCACAATATAATAGAAGCAAGAGGAGAGAAACCACGTACACGCATAGTTACTTCATGAATATACATTGGAAGGTAGCAGAGCTCCTCTTTAGAACTCTGCTCTGACGCACAGTATCCTGAAGCTTCAAGCCCTTTCTCTGTATGATCCCCAGATCTGGCCTTCCATTATCCCAGTAATTAACCCATGAGCCAAAACTCCTCCCCTCGCCTAACACTAACTCTCCGGCTCCGGCTTCTCATGTAACAATGTAGGAGAAAGACTCTGGCAGCTGGTAGCTGAAGTGAAACCCAGCCTCCTGAGGAAATTCACAACGTGGAATTTCAGAGCTGGAGACTATTTGAACAATCATCTAATTCATATTGTTCATCTTAGGGGTGAAATTAAACCCAAAACTTTTATTGATTTGCCCAACACCATAGAAGGAGCCAAGACTGTCCTAAAACTTGAGTCTAGCTATGAAACATATTACCAGCCCTGGTTTTAAATATGCAAATCTCATAAGCACTGGAATAAGTAACACATTAAAAACCTCAAGTGATCTCTGGGTTTGGTTGCATCACTACATCTAGCCACAATCAAATGCACAGGTAGTTGGAAGATCAACCAGCAGGCCCTTACTCAGTGACATCACTACCTGTTCTGCATCCATGGTCACTGTCAAGGTCAGGCACTGGGGATACAGTGATAGTCTATTTATTTATTTATTTGCACAGGGAATAACCATTTTTATTAATGTTGTTCATCTCAGTTCAGACTAGCTTTATTTCAACGACTCAATAGCCATGTTTGGCTAGTGGCTACTGTGTTAGCACAGGTCTACTGATTTTGAATAACATAGTGTCTAAAAGTTACAGTGTTTCTTTATGATACATTTCTTAGCTAATGAGAAAAAAGCCAGAATATGCAATGTCTATGCTTTTTTTTTTCTGCTTCTCCCAATATGTCCTGGCCTTATGCCACCTCATGATTTAATACCATACTGAGAGTATCTAGAAATTAAATCTTTTAATTAATCTTTTTAATAATAATCTTTATTATTTTGTGCTACAGAAATTCTGCATCCCTTTCATTATGGCAATAAAGTAAAAGGCTTTACATTTCTGCTACCACACATTTTAAATCTTCTATCCCTTAAAAATGTATAGGCCCAGGGTGTGCATGTTATCAAGCAGACTCTGTGCCATTAGAGCCTGAGCCAATAAAAAGGAAGTTTATTAATAACAAAAGGCAACATGGCAGATGGGAGAGTCTAGGTTCATCCAACTTGGAAACTGAAGACCGAAAGACATGTCTTACAGGGCACATTGGAAAAATGTCTCCAAACTATACCAGCTGACTTCCTTCTGTTCCCTGGTTCACCTGGGCTGTTGACTGAACAGGAAAACTCTATAGAGATGCACGTTGGTGAGAAAGAACTCAAGCTAAACCCTCGGCATCCATCCCAACTGCCGGATTCTGGAACAAGAAACTGTTAAATACTCACGGATTGGAGAGGAAGAAAGGGTGCTGAAGAATAGTGAGAAAGAGAAAGAACAGAAAGAAAGGAGGGAAAATAAAAAGAAGGGGTATAAAGAAGTTATGAATTATGAAGAAAATATAACTCTAATTTAATACAGAAAAAAGTTATCTTTCCAGTATTGCCACCCGGCAATTCAGGGGGCCTGCCCCAAGCCCTGGTACTTAGAGGTCCCTGATCTGCAGGCTCTCAGCTGTAACACCCCTCCAAGGGAAACAGCCTGTGAGCCCAAAAGGAGAGCCCACCTGAGGCCTGTCCTCCTTCCTCCTTTTAGATCATGCTGTGTGTTCTCCCTGCCGGTAAGACCCTCAGTTGCCTGCGGGTCATGTGAGGCCTTTTCTCCTGTCTGCGCTTGTGAAGATGCACAGGGCTACTTCCGGGGCAGCAAAGAGCAGCTGCGTGGGTGGAGGAATGAAAGGGGGCTTGACAAATACAGGCGGGGGCGTCACTCAGCAAGCACGCAAAGCAGCACAGGGTTTGGGAGGGAATCGAAAGCAGAAAGGGGAGGAATCTTCATGTTCTGGGCCCACAGTGTTAGGGCCTGGTGGCCTTTTCCACATAAGGCAGTCAATTCAGTCATGTACTAATTCTACATTTCACATTGGGGGAAAATATGCTGGATTAGACCCTCTTGTAATATTCTTCTTCGCGGAAGGGTCCTTCTTTCATTTACGGCATCTTACAATTACTGGTTGCCTACCTGGATCTGCTAGTTCTTTTTTATTTTTTATTTTTGATCTGCTAGTTCTAACTTCAATACACAACGTGAAGAGTGGGCACCAATGTCCTTACTTCTCGTTTCATTGTTAGTGTGTAGTTTATGCAGAAAGGGTGAACCAAGCCAGGGAGCATTTCTAGTTTGAGAGCGTGAAATCATAATCAAAGAGCTACCTAAAGTCTGCATGAGTCCAATCACAGTAGTCAATATACTGCGCAGCTCCACTCAGAATGGAGCTGGAGGGGAAGAAAAGTCAGAAGTTTACGCAGCAAATCTGTAGGAACCACTTAAGAGATGAAAAAAGAGAAAGAGCTATCTGAATCAGACTGAGAAAGCTTAAAGACCATTTTTATTTGGTGAGTTACTTTGGCTTTGGGGATACAAAGGTAATCAGAAAAAGATGGAGCCTTGGTGATTTAAGCATATGGAGTTCTGAGACATACATTCATTTTAGGATTTTTTTTCCTCCCACATTTTTGGAAAATTTATCCTAGCAATTGCTTTCTTGATGGAGACATGAATTATGCTTCCTGAATAGTGATGAGTAAATTTAAAAGGGTTCAGGGCTGAATGCATGAATACTCAGACAGTCAGCTCCTTCTTCCTCACTCATAATTCCAGCCTTCCCAACCATTAAAATCAAATGGGTAAGCTTGTAAGAATAGGCTTGCATAAAATACAGTCAAGACTTCAGTCCATTTTGGCTTAGGCCAGGTATGTCAGAAAACAGCATTATAAAAGAAAGAATCAAGACAAAAAAGAACCTCAAAAATATCTCAAGTTTAAGATCATTGGTTAAAGAAAATTTTTTTAAGCAGGGCTGTTAATCTCTAAGAAATAGTAGTTACTTTGATCTGCATGATATTTAGTTTGAAACAACTAAATATTATTCTGATTTATTTTCACTGTTACTTTTTCTTCTTCTTCAAGTTTCATATGTAATAGAGAAAATACTACATATGAAGTATTGTATTTAGTATACTTCATACACTGCAATATAGGGTATTGTACTACTATATACTAGAGGTACAAAGAAAGTGAGAGACACCAATCTTTTTAAACACAAACTTACGATTTTTAAACCAGTTGACATTCAATCCAAATTATTCTTATCTACCAGTGACAATGAGTTTGCCACTTATTGGCAGGCTAATGAAAAAAATTGAATATCATTTCTTACCTATCTTTTAAATTTTCTGTTATTATATGTTTGTGCGTGTATACATTTATCTCTATAATCACTTTTGAGTTTGTTTCCCTCTTAGTGTAAATTTTCCAAGAGGGCAGAGACCCATCACCACAATCAGAGGGCATTGTAAGTTCTACTTCTTACCTTTACACTAACATAGTTTCCATTAATCACTAAGTCCCCAGACAATCTAACCAGACTTGACTTTCATCTGTATTAAGTTCAGGTAACTAAAAGAGGATACATGGGTATTATTGTATGTGTGAAATGACTGACTCTAGTCAGAAAGAAAAGACAAGTTCTCGATTTAGAGAACAGGGACAGAATTAAGTAGGTATTACACACTTCGTGGAATTTATTTGGTTTCATTATGCAGTATCTACAGTTGGTCACACAGGGGGAAAGGAATAAAAAAGGAGTGTGAGTTAGGTGTTTAAATTTGTTCAAGTATTACAGTAATGAGTGCCACAATTTACCCAAAAAAAAAAAAAAAAAGTGCAGTAAAACACTGCTCTAATAGCATAGCAAGCCCCATTAGTCACTGTGGGGAAAGCAAAGCGCTTTAATTCCTTCCGAACTGTCAAGAAGACAGTGAGAGATGGAGCGCTTAAAAGTGCCTTTGTCGGGCTTCCCTGGTGGCGCAGTGGTTGACAGTCCGCCTGCCGATGCAGGGGACACGGGTTCGTGCCCCGGTTTGGGAAGATCCCACATGCCGCGGAGCGGCTGGGCCCGTGAGCCATGGCCGCTGAGCCTGCGCGTCCAGAGCCTGTGCTCTGCAACAGGAGAGGCCACGGCAGTGAGAGGCCTGCATACCACACACACAAAAAAAAAGTGCCTTTGTCAAGGATGTTATCGTTAACCCATCTAGAAATAAAGGTGGTGCTGGGCTGGGGGGACATAAAAAGAATCCTTTCTTTGCACGTCGTGTTATCCCTTCCCAGCTGGGACACTCTGTTAGTTTCCTGGGGCTGCTATAACAACTTACCACAAACGTCGGGGCTTAAAACAACATATATTTATTTATTTTCTCACAGTTCTGGAGGTCCTAAGTCATTTTCACAGGGCTAAAATCAAGGGGTCAGCAGAGCCGTGCCCCCTCCAGAGGCTTTAAGGGAGAATCTGTTTCTTGCTTCTTGGTTTCTGGGCACTGTTGGCATTCCCTGGCTGGGGCCACATGACTCCAGTCTCTGCCTCCATGGTCACATTGCTGCCTCTTCTATTCTGTGTGTGAGTGTGTGTGTGTTAGAACACCCTTGGCCTCTCTCTTATTTGAACACACATGCGATTGCATGTAGGGCCCACCTAGATAATATAGGATACTCTCCCATCTCAAGATCCTTAATGAATCGCAGCTACAGAGACTGTTCTTTTTTTGTTTGTTTTTGTGGGGTTTTGTTCAGTTGGTTGGTTTCTGGGCATGTAAAGGTCACATTTACAGGATCTAGAAATCTGGAAATTAGGACGTGGATATTTTTAGGGAGCCATTTTTTAGCCTGTACAGACACTGCTGGAATGAGTGGTAATATCTCGTGTCCTTGGTGGTTTCTATCAGCCATCATCAAAATATTACAGATGACAAAGAACAATCCCCTTACGTCTGCCCCACCATAATTCTAATGAAAGGAAAACATGGGAGAGGGTACAAACACAGGTTCCTACACCCAGAGCCACTTCACTTGGCCCAAAGCGGCATCTACTTCCTTAAGCATGTCTCCAAAGGGCTTTCCAACAAGCACAGGTTTTCCTTATCTTGACAAAACATCTCTTCTGATGATGCCCCCTCATACTGCCATTTTATTTAAATCCTCATTTTCAGGGTCTACATTTTATCACCACCCACTCGTTCCTAAGTCTCTAAATGTGTCTTCCATTGGTCTTCATCCCTCAGCTGAAGTAGTTCCTTCTACGTCCTCAAAGTCAAGCGACAGTGCCAGTCCCTTTCCTCCTTACCCAATCCTCATCCCTCCCGTCTCTAACGCCTCTCTTCCGCGCTCTCACGCGTCTCCCCTCTGGCCTTCCTCTTGAGCGCAAGTCTGGATCTCACACCGCTCTCGGTATACTCTTGCCTCTCTCAGAACTCTTAACCTTTTGTGCCTCTTGAATTGACATCACCAACTGCCGCCCCTCAAGTTCTCATCCAGTGACCCACAAGTACCTCCTAGAAAGCCTGATAAAATGCAGATTCCTGGGTCCCGTCAAAGTTTCTAGCTCAGTAGATCTGGAGAGGAACCCAGAAGTTCCGTTTTGCAAGCACTCAAGCAATTCTGATGCTTGTGGTCTGTAAGCCAGGGATCAAGAAACACTGTTCTGGAACCATATTACCATTGCCTCATGAAGCCACTGAGGTGTTTCTCCACCACCAAACACTAAACTTACATAAAAAGCAAACACGCCCTTGCCAGACTGACTTTCCTGTTTCCCTTAGTGGCATTACCATACTTCCAGGCATCCAAGAGGACACCTTTGACCCTCTCCCTCTCTCCCTTGCCCCACTGTACCCAGACTCCAATCCACATCTAGGATATTCCATTGAACACTCTCTAGAACACCTTTCACAGACTACAGAATCATAGGATTCTGGAGAGGGAAGGCCCTAAGAGGTATTCTAGCCATCCCAGTCCTTCCAACTCTCAGGACCTTGAAGCCCAGAGAGGTTCTATTAGAAGATAAGCACCTGAAGCTACCTCTGGGGGCAGGGGTTCATAAAACAGATATTACTGTTCAGTTTTTCTGAACAAGCATGGTCTCTGGAGCCAGACTGGATTTAAATCTCCAGTTCTGCCACCTACCAGCTGCACGACACATGACATAGAAAAGTAACCAACTTCTCTGTGCCACCACTGAAAAATGGGGATAATAATATTTCCTACTTCACTGGTTTGCTGTAAGGATTAACGGGTCAACATATAGAAAATGCATAGAACAGTATATATAGGTAATGCTAATTAAGTGTTAGCTACAATTATTATAATCATAAAGCCACTAAGAATATCCCCTAAATTAAGCTTTTAACTTCTGTTTCCAATACCTGTCTGCTAACTCTACAGTTCTGCATCACACATGTACTGATTAGTCTAAAGGACATGATTTGACTCAGAAAAAGGTTGCAGATGCCCAGGCATCACAATTTTTACAGAAATGAAGAACATGCAAGCCACAGGTGTCAAAAAAACTAAGGTGTAGACCCGCCATTTGCCTGAAAATAGAAGCTTATCTATGACACATGCTATATAGCCGGCACGCAGCTATTATTATAAAATATTTATGGGCGCTACAAAATGCTGCAGGCACTGCACAAACTATAAAATAACAAGTCTCTCCAGGCCCTAACTGATTATGGGCCATATATTTTTAAGGGAAGATGCTACTGAGTTACAATACTTAACGGAGAATGAAAGATTCCAGGCTTTTAGGCAAAGGAAAAATCGTATAGTCTTAAGCGACAGTGATGATTTATGGTATGTTTAGGAGTATGTCTGTGTTTCTTCTTCAGCAGCACCACAGCTGAATTGTCCACAGCCTTTATACACAGCAAACGGGGTGCAGCTCCGTACACTGACCCAAGCACATCTTCCAACTATAGGAATACTGCATAGACTAAGGCTGTCTCCTATTTGAGGTCAGGCACTGGGGTATGACATGACATTGTATGTTACAAATATCAGATCACAGCCACAGGACCATAAAATTTTTAATTATGTTAGCATGGGATGTATTTGAGGGAAAGAAAACTGTAACTAAAATGAAATGAAATAAAATATTTAAAAATGAGCTTTCATTTGGGTAATTTTAAAGTCAAAATATTTTTACTCTTTGTATCATTACTACTCTGTTCTTCAACTGTGCTTTTCATTACTATCCTTTTTCTTTCCTCTAAAAGGGGAAAATGCCTTTAAGATGAAATTTTGTATAAATAATACAATAAGACTCAGAACAAGCCATTCAAGCCTTAATTACTTAAAAAATAAAATCTCATGTCTTTTTCTACTAGGCTCCTGAACATGTGTGCAAACAGAGCTCTTTTTAGCTATCCTAAAGAGACAATAATCCCCAAAGTCAGAGAAAATGCTTAATTGACAACCTAGTCATTCAAAAATGTGTATATGCATGTGTTCCATAGTCTTAAAAATAGCCAGTGTTGGGGCTTCCCTGGTGGCGTAGTGGTTGAGAGTCCGCCTGCCGATGCAGGGGACACAGGTTCGTGCCCTAGTCCGGGAAGATCCCACATGCCGCGGAGCAGCTGGGCCCGTGAGCCATGGCCGCTGAGCCTGCGCATCCAGAGCCTGTGCTCCGCAACGGGAGAGGCCACAACAGTGAGAGGCACGCGTACGGCAAAAAAA
This sequence comes from Delphinus delphis, assembly GCF_949987515.2. Classification (NCBI taxonomy): domain Eukaryota; kingdom Metazoa; phylum Chordata; class Mammalia; order Artiodactyla; family Delphinidae; genus Delphinus; species Delphinus delphis. Next base: position 37,678,923 of record NC_082688.1, on the reverse strand, counting down.
AAAAAAAAAAAAAAAATAGCCAGTGTTAAGAGGAAATAAATGGGGAGAGGAATGCTGAATGTAAAACAGTGTCACCAGATTAAAATATTCTCACCTTTCTTCTCTTTTCCTTTTCTATTTTATCTTTCATTCAGTAGAAGTTCACACAGTGACACCTAGTGCAACTGGTGAGGCTATGACAGCCTAGAAGAGTGAGTAAGATAATCTGGCTGGCAAACTCCAGGTTTAATTTCAGCTAAAATAATTTCAGCTAATTCAGTAAAGCTGAAAGGCTTGCCTTTCGTCTCAGACCCCAATGTGCATGCATATCCTAATTATCATTTGAATCTACTTAAAAATGTATCACGCTTATGGACTGTAATTCCAGCTCAGTTCGTTTCCTAACAGTTAGAAATGCTGGATCATTAATATCCATCATGAAGTAGAACTGCAATTAAGGGATTCAGCAAAAAAAAAAAGCCCCCCTCTTTCTAAGCGGCTTGCCAAGATGAGCTCGGCAGTTTTTGAGCTACTCTTCCTACGCATTCCGCTGGTGTTTTACCTTAACAATCTCCTACCCTCGCTTCCTCGGAGTCTAAGAAACCCACCAGAGACCTGCAGAAACTGTGTGCCACTTTCTGCAAAGCAGCCTTCTTAAGATGTTCTAGTCAACTGATCTCCAACTCAGATGACTTTCTATAACAAAACAATCCAGAAATTCCTTCAGCAAGGTTTAACACTTCAAAAGTCAAGATCATGCTGCCCAACCCTGGCATTCCCCAAACGGCTACCACGATAGCCCACAGCCTTACATACAGTAAGTGCTCAATGACTTCTTGCTGAATGGATTTTCTTTTGTTCTCTTTCTACTAATAGCTGCCTCTTTAACTTTAAATCTCTCCCATTCCTATACTTCAGTGTCACCTGTGTGCGTTATTTTCTACCAATACTGTTTGGAGACTGGATGAGAACTAAGAGAGAATTCAATGGTGAGAAATATATTCCACACACAGTAGCTTTAACTTCTGCAGTTGGGCAGGGGCGTTTGTCAAAGCTGCATTACCTACTCTGACAGAAGGTATATGGGTGCAAGATGAGGTAGTTTTCCAAATACCTGCTTAGAGCACAGAGAGTTGGATTGCCTGAGGAATATTTATCAAAAACATTTCTCAAATAAATAAATAAAATAAAATAAAAAACATTTCGCTCTTACTAACATTAAGTTTGAGTCTGTAAGCTAAGTTGCCCCAAGACATATCAATAAACTCAAAATGTCATGCCTTCCGACAAAGTAATTCAACATCTAAGAATGTATTCTAAGTAAAGATGTACATAAAAAAAAGTCTGCTCATTACTGCATGATTCATAATAGCAAAATTAAAAGGGTACAACTTAAATGTCCAATATTAGGGGAGTGATCCATTTAATTAGTGTAGCTGACTATCTACCCTAGCATCTTGCTCAAAGTCCCCTGCCCGCTCTTCCCACTGAGTTCACCAGCTGTTGCTACATAATTTTCAGCAGGCTGGCAGCTTCCTATCTTGGGTGCCTCTGTCTCTCTTCCTTTTTGTCTGAGGGCTCTCTCTGGCACCACAGACGGGCCAGCGAGTCAACACTCCCAGGGGTCACTTCAAGGAATGCGGGATGAGAGACCACAGACGTTCCACATGGTGTCTCAGTGGGTCTCCAGACCCCCGATGACCCTGTGGTAAATCTCTCATCAATATACTCCCTTCCCTGCCTCACCTTCCCCATTTATCAATTGTGGTTTCTGAGATCGGCTCCAAATAAACTCCCTGCACCCAAGTCCTTGTCTCAGTTCTGGAGAGCCCAAAGTAAGTCAATTAGGCGATATGCATAAATGAATAGGCAGTAATAAAAACTAATGTCCACGTGCCAGGTTCATGCTGGTTCCAGTGCTCGAGTTGGTGACTGTGCTCACAGCTGAAAACCAAGGTACAATGAACCCTGATCTTCTAAAGGGACCACAGAGCAGCTACATGAAGTCAGAGGCCAGACATTGCCTCATTTGGTTTATTCAGAGGCAGGAGAACCAGCCCTTCTCCTCCCCACCTTTCCTTTCCCAATGTCTCTATGAAGACAGCTGGTGAGGTTGGGACCATCCTGAGCCTTTGGGGAGGTACTGAGTTCATGTTGAGATGCTATCTCCTCCCCTCCTGTGGGATGCTTCTTCCTTCCCAAAGCCAAGAGAGGAAGCTCCAAAGGAAAACTTGTAAGAGTTGCAGGATATACTGAAGAAGGAGGGATGAGAATCTTCCTTCCCTGCAGGAAGCTTGCTGAGATGCAGCAGCCTGCTGCCCAATCCGATGCTAGAGAGAATGTGTGGGAGGGGGTGACATGTTCCCGCTGAAGCTCCAGACACAGCGGGCACGGGAAGTGGTGCCGTGTCTGATGGGGAGACTTCTGAGGGGAGAGGTGCCTATTGGAGTAGCCAGTGCAGTTAAGACTCGAAGGGCCCCAAAGTGCAACTTTTCAAGGAAGCCAGCAGAGCAGGTCCACCACACACAGTTCTCTGTGGCCCTGGAGAATGCAAAAGTCACCCTCGGCAATTCCCATGGCTCCTCGTGACGGGTCAAGATTTGGGGAGGGACTGGGCTCTTGGGGAAAAAGAGGCTTATCCAAGGCCTGAATGGCTTCCAGCCCATGAAGAAGCTAAACACAGCTGTCCCTCAGAAGAGAGCCCCAGTGATGGAGGAGGTCAGAATGAAGCTGAATACCACCCCAAGGAAACCATGTATGGCTCCCAACTCAGGAAAAACACATCCATCAACATCAGATGGAACCAGGAGGCAGTGGACACCATCTCCTCACCACGTACCTGAGGGCAGTTTCTCCCTGCCCCCCATACCTGAGGTGACAGACTGAGATCGGGGAGGGGACAAGGATCAGAGCCCGATCATCCTCCACACACACCCCCGCCAGCTCCCCAGCACCAGGGTCAAAGAGCAAGCCTGTTCTGAAGATGAAATGAGCCAAGCTCTGAAACTTGGAGTGTTGAAACGAACAGGACTCATTCAGCCTTAAGGAATCGAACACAGGACTGTTACAGTAAGAGGAAGCAGGGGGAGAGCTGGAGAATCTGAGCAGGGTGCGATTAAGAATCAACAGCCCGGGCTTCCCTGGTGGCGCAGCGGTTGAGAGTCCGCCTGCCGATGCAGGAGGACACAGGTTCGTGCCCCGGTCCGGGAAGATCCCACATGCCGCGGAGCAGCTGGGCCCGTGAGCCATGGCCGCTGAGCCTGCGCGTCCGGAGCCTGTGCTCCGCAACGGGAGAGGCCACAACAGTTAGAGGCCCGCATACCGCAAAAAAAAAAAAAAAAAAAGAGAACCAACAACCCAGGAGGAAAGGAGTGTGGGTTGAAAACAGCGACTGAGAAGTAAAACCGTGTCACATGTACATCCAGAATACTGAGTCTTCAATAAACCGGTTACATTTATGAAAAATTCTCAATGAATCGCAAAATACTTGTATATAGCAAAACATAAAATATTAAGTGAAAAAGGATACAATATGACGTGAGAGATGACGGAAAGGAAGGAAGGGAGGGAGGGAGGAAGAAAGAAAGGAGATAGATGGATTGGTAATTGTGAGGAAATATACTCACAACTTTAACCAAAGTTATCTCTGAGAGGTAGAATTACAGGTGATTTTATTTTCTTTATAATACTCTATTGTCTATAAATTTCTTAAGGCAAGAACTTCTGAAATTATAACTTGTGAAATTTAAAAAACAAAAATATTTTTTTCCAGAAGGATACAAAAACAAAGAAAATAAATGCCAATATATTGTCTTCTTTTAAAAATAGAAACTTCAGCCTCTGCTCCTCACCCTACTTGCAGACTGGTACCTGCCCAGGACTAATGACGGACCACAAGCAGCCAACACCCCTGAACAATGCTCTTGTCCTCTGCTCACCTTTCTAAGTAGTAAAACAAAATTCTCACAGGGACCACGATTCTATTACTCAATATGCATTCAATAAAAGGTTAAAAACAATAAATGAGTGGGAAAAGAGCATTAAAGGAAAATTCCTTAACCTTACACTACATTCTATTAATCATGTTTTGTTATTCTGCACAGTCTTGAGAGGGAGGGAGGGATCAGATAACAGGCCATCTGGGGAAGACCTCCATTGGATAATATGTTTCAAACCATTACGTTCCAAAGCCAACTTTCCTTTGTGTTTTAGAGAAAAACTGGGGACCTTGAATTCTTCAGTCCTAGACAAGACACTGAGGCAGAACAGCACACCGGCTATGGACACTGCTCTGGAGCCAGGTCAGCCTGGGTTCTGATTCATGCTCTGCCACTTCTTGGCTGTGTGACTTTAGGCAAATTACTTAACCTCTCTGTGCCTCAGTTGCCTTGTTTATAAGGTGGGGCTAATAATGGTATCCTCTCAGGTTTGTCCTGAGGTTTAAATAAGTCAAAACATGTAAAGTTCTTGGAAGACTGCCTGATGCTCAGTCACTGCTCCAGTGAGCCTCATGAGTGTAACTGAACCAGAGTCGCCTACCAATAAATGACAGTTTTCATTCATTTAGGAGTGTATCAACCAAACAACGAACTTTCCAGGTTCTTCTCTTTTACCCATCTTTAGGAAGTTCCACGACTTCAGCAACTTTACCCAGAGAAGAAAGGTCACAAGTCACGGTCGCAGGTCTACTGTCACGTAAATGGTCACTGTCATTGTCATACAAGTGGTGAAGTCACCATTTAACTGTGCCTCGGTTTCCTCATCTCAAAAGAGTAAAATGACTATCACCATTTGCCCCACCAATTTCACAAGGCTGTCAAGAGCAGCAAATGAGGCAATGTATGTGAAAATACTTTGAAAAAGTAAAAAGCACTAAACAAGTAATGTTAAATAGACCAATAATTAAAATATGAAGATAAGACTCGAGTTGGTCCTTCCTAGTTCTCGGGAAGAACCCTTACAAAGGTTAAAATCTAAATAACATCTGGATTTCATCACTCCATGCTCTTCTAGGTTATTATTGCTATTTATTGATTTTTATTCTTTTACTGAGTATAGTTGATTTACAATATTATAGTAGTTTCAGGTGTGCAGCAGAGTGATTCAGTATTTTTATATATTATGGGATTATATATGTATGAAATAAATAAGCAACAAGGATGTACTGTACAGCCACTATTTTGTAATAACTTTAAATGGAGTATAACATTTTACTTTTTATATGTGGCTACTAGAAAATTTTTAATTACATATATGGCTCACATTATGTTTCTGTTGGGAAGTGCAGCCTTAGACAATAATGGATCCCTTTGTAAGAAAGACTTGGAAACACAATCTCAGTAAATGAAGTACCTTGGAGGCATGTGAGATGGGAGACAGTGGGATGCTGGCACTTAATGTTTTTGTACCATATCTTCCCTTTATTACAAGTTGCCTGAACATTAAAGCATACTAGTAAGGTAAATAAAAATTCTAGTAGGCCAAAAAGAAACATGAAATTATATGACCTTTGTTTAGACAAAGTTTCTGTGGAAGAATCACAACCAAAATCATGAGAGTGCCCTTGACTGGCTCTGTATGAGTGCCTGCCGTGAGCCTAAGTCAGACCACAGAGCTCCCAGGCGAGTCCAATGTCTGCCTCGACTGCTGCAAAGCATACTTGAACAGACGTGGGAGAACATTTGAGCCAGACGTTCGGGGGCTACACAAATCACAGGCCCCTGTGATGCCTTTTAAAGACAGAGATGTCAACTTCATAGAACGGAAAGAGGAGATGCATGACACATGTTGAGTTCTAAAAGAAAGTTTTGGAAGGACAAGACAGAGCAGCAGGAAAGGCCCTTTCCTACCTGTTCCGTTCAGTTCAGTTGGTGCATACATATACCAACATTTCTGGAGGTTCTGGGCCACGGGTGAACAAAACATAAAAATATTGGTAGTTGGGCTTTAGCCAACAAAGACCCTGGGGCAAAATAGCCAGCTGCATCTGCATTTCGGGTACAGTTTATGTTTGGTGCCAGCCACCTGAGTTCAAGGCGTGGCCAATAACTAGGCTGTAGAGGGCTTGGCTGCTTGCAATGGATGCATTTGAGGCCAAGTGTGTGATGCATCAAAGAGAAAAAGATAAAATGTTTCATTACAATATGAATCAACTTAAAGTATATTTAGCGGCTTCCCTGGTGGCGCAGTGGTTGAGAGTCCGCCTGCCGATGCAGGGGACGCGGGTTCGTGCCCTGGTCCGGGAAGATCCCACATGCCGCCGAGTGGCTGCGCCCGTGAGCCATGGCCGCTGAGCCTGCGCGTCCGGATCCTGTGCTCCGCAACAGGAGAGGCCACAACAGTGAGAGGCCCGCGTACCGCAAAAAAAAAAAAAAAAAAAAAAGTATATTTAATGTTCCACTGGCTTCCATAAGGGCAGGAGGACCTGCATTAGTAATGAATATTGATTTTCAAATATTGGGAAATGGAAGGGAAGAATTCAACAATTAAATGAGAAGGAAATAATAGTCCCACATAGACCTATTCTGAGCAGGAAAAAAAATAGTGCACAGAGCAATTACAAATATAAATTCAGAAAAACGTGTTTTCAATGTTCAGTCTCAATAGACAATTCTTAAAATTTTTTTCAAGGCTATATCCTTCTTGCTTATAAGGAAACAGACAATAAAATTTGAAACAAATTTATACCTATAAGTATTTGGGATTCAAACAAAAATTGACTTAAGAGATATATCTCATCCTCAAAACACTGAAAATAAAAGTTTTATGAATATCTTTTAAAGAAATTCCAAGTGAAGTATCTTTAGTGCTCTTGTATCTTAAATTCTTAGATTTACATGAAAAGCAGATAAAAATAAACTGCAAATACTAGAGTACACAGCATGTCAATGTTGTAGAACTTGTAAGGAGACCACTAATAAGGAGAAAGGCTATGGAAAATTCATCTGAATTCAGTTTTTTCTGATAAGCTATTCAGCAGCTGAGCCAGCCAGTTTGTCAGATTGCCACAATTTTTTTCAGTTTGTCTGTTCAGGATGTTGGCAGGAATGGTAAAGAGATTTCATCATAAAGGCTACCCAAACTCTGTGTTGAGAAGGACTCTGAGGTCATGTCTGTGCTCAGGCTTAGCGGGAAGGAATGCTGCCATTGATTAGTGATGTCTGACTAGCAGAGACAGTGGCTACGCTTGTGCCATGTCTTTGCTTTCCCTACAGTGGAAAGTGCAGCTGTGGAAACACCTTTCCTACTTATCATTCTCTTCTGTGCCAGTTCATTTAGAAGAGATCATTTCACAAGCTACTGATTACAGAATCAGAGTGCTGTACCCAAAAAGCAGGGTGTAGGAGATATTCATTCCTGAGCTCCCCTCTCTCTACTCCTCTGACCCTCTCTTCTTTACAAAAGGTACTTGTATTGATACTTGCTCATTATTGCTCTTTTAAGGGCATGTCAACCTCTTCCACCTCCAAAACAAAAAGTTCTTCGCCAACACATGAAAATTTCTTTGCTGTGTATAAACTATAGGATGACAGAAATTCTGCAAAGGCAAAAACCTTCTGTACCAAAAAAAAAAAAAAATCCCATTTACCACCAAAAAGAAAACTATAATGTTCTCTTCTCAAATTATTCAGACCTAATTTTTTGACTTAATTAATGCCAACCCTGCCCTTTTGCTCATTACCATCTGCCAGGAGTCATTTCCCAGGCAGAAAGGTCACAGTGCTGAGCATGACACACACACCAGGGAACAGGCAGGATCCAGGTTCCCTCCGCCGTGTCAGTCACCTCTCCTGCACCAACACCAGCCAGCATCAACTATTACTGTCAATGTCAGACAGTCACGTATCATCAATTAGGGGTTGCAAAAGCTCAACAACTCCTGAGCTTGCCTGAAAAAGAAAAGCATACAGGTGCTCGTACCCATTTGGCAAAACCTAAATAAAATCCGTATGAAGGAAAGAACATCTTTTCCGACCAGAATGATATCTGTTAACGCAGAGAGCAGAGTCATAGGTTGAACCACATGGAACTGCCATTTTTCTAAGCCAATAACAGTCAATTACTAGCAATTCCAGATGATTCAAACTAACAAAGTACAGACGTTTGTCTGCACCAGTATTGGCACATACTTAACTAGGACTTGAACTGTTAGTATGTCACCTGAGACATGTAACACGATAACCAAATATCTTATTTCAGAAACATTTCAGACTGTGGCAGTTATCTAATGAAAGGAAATGTACTTCTATGAATTGAATACCTATGTCAAGTTCTGTCCAGTGATACCCCTGTTCTAGTGGAAGAGACAGATGTGTGAGGAGGGATCTGCAAGAGGGAAGCCAGGGTTCATAGGGAATATATGAGGTCCACCCAGCCTCCATTGGAGTGGTCCAGGCAGACTCTTGGAGGAGACAGCATCTTGGCTGGGTTTTCAAGGATGAGTTGGGAGAGCCAAACTTAAGTCTAGCAGTCGCTGGAGTGAGAGAAGGGGGTGGTGAGGACAGGATCAACTTCTAGGCAGTCCTGCTTCCAAAAAAGTTTGGCAAAAAAATGTTTCCATTCACAGCATCTCTGGTATGTTCCTGCTATTCTGATTCATTACAACCCTGTCTTTTCCAGCATTAATTCAGGCCAGTGGTTGCCATGAATAAAGAGCAGCATTAAAATATCATCAGGAAAGATACATCATCAGCTTCTAACTGGGGAGGAAAAATGCCTTAAAGCTTCATAGGTGTTTCTATTTAGTCTGGGGACCCATGTCATATTAATTGACTAGATAAATACTTGGGGTACTCAATCTTGCTACTAACATTTTAATCCCTTCCAGTTCCATTCAAATTGTGCCTAATACCTGGTCACTAAAAATAATATAAAACAGGACTTCCCTGGTGGCTCAGTGGTTAGGAGTCTGCCTGCCAATGCAGGGGACACGGGTTCAAGTCCTGGTCCAGGAAGATCCCACATGCCGTGGAGCAACTAAGCCCGTCCACCGTAACTACCGAACCTGAGCTCTAGAGCCTGTGAGCCACAACTACTGAAGCCTGCACGCCTAGAGCTCGTACTCCGCAACAAGAGAAGCCACCGCAAAGAGAAGCCCGCGCACCGCAACGAAGAGTAGCCCCTGCTCTCCGCAGCTAGAGAAAGCCCGCGAGCAGCAATGAAGACCCAGCACAGCCAAAAATAGATTAATTAATTAATTTTTAAAAAAAAGTAATAATATAAAACAGATCTAAAATTCACTTTCAGGGGAAAAAAATGTGCAAGGCGTGGGGTCCACTCCTGCAATAACCTTCTCCTGCGGGATTGCCATTTGAGATTACCCTGCTGGCATCTGACTCTTGCCGCACGTGGAGCCCACTCTCTTGCTAATTTAGCTGCAGGCCAGCCCTCGCTCTGCTTTAGAACAGCATTAAGGGAATTGTCTTCTCTGGCTGGGAAAGACCATTGGAATCCAGAGAAGGAAAACAAAGGGCGCCCTCCTCAGAGAAGCTGCCGAATGCTCAGACCCTTCATGTTGAATTACACTCGTCACCCTGAGACCTGTGTTGCTGGCCTCTCCCGCCCCATCTGCAGCGGTCAAACCCTCCCCATTCAGAATCTACAGTGAGCAGTCAACTGCTGCAACCCAAGGAGAAAATCCAATACTTTTTCTACATCTCCTTATTAAAGCAAAAACGGAACAGTAACTGCCCAATTCAGCTTATATAAGAAACTCAGTGAATTACATTGCCATGAAAAAAAAAAAAAAACCGGATGTTAGCATCTCTGGGACTGAGACAGCGACAAGAGACTTTCCTTGGGCAGAATGGCAGACCTCTGCACCTGGAGCCTCTTGGGAAGGATCCTCTCTGCCCCTCCTTTCTTTCTCACATGGTTCCTTTCGCCACTTTTTCAGTCTTTGGGACCTTGATCAAGGAGTAGGCAGTTCTACTTTGTCACCAAAACTGAGCTAAAATACTTCAAAGCTAAGATGTATATGCACTCCTCCTTTTAGCTAAAGATCTTATTTGGGTAAGGAGTATGCAAGTTGACGGAATAATGGGTGAGGAGTGTGGAAGTTGAGGGAATAATGGGCAGAGCATTAGGGCATTTCCCAACTGGGACAGTTAGAAAAAAATCTTTTGATTGAAGCATAACACACATACAGAGAAGGGCACAAGTCCTATGTGCAGAGTGACTACCCCTATGGTACCTGCACCCAGATTAAAATCAGAACGTTACCCCAGGAGCCCCTCCCTGGGACCCGACCCTGCTCCTCCCCACAGCCAGGGTGACCACCCTCCTGACTGCTAACACCACTGACTCATTTGGCCTGAAACTAGGATAATTTTAAGAGCCCCAGTAATTATGCTGGGACAACAGGCATAAACCAGGCTCTCTGTGACAAACCCAGGTGTATGTTACTGTAAATATTGGTCACATTTGGTCTGTTTCCCAAGGCACTTTGGACTGACCCCAGTTTCAACACTTGTCACATTCTGCATATTTGCTAAATATGCAACGAACTCTTCACTACTGGAGGTCAATGTGGAGTCTGATTCTTCATTTGTTTTCTCCCAAGTACCATTCAGTGACTGTCTTATGCCACCAGATGAAGGATTCAACAAGTACGCAGGTTTCCAAATTCCCCATCCCTCGTTATCAGGCTGGGCAGAGAATGTACCGTTTTATCTCCATCCCGGCCTGATGAGATTTTCTGGAGGAAGCTTTTGCCTGAGGAAAGTTTCCTGTCAGCCAAGAGTCTGCTTGGCCCCTTCCTGCAATCAAACATCATATGACCCATTCTCTGTGCATGCCTTTCCCACCCTCCTGGCTGTGTATGTGTGTCTGGCGGCAGGGGAAGGCGGGGTAGGGATGGGGACAAAGACTCGCTTCTTGACTGTCAGGCTCCTCGAAGCCCTCCAGGCTTCAAACTTCAGTGTCCATCTTCATAGGACCCACACCACCCAGTTTTAGCAAGAATCTTGTTACGTCAGTCTAGAAAGAATTCCCACCTTCAATACCTGACAACCCTAAGTACCTGATCAAATTCCTCATCCCCCACCCTTGGTACCTGCCCACCTTAGCCAGTCTTCAGCAAGAATCCTGTCCGGTCCATTTAGCCACAACGCCCCTTTACTCCTGCTGTTTCTTCTTAGCAATTTTCCATCCATCACCCTCGACCCTGCTCCTCAGCTATAAATCCCCACTTGTCCGTGCTGTACTTGGAATTGAGCCCAGCTCTAAACTGAGGTAGGTCTCTTTTCCCTGATTGCAATAATTCCTGAGTAAAATCTGTTTTTGCGCTTTAACTATTGTCAGACTCTGATTTTCCTTGGGAGGGAGGGCACACACCGTGTACACATGCGTGTGTTTCTTCTTCTTGGTTCTGCTGCCACTGGTCTATGTTAAAACCAAAAGATTCCTTTCCAGCCTCCACCCACCCCCGCTCCTTGCACCCACCATTTGACCTGCAGGCAAATGAAGCCATTCAAATATTTGCTCATCATGTCATCTGTTCCCATCTGACCTTGCAATTCCTGTCATGCCCCACATGTCAGTTTGAAGCATAACGTCATTAATACCTCCAGTGCACTAATGGATGCTTCACACATGAACGCATTAATGAAATGTGTTATTGTTTTCCCTCACAGGACATTAACAATCTACCTCACGCTGTGTCCCGAAGCCCCTCCGAGCTGCTGAAAACCACTAGCTATCAAATGAACCCTCAGTTCCGCCTCGGTAACTTTAAGTTCAAGTTTATCACTGAAGCGTCGCTCATGTGAGAAGAAAATACAAGCCTCTGAGGGCTTTGGGGCCCAGCTTCAATTACCATAATGAGTAACAGGCAGCGATAGCTGGGGGGTGGGATGGGGGCAGCCGGAGCTGCATGGAAACACACCCTGTCAAAATGAAATAGGAAAGATCTGCGTGTCACTGGGATGATTTGTTTCTTGTTCCTCCCCTTTGTCTATGGGCTGATGGTTTGAATAATGAAGACGGTATTGGTTTTCTTCCTGAGCTCACCAGCACAGGAGGTCTGCTTTTCTGATGGCACAGCTGACATATTAAGAGGGATTAAAGTTTCTGTACACAGGCAATGTTTAAATTAGCTTCCTTAAGCCCCAAAGAAATCTTTCCAGCTGATTTGCAAAACGAACCCCAGCACAGCCTGCAGCCACCCTGCACTGGTTGCCTAGACAGAGCCTCAGGGTTCTGTTTGGCCAGCTGTTTTGCAAAATCAGAAGAAAAGGAAAGGTATTCCTTTTCACCATTGCCTCAGCCAGTATTTCTTCTGTAATTAAAATTGAAAGCTTTCCCCAACAGGTTCTCAGAGGCTCTCCCAGAGAAACAGATTTCTCTTTTCCTGTATAATTAAGCACAAATTGTAAGGTGCAGGGCTTTGCATAGAGGGATGGATGGTCAGAGGTGTTCCATGCAAGGCTGGGGGACGCTTTTGTGTTTGGTTAGCTGTTAGGAAATGCTAATTTCCTCTTCTCTTGCCATTAGGCACTAATTCCCTGCTGTGCCAGAAATTTTTTGCAGGCTGGGGCCAGAAAGGTGAGGGGAGATGTACAGCACAAATGCCACAGAATCACCTGGACCAGGAAACTGCTGCTTGGCCAGGAAGGTGATTGTTCACCCAGCGTTTGTGCCAACAATGCTCCTCACACTCCTTTTCTTCTTGTCCTTGGGAGCAGGCCTAAGAGTAGGTACTAAATTCGGTCTCTGAATGTCTCAGGTCGCTAAGCGTGTACCCTACACATGAGGTTCCAATAGCAATTAAGCATCTAATCAAAATCTCCTAGCTCAGGAACAAAAGCCAAGGCTTAACTCTTTCCTGGGCTGCTGACTGCAAGGAGATCCGTGTTGCCTGCCCGTCAGAGCCATGTGTCTGTGTCCCCACATCTACTCCTCTGAAGGGGAGACAGCCCACAGCAAGCTCCCAAGCCCTACAGCACAGATACCCTGAAAGCTCGGGGAGGACAATGTGTGTTCCTTCTGCTTCTCACAAACACAAGGCAAAACGAGCTGGACCCACATCACCCTAACACCTCTGCCTCTGCAGGTCTCATCCCAGAAACGCCCTGTACTTTTATTAAAGAACCAGGTGGCCAGAACTGTGACCACAGATGACAATTTTTCTGCCGTTTTATTTTAGCCCTATGCAAAGAGCCTCTAGGGTGGCCCTATGACTCTGTTCGCCTGGTATTGACACCTTGTATGATCACCACCTCCTTCTGAGCACAGACAGGATCTGTGACTTCTTTGTAAACAACTGAGTATGGCAAAGGTGAAGGGGTTTGGCAGATGTTATAAAGGCCCCAAGTCAAAAGGGTAAATCAAAAAGGAGATTATCCTGTGTGGCCTTAATCAGGTGAAAGCTCGTAAAAGAGGGACCGGGCCTTCTACAGGCCAGAGACCCTCCTTGCTGGCTGAAGTAAGCAGCCACACTGGAGAAGCCCACAGGGAGGAACTGCATTGCCTCTAGGATCTGGGGTGGCCTCCAGTGACAATCAGCAAAAAGCTGGGGACCCAGGAGCAACCAGGATATGAATTCTGCCAACAACCTGAATGAGCATGGAAGTGCATTCCCCCCCAGGCTGATGTCCACATGAAAACGTGGTCTACCCAACACGTTTATCAGAGCCTGGTGAGACCCCAAGCAGAGGACCCAGTACCTGGACTCCTGACCCATAAAACCTGGGTTGTTTTAAGCCACTAATTTGTTACTCAGCAAATAGATAACTAATACAATTCCTAAGCATTCAGATCGTACATTTTTAAATGACTGGTGACTCAGCTTATTGCAGCCATAGTCTTCATCATTAATATCTTCAAATCACCAGCCAATTAATATATTCCTTCTATGCATTGCCCCTTGGGTCCATGGTGCATATTTTTTGAGACCATGGAGCTCTTGAGATATTCTGTCAATCATTTCTCATTTCTCCTCAACCTTGCCTTTTTAGTCACTGAGAGCCCATGTTGCAAAGAAAGATCTTAAAGTGAGTAGAAAACGACATTAAACAAAAAGATGTGGATCCTATGCTCGACACACAAATATTACAAAGATATATTCTTTTTCTTTTAATCAAGCTTTCACATGCACAAAGAGAAAATCATATTTTATTCCTGCTTGTCTTAAGCCTCATGAAGCCTTCAGTTCCTAAACTTCTAGAAAACTTTCAAACTTCTCAACAAATACGTTTTGTAGTTCAGATCATTTTAGAAATCAACTGCCGTATACCAATAGGATGTTTCCCCCGTGGAGTTTGACAAGCTGAACCTATTTATATGGAAGAGCGGGCCAAGAAAGGCTAGGATACTTCTGAAGACCCCAAAAGCCAGATACGAAGAATTATTATAAAGTGATACTTTATAGTATATTATAAAGTATGATGTTGGCACAATGATTTAAAAGATAATAAACCAACAGAATAAAAAGAGGTGCCCAACACAGGCCCATGCATGTATTGAAATCTGATATATGGAAGATAGGACATTACAAATCAGAGGGGAACAATGTTCTATGTACTGAATGGTGCCCCATGATAGGTTCCCAATATAGGGGCGGGGGATAAATAAAACGGAAGAAATCTTCGTTTAGGAATTTAGTTAACTACCAAACAAAGAAAAGAAAAAGAGGTAAAAAAAGGTATAAGCCCGTATTCTTAAACTATAACACAGTAAACAGTTATATAAATCATGTTATTCATTGTGTTTTGCAATCATTTATCATTTTAAAACAATCTAGGGTTAAGAGAGGCTGACTGACCTTTGAAAATATATTAATTACTGCCTATGATTCAGCTCTTAAAAATATATGCTTAATCTGTGATTGAGAAAGGGGATTCATTTTAAAAAATAGCTTTAACATGCCTTTGGCCTAACAAAAGCCAAACGTGGGATGTATTTCAAAACTGTAGGATTATGAAGATTGGATGGGAGCATGATGAAACAAGATCGGTCATGAACTGATAAGTACTGAAGCAAAATAATGGGCATCTAGAGATTTATTATGTACGTGTATGTTTGAAATTTTCCATAACTAAGAAAGTATTTTGAAAAAGGAAAGTAAAAGAGTGTTTGGTAAAGCATTTCAAGTAAGAAAGTTATACAGGGATTTATTATGTATGTGTATGTTTGAAATTTTCCATAACTAAGAAAGTATTTTAGAAAAGGAAAGAAAAAGAGTGTTTGGTAAAGCATCTCAAGTAAGAAAGTTAAACAGTAAGTCCCCTACATACAAACGAGTTCCATCCCGAGAATGCGTTCCTGAAGTCCAAATTGTTTGTAAATCCAACAAAGTTAGCCTAGGTACCCAACCAACAAATCGGCTATATAGTATTGTACTGAAATAGGTTTATAATACTTTTCACACAAATACATACAAAACAAACAGGAAAAATAAAGAAAACGTTTTTAATCTTACAGTACAGTACTCTGAAAAGTACAGTAGTACCAGCTACATTACCTATGCTTTTACGCTTGCTTCTGGACATCCTGGGCTTGAAATAAAGATACTGTACTACTGTACTCTATACAGTTCTGTAAAGTACACAAAAGCACAACCACTGCAGAAGATGCACACACGTGACAATTTACACCAGACACTTGAACTTACGTGATTGGACATGCGAATGCATGTTTGCATCTTTGAAAGTTCACAACTTGAAGGTTTGCATGTAGGGGACTTACTGTACAGAACTTCTGTGCTATTATTTTAAGAAAACACACATGTATATATGTGTATATATATAGGCATAATAAAATATACGTGCACAAAAAGTTATGTTATACACACACACACACATATATATATATATATATATATATATATATATATATACACATATACATAATTAACATAACTTTTGGGAGCGGGCAAGTCTGCATTCTTACACGGCCATGTTACAGGTAAGGATCCTGATCTCTCCTGGGTGGTTATCTTCTGTTTGCCCTCCCAGGTCCCCTCTCCACCCTTCTCTGGTGAACTGCAAGGGTGAGGTTGATAGGATCCCAGCCCCTGAGACTTCTAACTGGGTCTGGGCCATGCAGAGCATCAGAGAGATGTGAGGGAGGGAGGAGGAAAGTGAAGTCAGGGGATTTGTTTCCCTGGCTTTCTCCCTGCTAGATAGCCTCCAAGTGGGCTAGCTATGACCTTCTATTGAAGTTTACCATACCTCTCAAGAAGACCAATTCTACAGGACCTTTTTCTGCTGGGTTCCTGAAACTGATCCCTCTCTTTTTCCCTTTGGACATAGAGATTGTCTCAGCTCAGCTGCTCCTATCCCCAGATTCCTGCACAATCCCTCCTATGCGGTTGTACTCACACCCTTGTAACAGTTTTGTGTGCCATCTGTTTTCTATTAGGACCCTAATTACCACCCTCTTCATTAAACAATAGATGGCACACAGTTATTATAAATAGAGATGGGGAGATTATTATTCTCTACATTTGCAAATATTTCCAGTATTGCAGCTATGTCCTAGGTGATTCCCAAGCGGGACACAGCAGATATAAGAATAAAGGAAAAGAGAGATGTGCAATTGGGGGGTATCAACTAGATACTTACTGGTCCACAACCAGTTCCTTTTGCTAATAGACATGGAAGGAACTGAGAAGACAGTCCTTTCTCTGAAAAGCCCCAATTGTGAGAGCAATTCAGCTCTCCTAACTTTCCCCATATCTGAACCTAGACTCAGTGCTATAGCACTATTAGAGCACACCAAATATTGCACTACAGTTACCTGAATACATGTATTTATCTCCTCCAGTAGGCTGTGAGCAATTTAAGGAAAAGAGTCCATCTTATTCAACTTTATATCCTTGCCACCTAGCACAGTGGCACATAACAGACACAGTAAATGTTAATTGAATGAATAAATGCCTGCTTGAATAAATGAATGCCAGTGGGGCCAGTGTGTTCCATAGCAGGGCTCTAAACAGAGGCTCTTCTCACCTTCTAGTCGCCATCTGGCTTCCAAAGGCAGCACCAAATCCAAATGTGACCTTGGTACCACGGAATAAAGAATCTTTCTCATCTGAATCACTCGCATCTGCCTGGCTACAGTCAACATAAGGTCTTGAGGCTGAGACACACCTTCATTTGTTAAAAGGGGGAGGGGAGCAGATGGCAAATGAAGGTACTAAAGCTCATTAATTCCTAATGGAGTTGTCCTCCTGGATGTAATTAGAACAAAAAGAAGGAAGAGCCAAAGGAGGAGGGTTTGGGAAATAAAGTAGGCAGCTGGAAGAGGTTTATGAACGGTATAAACCCTCAGGGAGCTTTCCATTAGAGAGGATAATAATGTCCACACTTCACAATGGCATAGTTCTCCACAACCAGCAAAACACATCTGCATACATTATTTCAATAGCGTCTCAGGAAATGATTGTAAGACACAGAGGAGAGTTTTATTTTTCCAATTGTGTAAATTAAAGAAGTTAAACTTCTCCTCAGAGAAGTTAAGCCACCTGCCCTGAGTAACATGGCTAGAAAGTTATAGAATAAGGGTGGATTTAAAACATTCTGACACTGAATTTGGTCTCCATCCATTCCATGGCTATAAATGGAGAGAGTGACCTTCAGACGAATTCTAAAAAGCATGTGACACTCCACCCAGCTCAACTATTCCATAGCATGCTCTTTTCTTCCATGCCCATTACCAATCACTTAAAGACATCCAGTTGCCTTCTATTTTTGATTGGCAAGTGGGACACAGAGGTTCTTATGAGCCTAGAGTTTTTATTTCTTTATGTCCCCATGGAAGACCTCAAGCCAAGAGAGAAGGGAACTCTTCCTATTAGACCTAGTTAACTGACTCCCATTTCTTCCCACTGTTCCCAACACAAAATAAATTTATTCAAATATGTAGTTGCACTGAAATTGAGAATTACATATTGTACTTTGATCTTATAGGAAGTGGGCAGCATAAATCTGAGATATCAGTATTAAATGCAGAGACTTTATAACTAAGGGCTTGCTAGTAAGCCTGGGTTTTCATACTCAGCTCAGTCTACCCAAAAAGAAGTAAGTTACTTGAAAATTGACTCTGCATTAAAGTAAACTTGCCCCTTAAAGTCTTCTTCCTCTCTCAAAGGCACACAGCTGACCTAGTTCAGAAGCGAGCTGAAAAGATGGAAGGAAGATGTTCTATTTAACCAGCATCAATTGCTTATAACTATCCTGTTCTCAATATCTTTTCCCCCCAAGGAAGCATTCAGCCAACATTTTTATTGGACTGATGCCCAGATTGCTCCATTAATTCATGCAACTACCTTTGTTGGAGTGCTCCAGGCATTATTACTCATGAATCCTACAGAGCACAAATACACCTCTAGAAATACTGTCATTTGTATTACATATGACCTTAAAGCATCTTCATAAATTATACCTTCAAAGCAAAGTAGAGAGCACTGAAGTCTTTTGCTATGTTAGTCATCTTAGTTTCACTAGACCCATTGTCTTTTCTTTACATATGCAATGTAACTAAATTGGTTTTTAGCGATCTGGGTCCTTCAGATTCATCAACTTTATCATAAGGTATATAAGATGTATGATCTTTAAACCTGTAATAGTATCTTTCTGCTCTGTGGGTTTCATTGGTTCAAACTTATCTTCCAATTATGTCTTCCTGAGATGTATTCTAGCTATGATGGGGGCTTCTAGGCTGTGGTTTATTTCTGGTACTGTACCTATTAAGTAACCAAACAAGAAAAGCAACAAAAATTGTGCTTTGGCTTCATATACATTAGACCATTTAACAAGAAACCTGTCCATTTTCAGAGACTTTGGCAACAAATATAGTCACTTAATTATTAAATTAGTTACCTTATCCTAAACAATTGTCAGTAGCCCACCATGTTAATAAGAAAGTTCTTTCTCAAAATAATTACCATTTGATTTCCAATTGCTTATAAAATGAGCACTGTTTTCTACCCAAAATTTCCATGAAATCTTAATATTCTTGTTTCATATTAGGAGTTTAAATGAATAAAGCGTTATTCACATAAAGGAAATAAGTACTTTGACCATTTTCAAAAGGAAAGTAGAACCACAATGTATGATGATATCCTGAACATGATCTGGGACACAAAAAAATCAGTATTATCTGTGAAACGTTGAGCAAAATTTCTCTCCTTTGCGGACAGAAAGCAACAATGTCATTCAGCTATTTACATACGGCCCAGATACTAATGAGGAAGTGTTTCTTGCTTTCTGTGAAGGAAAAGTGAACTATGAATAAATATCACTGGGGTCATTATCACCTGCACACACAGGTAACAGGTGGCTTGCAACAAAACAGTGTCAGAAGCAAAATGGATCTGTAGCAGGAAAATCTGTCTTAAGGCATGATTGGGGGTAAAAGACTAACTGTGGATAAATATTTGTGGTGCCTGGCAAAGCTCTCCAAGTTCCAAGGTGAGAAAAGACCTTTCACGCATATATGGAACTTTCCATGAGAGTTCCAGAGCCTTTCAACCTCAGAATATATCTGGCCTATCCTCTTTGCAAAAGGTAAACTGACAGGATCTTGGAGAAATAGGAGTTGAACCTACTCTTAGAGATCTTCAGAGAAGAGGAATTTCAGCTTCCTGGCTTAACTATGTTGCTGCTATCTAGTTTATTTTACATGGCCACATTTATCATGCTTAAAATTCAGCCCAAGTCCACCTGTTATTTTATTTTTTTTAGCAGCATTCACTCCTTTATTCAATAATTATATATTGAGCACCTCTAATAGTCCAGGCACAACTTTAGTAGCTGGGATTCAAGAGAGAACAAAAGAGACCAAAATTCTTCCTCTTGTTGTCTTTATTATTCTAGCAATAAACTGTTCAATTCCCAGTAACATCCTTATTTCTTGTATGAAATTGGGTCAACTTCTTTGACCAAAGCTAGTTTTGTTCGAATTTAATTCCTTTAACAAAAAATTCAGCTACATGAAAACCAACATTAGTTTTGTACTCACAATTTGACAGCATTTGGGGCTGGTTCTTTTTTATTATTTTTCATTCTCATGTTTCCTAGAGGTGTACCCTGAACGAAAGAACAGTTTCCCTCCATCCTGGAAGGATACCAGTTCAACCGCATACGCATCCCTGAGGGACACAGGTGGAATGTGAAGAAAGAGGGGCCCTAGCCAGCCATACGGCCCATTCAACATTGGGGAAAAATGGAATTGCCTTTACATCAAGTTTCCTAGGGAGGATATAGGGAAAGCTTGTACAGAATTACTGCTCCAGCTAATTTGTAACTACTGCTACTACTACCATTGTCCTTTGACCTCATATACATTAGAATACTTGGTCCTCACAGCAACACCATGAGGAACAGATGAGAAAACAGGCTGGAAAAGGTAAGTGACTTGTCTACAATTAACAGCTCTGGCAAATGGTGGTGCTGAGATTCAAACTTATTTCAGGGGTCCGTCTCGTGAAAAACCTATGATGTTACTTATCTAATAAAACCATAGAAAGGGGGGGAAACCTAGGCAGAACACTCTATGGCATAAATCACAGCAAGATCCTTTTTGATCCACCTCCTAGACAAATGGAAATAAAAACAAAAATAAACAAATGGGACCTACCGAAACTTAAAAGCTTTTACACAGCAAAGGAAACCATAAACAAGATGAAAAGACAACCCTCAGAATGGGAGAAAATATTTGCAAAATATTTGCAAATATTTGAAGCAACTGACAAAGGATTAATCTCCAAAGTTTACAGGTAGCTCATACAGCTCAATATCAAAAAAACAACCCCATCCAAAAATGAGCAGAAGACCCAAATAGACATCTCTCCAAAGAAGATATACAGATAGCCAACACACACATGAAAGGATGCTCAACATCACTAATCATTAGAGAAATGCAAATCAAAACTACAATGACGTATCACCTCACACCAGTCAGAGTGGCCATCATCAAAAAATCTAGAAAAAATAAATGCTGGAGAGGGTGTGGAGAAAAGGGAACCTTCTTGCACTGTTGGTGGGAATGTAAATTGATACAGCCACTATGCAGAACAGTATGGAGGTTCCTTAAAAAACTAAAAATAGAACTGCCATATGGCCCAGCAATCCCACTACTGGGCATATACCCTGAGAAAACCATAATTCAAAAAGAGTCACGTACCACGACGTTCATTGCAGGTCTATTTACAATAGCGAGGACATGGAAGCTACCTAAGTGTCCACTGACAGATGAATGGATAAAGATGTGGCACATATATACAATGGAATATTACTCAGCCATAAAAAGAAACGAAATTGAGTTATTTGTAGTGAGGTGGATGGACCTAGAGTCTGTCATACAGAGTGAAGTAAGTCAGAAAGAGAAAAACGAATACCGTATGCTAACACATATATATGGAATCTAAAAAAAAAAAATGGTTCTGATGAACCTAAGGGCAGGACAGGAATAAAGATGCAGACATAGAGAATGGACTTGAGGACACAGGGAGTGGGAAGGGTAAGCTGGGACGAAGTGAGAGAGTGACATGGACATATATACACTATCAAATGTAAAATAGATAGCTAGTTGGAAGCAGATGCATAGCACAGGGAGATCAGCTCGGTGCTTTGTGACCACCTAGAGGGGTGGGCAAGGGAGGGTGGGAGGGAGACGCAAGAGGGAGGAGATATGAGGATATATGTGTATGTATAGCTGATTCACTTTGTTATCGAGCAGAAACTAGCACACCATTGTGAAGCAATTATACTCCAATAAAGTTGTTAAAAAAACATAGAAAGGAATTATTAAACTTTAACCATCATTATTTCATCCTATAGAACGACATAACCCAAGAGAAAAAGATACAGGTGTTGAATATCACTCATGCATTTTCAGTTCCTTCTGTGAATCTTAGCTACTGTAATAAAAGCATTGTTTTGAGCATTGTTTTATATGCATCCTCATATAATAAGAAGATCATGCCTGTATCGATTAAAATTTAAAAGAAACAAATATTCACTGCAGATATCTAGTTCACTTACCTTCAACAAAGTAGCTTCAGGTGCTTCCACTTTTGAAGCTGGAGAAATATCAGACAGGAACGATGTTCACTTTAGTTGTGTCCAGGAAGAAAAAAGATTCACAGCTCTGAGAATAAAGAAAGAATCAGACCTTGTCAGGACATTTGGTTCTAATTAACTAGTGAGAAAATGGTTCTACACTGCAACTATGTAAAAGTAGCTGAGTTATTTGAGCTAGGAAAGGTCAAAAACAATGATTATGATCAAGATATTAGTATTATTGCATATACTTTTGATTATTGGGAGTGAATTTTCCTCTCTCTTTTCCTCATTAAAATTAAAATTTTGGGCTTCCCTGGTGGCGCAGCGGTTGAGAGTCCGCCTGCAAGGCAGGGGACACGGGTTAGTGCCCCGATCAGGGAGGATCCCACATGCCGCGGAGTGGCTGGGCCCGTGAGCCATGGCCGCTGAGCCTCCATGTCCGGAGCCTGTGCTCCGTAACAGGAGAGGCCACAACAGTGAGAGGCCCGTGCACCACCAAAAAAAAAAAAAAAAAAAAAAAAAAAAATTAAAATTAAAATTTTATGGTTTATCAATGTAAAGTTGATAAGTGAACAAGATAATTTAACACTATTTTGATAATGGAGCACATTCCTTGTAAAACATAAATCCCTGGAGGCTTTCTCAATTCCCCTTCTATCCCCACATAGCTGCCTCTGTCTAGTATTGAGCCATGGCTTTGCTCAAGAAAGCAAAACAAAACACAAATCATCTAGTGGTAGCAATCTGAAAGAAGACCTGGCCCAGAGGACAAAAAATGCGATTTAACATAAAACAATAGGATGTCATGATCTAAACTACTCATTTGGCATTTACCATAAACCCCTGAGTACCATTAGTTGCCTTTTCAGATAAATTCAGTAAAAATTTATTGAATATTTTCCATGTACAAGCACTTTGCTAGATATTAAGAAAAAGGTGAACGGAAGACCAGGCTCTCTTCTCGGCAATCTATCTTTGAAGAAAGGAATATATGCAAACAATCCTGATGTAATTTCAGGGATAGAGAGAAAAAATAGCATACTTTTGAAGAGTAATGCTAACTTGATATGATTATATTTTATTCTTTCTGATCTACTGTAAACCCTTCGAAACCAGAAATTTCTATTTTTCAGAATCTTTGCACATGTGAGTATTTTAATCAGTCGTCCTTTTTAGTGAAGGACAGAAATAGTGTATATCGTAAGGTACACGTGTAGCCTGATATCAGCTTCAGGCACAATTGGATCAGGCTTTTTTGTTTGTCTTTGGGTTTTTTTTGGTACGCGGGCTTCTCACTGTTGTGGCCTCTCCCGTTGCGGAGCACAGGCTCCGGACGCACAGGCTCAGCGGCCATGGTTCAGGGGCCCAGCCACTCCACGGCATGTGGGATCCTCCCGGACTGGGGCACGAACCCGTGTCCCCTGCATCGGCAGGCGGACTCTCAACAACTGCGCCACCAGGGAAGCCCGGATCAGGCTTTTTAAAGAGGACATAAGAATTTCTTCCTCCATTCCTTGGGTCTGTTTTTCTCTATATTGGCTTCATTCTTCAAAGATCCTCTAATAGTGGGATTAAAGATAGCCCCAGAGGCTTCCCTGGTGGCACAGTGGTTGAGAGTCCGCCTGCCGAGGCAGGGGACACGGGTTCGTGCCCCGGTCCGGGAGAATCCCACATGCCGCGGAGCGGCTGAGCCCATGAGCCATGGCCGCTGAACCTGCACGTTGGGAGCCTGTGCCCCGCAACAGGAGAGGCCACGGCAGTGAAAAGCCCGTGTACCGCAAAAAAAACAAACAAACAAAAAAAAAAAGATAGCCCCAGAAATACTGCACCTGGTTAGTAACCCTGGGAGAAAGAAAGCTTCTCTTCCCATTAGTCGAAAGTCATGGAATTCATTCCTAATGGACTGTCTTATGTCGTGTGCCCATCACCACACAAGTCACTGGGGCCAGAGAAATGGAGTACACTGATTGGCCAGTCTGAGTCATGTGCCCACTGCTGGAGCTCGTGCTGAAGCAGCACATAACTGAGAGCTGTAGGGAGAGATGCCCCAAAGGGAAACCTAAGTGTAGTTACCATAGGAAAGTCTCCTGGGCAAGATAAATATCATGTGCCACCACAAAAAGAACTCAGCAAATATTTGTCAATTGATGTATTGATTAGTAAGTCTGGGATAAGTGAAATGATGATAAATACGATGTGTGAAGGGAAACACAGCCAAGATAAATTGTGAAATGGAGCTACAGAGGTGGGCAGTATCCTACGAGGCCTCTTGGAAATAAATCAACAAAAAGGAGCTGACCTTGACTGTTTGCACTGTTTGAGAAGAATTAACTGAGTCTATAATCAGTAAACAATCCTGAGGGCTTGGTAAGGTGAGTTCTGCCTTCTGTGATATGAAAATTGTGTCATAGGTATCAGAAGGTGAACATGGCTAACTGTCTGTGATTGCCACAAAACAAGAAAAATGAAATGAAATAGAAATCTTAAATCAGTCCTTGAATCACAACAGATACAATTATGGAAACTAGACTATATATTAATCAGATTTTCATGTATTACTTTCAAAGACTTCCCTAAAAAGCCATGAGGAAAAGGGACCTCTTATTTGAACTATGGAATGATCTGAATTGGCAACAATATACCAGTGCTTCAAAAGAAAGTCAATTAGTGCTATAAAAACAGTGTCTATAAAATACATGTAACCTTTGATAATTCATTATATTTGCAAGGCAGAGGAACCTTTAAAAATGCATCCGTTTTTTTTCTTAAATGACTTAATTTTCATTATTATACTACTTTAAACAAATTTTAATTAATGCATTAAAAGCTTTGAGTAGTTCTTACTTTAACCAGCAACTAGAACAAGTTTCAAGAAGACTTCAAGTCCAGCCACATGCCTCCAAGAAAAGCTACACCTACAGTATCACAGACAAATGGCCTCACGTGTCCATCCTGGCATGTCAGAATTCGTGCCACTTGCCCAACTCCTTGCGAAAGTCCGTTTTTACTTGGAAATGATTCATTTAAGATAATTAGAAAGGCATAACTTTTCACTTATTCATTCAGAAGTAATTTTTAGTTCCTACAAGCACTGTGCTAGGAAATAGGATACAAAAATGAATATGTCTCTTGCTCCTAAGGAACTCACAGACTGAAGACACCCAGGTGAGCCAAAATTTTCCATACAATCTCATAAGCACGGGGACAGGGGGACATGCAAGGTAAGAGGGGCTACAAACCTTATCTGTACCCGATCACACTATTTTAAAAGTTGGCCACTCCGAACTAATTCGGAGTACGTTATCTCCAAAAGTTTATATGTTCCTAATTTCTCCATCATTTCCACTCTTAGGCATTCCCTAATTGTACCAAAGGTAGAGTGTGTTTTATATGAAAAAAACTGCTACAGGGCAATCATTAACAGCGATTTACTGATATAATACCCGACCAGAGAAAGCACGATTTGCCATGATAAATTGTTCAAACCATGAGGAGCAGTAGGGCTGAAATGAATCTAGTCGTGAACAAAAAAAAAATGATTGAATAGAAACAGTTTGTATAAAAGGATACACTTGATATTTTCACTCTAGACATACAGATTAAGAGGCTGTCTATCAAGGTAAATCAATTTGAAAGTTGAGACTAACTTTCTCCACCCTCAAGAAATGGTTTGCAGGTATTTGTGGCTTTTCGTTTTGGTTTGACTATTATTTCATATTTTACTTGTAATTCTTCTTATGGAACACTAAGAACATTTATTTCTTCTTCGGTCAGGTTTGTTGAGATAATTTACAGCCAGTAGAATTCACCCTTTCTAGCGTACAGTTCTAAGAGTTTTGACAAATGGATATAGTCTTACAACCTCCACCATAATGAAGATAGAGAATAGTTTCAGCATCCTGAAAATTTTTCCCTGCCCCTTGGAAGTCAACCTCTAGCCCCCTGACAATCACTAATAAGTTTTCTGTCCCCATAGTTTTACTTTGTCCAGAAAGTCATATAAATGTAATCAACAAGTATGTAACATTTTGAGTTTGGCTTCTTTCACTTAGCACAAGGTAAGTGAGATTATCCGTGTTGTGTGTGTCAGGAAATGTGGACTGGGATATCATCCTTTAGAGTTTCCCTTATTTTTCCAAAGCCAAAGTCAATATGCAAAGCCTGGATCTCTTGCCATTTAGTTTGTCCCTGGTTAGGAAGAAACAGATTTTTTATCATGTCTGTTTGTTTACAGCATAGCAGGGAAAGAATAAACACTCTCGGGGAATAATCATAATCTGTGATTATTATAGGCACTAAGTCATATGTTTGTAAGACCCAAACTTTTGTTAGTCAAATGACTGGGCACTAAAATTAATTCGGAGACTCAAGGCAGAGTTTGAGTGTGGTTTTCCTTATTTTTTCATTATTGCAATAGCAACGGAATACCTATTTGTGACTTAATGGTACAACACATTAGTTTTCTTATCTGACCCACCTTTAACAAAATGGAATTACTATTGAGGCAAAGGAATCAAGAAGATAAATCTCTTACCAGGAGTAGGAGAGAATGGATAGAGGCCCCTGTGACCTAAACCTTGGTCATTCGAGTGCCACCTTCATAATTGTGCCTCTACCCACACGTTACCCATATCATTATTTATTTAACAATTATATGGGTCACAGTTTTACTTTGATAAATTTTCAAAAGGAAATTTTTATTCCTTACTCTTTTAAATGGAAATCCCTTGCCATAAATAAAACTATGAAAAAATATCCAACAATATAAAGCTCTACCTATATGAGTCAATGTACCTCCCCAAATCATCCTGAGTTCTTGAGTATCACTGGTGGAGCCCATATACACACCCACATATGCTTTTGGAAACACAGCAACGAGAGTAGCTGTCCCATGCTTTCAATGCTTTCTCCTTGACCATGTATTCTGTGCACACAAGGCAAAGAGTCTGCTCAGAGATCTAGTAAAGCATTAAAACCTATTTAAAATAACAAAGTACGATATGTCTTTCTACCTATGTCAGGCATTGGAAGCCTGCAACTTATTTGCCAAACAGGTCACCAGGGCTGATCTTTATGGAAATATGGACCAGATGTACCTTCTTCCTCATCTCTTCAAAGTGGCCCTTCTGAGCAAGGCCAAGGCCAGTGTGATTCAGCAATACCCACCTTTGTTAGGGTCTGTACCTCCTTACCCTAGACTAAAAAAATGGAACAGAACCTTGGCCCCAAAAGACTTAAAGAATTTATTCACCAATTCATATCTTTATGCTAGGATAATCATGTATTTGATGGTTGCTATAGGAATCTATGTAGACAATCATCACATTTTTAAAGGAAATACATTACTGAAATTTCTTCTGACCCATGGTCACTATGCTCTTTGACAAGACAGTTGACCTTCACGATGTTAATCATCTCATCTGTTTGAAAGGGACTAAAATGTTTGTTCTGCTTCCTGTTTAATAAAGCTATCAAAAGGATTAATGAGAGAAAACCTCTAGAATACTCCAAGCTCTTTCCAAAAAGGCAGCAGGAAAACAGCAGGTGCCTCTTGTGAACATACATTTGTCTTCTTCACGTAAACTCATCCTGAAGGACATCAGGCTTCCAGCTTATATTTAATTGGCTGATTATGTTGTCACTCTTGAGCTCCTTGCCAAGTTACAGGGAAGAGTTTTCTTGGAAACCATAGTTCCCCAACTTTCTCCAGCTATGCAGTTTAATTATATCTAGCAAAATGACAACAGAGCTCATAATTAGCCTGGAGATTAATTACTGCTGAATCAGTCCAAACACCACAGCTACCAAATTCAACACAGGTGCTTAGGTGAAGAGAAAAGAGTTTTCTCAATACCCAACAGAAGGTGGATATGGAAGATGTACTTTATGACTCTCTTCCCATGAGCTTAAACATACAACCTGTGCAAAATGCCTTGTGTCTTTATAGCCAGGATGCCCCTAAGTATTTTAAAAAGAACCAGACTCAAAAACATTTCAAATACTGATATCACATATTTTGAAACGTGCAGTGACTGGGGCATACTTTCTTTCTATACAAATTTCTTCAACCTAGAGCTCCCTTTCCCCTTCTCCTTTTATTGAGGGGTCTAAAAATCCTACATTAATTCATCTACTGTTTCTAAACTATGACTGAAAGAGTGATATAGAGAAAATTAAAAAGTGAAAAATCATGCTGTACCTCGTGTTCATCCTGTGACCTCTAAGAGTGACTATAAGCCCATAGGGTGGGTACCACACTCCCAGAGAGTTATGAATGCATCGTCAGATCAAAGGCTTGAAAGCCAACAACTGCCCAAGGGAACCTCCTATTTTCTCTCTGAGAATCACCAAAAGAGGAAAAAGCTAGATTAGGTAGGTAGAAAAAGGAAGGAGTTGATCCCATTTCACAAATGTTATCCATTTCTTACCCCTCTCTACGTACAAGTCACTTAAGGTATGTTTAAATATATGCACACCTAGAATCCAACAAAGACGAATTAAATCCCCAAGTGATTCTAACGTGCAGCCAGAGTTGAGAACAGCTGGTCTGGAGTAACCAAAAGGTCGGCCAGATGGTATAATTGCATAAGACTCAGGGAATGGACAGAACCAGGTAATGGAGAAGGAAGAAGCAGGCCAGAAAGAATGAAGTTACAAATCAGAATTCCAGAAGCTCATATTCTAAAGAAGTTAAAGGTGTGTGGCAATAGACGAACACTCAATTCTTAAACCATGTAAGAAACAAGTAAACCATCCCCTAACTAGAAGCTGATGTGATTGTGTTGAAGAAGCACTTTTAATGAATTTGTAAGATGCATCTGTTTGCTGGTTTGATTTTCTGTTGGCTTGTTTGTGTGTTTAGAGGAGTTGGGGGGTTTTGCTGCAAGTTTTTAAAAATAATCCTAATATTGACTAAAAAGAAAAACCATGTTCATACAACCCAAAGGGGAATCCATGGAAAGGAAGGAGGAAATGGACATCTAGAGAAGGCCTTGTGGAAAGATCCAAATAAGGGAAATGTACACAAATGTACAGCCCTGATGCTTGTACCTTGCTTACACCAGGACTGAGGGGAGCCGCGGCAAAGCCATTTGCTTGCACAAGGCTGGAGGAGAGATTACATGGCTGCCAGGAGAGGAATGTTGTCAGAGCGAGTTCGGAACGAGCTCAGCCATGCTCTCCAGTGCTGGGAGGCCCGACCACTGTGCACGCAGCCGCACCGCCATCTGTACAGGGCTGCTTCTCAGGGCTGGGCCAAAGCCGAGCTCCACCCCCGCCCCCGCCCCGCGAGAGGCGGAGCAGGCAACGTTCTAGAACACAGCTCTGTCCACTGGAGGGCAGGCGTATAAGGGCCACGAGGCGACCTCCTGGGACAGCCTCTGTGTGTGGGCACGCACGCCCACGTCCACACATGGTAGGAAATGGCTCTCAGAGAGATGTGTCCCCTTCACTCTTAGCTCTTGAGGTGGCATTGCTCAGGCTTGGTGCAGCTGTGATTTGAAATCTGAAGACACGTGTTCAAGACTCAAGTCTACATCTCACTTCCTGGATGACCACTGGCAAATCATTTCTGTGAGCTCTAGTGTTACCATTTTGTAAATGGAGGTAACAGAATTTTAGAGTTAATCTAGTCTAAGCATATCACTTTACAGTTGAAACTGAGAACCAGAGAATGTGAAGTGAATGCCCACTTTCAGCCAGCTAATGGATGGCTAAGCAGAATTCACACTCAAATTTCCCAACTTAAATTCAGTTTTCTTCCCTAAGCACTGCAATCTTCTGCCTCAATACTTCCCCTGACTCATAGGATGGGTTTAAGAAAGGATGTTAGGAGGGTAAGAGCTTCTGATTCAAGATGACGGACTGAAGACACACATCACTTCCAATGCCTCCCGAAAAGCCCACGGAACTTATGGGAAAGATTTTTAAAAGAAGGAGAAAGGGGAAGAAGAAGAATGAGAAGGGAGAAAAGGGTACCAGCAGTGAACTATGAACTGTGAACAAATCCTGGAAGATTGCGAGCACATTGGGATCCGATTGGTAGAGAAAATTTTTCAAAATAAAAAACCAGTTTAAGTTAAAAAGGGTGCCTTCATCAATAAGAACATTATTAAATATATTACATTATGAATAGGATATGTAATATTAAATTTAATATGAATGTATTAAATATATATTTATCAATATGTAATATTAAATATATTTTAACTCATATATATATATAATAGACTACTATGCAGCCCTTGCAATTCATAGAAGTAGGGAAGATCTTTATATACTGACATGGAAAGATATTAATTATGTAATGTCAAATGAACAAAAGATGTCAAAAGGATACAAATACAAACCTATTTTATGTGTGCATGTCATATGTTCCTATAGTAAAAATGGCAAATGCTCACACAGTGCTTGTTATGTAAATAACAAGCTATAAGCACCATATTCAAGGGTCAACTGTAGTTCTGATTCCTTGAGAAAATCATGCTGTATGTAGTCTTTTGAGGTTAGCTTCTTTCACTCAGCATAGTGCCTTTGAGATTATCCAACTTGTTATGTGCATCAAAAATTTGTTCCTTTATACTGCTGAGTAGTATTCCATCACATGAATGCAGCAGTCTGTTTATTCACTTGCCCACTGAAGCCCACATTTAGGCTGTTTCTAGTTTAGGGTGATTATGAATAGAGCTACTCTAAGCATTTGTGTAGAGTTTTTATATGAACACGAATCTTCATTCCTCTTGGGCAAATACCTTAGGAGTGTGCTTGCAGAGTCTTACAAGTATATGTTTAACTTTATATGAAACTGCCAGGCCAGTTTCTAGTGTTGCTGTACAATTTTGCATTCTCACCAGCAATGGATGACGTTCCTGTTGCTCTACATTCTCACCAGCATTTAGTATTTTCAGTATTTTGGTATTTTAATATTTTAGCCATTCTCATAGGTGTGTAGTAAGAATATATCACTTAAGTTCTTAAAAAATGGAAAAGAATTGAACAACATTGGCAAGTATAAAACAAATAGGTTGTCTCCTAAGCTGACGGTAGGAAGAAATACAAATAAGAACTGTTTTGGAAAATTCCATTCATCCATTAAATATTTCTTGAGCACCCAATATATGTGTCTGCTGGTCTCCTCACATGCATGTTTCAAAGTCTTAGGAATGCTCATGTACTTTATGATTTTACTTTTCATTTTGTCATCCCTATTTTCTATTTACTTATAATATCCACAGTTTGTTTCTGTCACACAACACAAATGCAGTTTTAAAAAAGTAGAGTTAAAAAAAGATAACATATTTAAATTATTATTTATATTAATAATATGGTATTTGGGAAAACATTGTCCTCTACAGTTACACAAGATAAAAGGAAGTCCAGATAGAGTGTACTCAGCTATAGAACTTTACCTGTTTGTTCCACCCTGAATCTATGTCTTGTCATCTATCAAAAGCACCGTAACAGGTAGAAGAATTAGTTTATTCCCTACAAATGCCTTGTGAATGCTTGACAATGAGAAATTAATTAGAGAAGATATAAGGGCCAATTGATTTTCTGGCCGCCAACTGTCCACTTTGCAGATTATTTATGGAAGCCAGAAAATAGAAAAAAGGCAAAGACATGTGCCTGGGCTGGAAGGCAGCAAGGGGCTGCCCAGGAATTCAATTACAGTAATCCCTGCTGGCTCAGGACTTCCTTGCATCTTTGCCATGTCCTCCTCACCAAACCTGGGCCACCTGGGCCAAGAGACTGAGTGTAATGCATTAGCATCCCAAAGACCTCTTTCTCCCGATTTTGTATAGGTTGTCAACATCTTCAATAGTACAGAGAGAGATGTGAGAAAGTCCGTTTTGAAAATAAAAATTCATATTACAAAAAGACTGACCGGGCTTCCCTGGTGGCGCAGTGGTTGAGAGTCCGCCTGCCGATGCAGGGGACACGGGTTCGTGCCCCGGTCCGAAAAAATCCCACATGCCACGGAGCGCCTGGGCCCGTGAGCCATGGCCGCTGAGCCTGCGCGTCTGGAGCCTGTGCTCTGCAACGGGAGAGGCCGCAACAGTGAGAGGCCCGCGTACCGCAAAAAAAAAAAAAAAGGCTGACCAACATGGCCCCAGACTGAAGGAAAAAAATCAAGAAAAGAAATTATTCTCAGAAATTACACTTACCCAAGTGACGTATATTCAGGGAAAGACCTGCATTTCTCCCCAGGGTAGTCTCGTGTTGGTTCCTGACCCCAGTTCTCCTAAACCAGGTGAAATTTAACTAATTGGTTAGAAATGCTTTTCACAATTTCTTTGTGTAGGGTCCTAATCATAGAGGCCTAGAATTTTAAGTTGGTTGAATATGTGATTTTATATTTTAGTTCAGATTTCATAGATGGGACACAGAGGCTTCGAGAAGGGAGATGACAGCAATGTCAGAGCAGAACCATGACCAGAAGGAAAAGTTTTCAGATATCCAGTCTATAACATGGGTCAAACTTATTTACTTCACATAACTGTCCTGCCTCTTCAAGGAGAGCTATTCAAATGCATTGCTTTTGGAGATTACTGCCATCACCTATGACACATGGTGTTTATAATGACATTTCCTTGCAGAAATGCCCCTCAAGAAAGCAGAAGGAAGAGGAAGAAGAAAATCTTCAAAATGCACATGAAAAACTACTGCAAAGTAGTTGAGAAAAATATTTTTTCACTAAAGTAGGTTTTAAGCATAAATAGCTCATTCTTAATGAGATCCAGCTGATCCCAAACATTTTACAATTTCACTCCATCGTATTCTAGTAATCCTGTCACATGGATCAAGATGCATAATACAGCTACAAAGTAAGTTCAATTCCTCAGTCAATTTTTAAAGGAGTGAAATTCAGCCACAGTACTTCAGCTATCACTATCTATCCAAGAACGACTGGTATGGACTTGGCCTTCCATATCCTTTCTATGAGTAAGGATAGAAAGGACCCAAGAAAATGGAAGAGATTTCTGGAAGCAAAGATAAATAATGGATTTTCCATTTCCAGGGAGTCCATTCCTTAGGTATATAAAAATACATTTAAGTTATAACTACTCAAAATCCTATCTTATTTTTATGTTATTATCCATATTTAAGGTCTGGAGCATCTAAAAATAATGTGTCTAACTGATGTGATCTGTCCTAGCACAGTGACTGCCAGCGCTGGTTGAATCCTCCTCGTTCAGCTACCTCTCCTTAAGTATCTGAAGGGATACTTTTATTTCAAGACTTTATAATAATCATAACCAATAATTATTAAGCCCTAACTATATGTCAGGTGCTCTTTTAAGCAAATAACATGTACTAATTCATTTAATTCTCAAACAAACCTCTGAGCTGAGTACTACTGTTATCCCCATTTCAAAGCTGAAGAAACAGGCAAGTGAGGCTAAGATACAGGTGGTCAAAGTCACAGCATATAAAAGCTGGGAAATGAACCCACGCTTGTGAAGAAACAAAACCTATTTATGAACAAATTATGTAGTTTATTCGAGTTAATTTAAGTGCACGTGGGAATAGATAAGGATATGCAGTAAATTACTAAGAATTAACGTGGATAACCATGGTCTGGGTTTATTGTTAACTCCACCTCACTACAAAAGCTATGAGCAAAAACTGACTAGAAGCAGATCTTTATCCTGGACCACACCCGTCTTGCTGCCTGGTGCTGTGTCCCTTCTGCTTCCAGTAGCTCCACGTCTCACACTCAGCCATGCTGCCCTTGTTTGGATCATTCGGTGCCTTTTTTCATAACAAGTAAATATACTGCAAAGAGTTTTAACTCCTTTCTACTATTGCACCATTTCAGTCCTTAAAGCAGAGAGCTTTCCTGCCTTAACTATAAAAATTTCTTGTCCATGACACATATGAACATATCTACGAAACAGAGACTCACAGACAGAGAACAGACTTGTGGCTGCCAAAGGGGAGTGGAGGTAGGGGAGGGAAGTATTGAGAGTTTAGGATTAGCAGGTACAAACTAGTATATACAGAATGGATAAACAACAAGGTTTTACTGTATAGCACAGGGAACTATATTCTATATCCTGTGATAGGGACTTCCCCAGTGGCGCAGTGGTTAAAAATCCGCCTGCCAATGCAGGGAACATGGGTTCGAGCCCTGGTCCAGGAAGATTCCACATGCCGCAGGGCAACTAAGTGCGTGCACCACAACTTCTGAGCCTGTGCTCTAGAGCCCCCGCAAGCCAGAACTACTGAGCCCACGTGCCTAGAGCCTGTGCTCCACAACAAGAGAAACCACCGCAATGAGAAGCCCATGCACCGCAACGAAGAGTAGCCCCTGCTCACCACAACTAGAGAAAGCCCGCACACAGCAACCAAGACTCAATGCAGCCAAAAATTTTTAAAAAACTAAATAAATAAAATTTATTTTTAAAAAATCCTGTGATAAACCATAATGGAAAAGAATAGATATATGTATAACTGAGTCACTGCTGTACAGCAGAAATTAACACAACATTGTAAGTCAACTACACTTAAATAAAATTTTAAAAATTAAAGATTTCCTGTGAATTTCTATTTCTCTAGCTATTTGTTGCTATCTTCACCAGCACTGAATGTGTAATTCCTTCCACTGGCACGCCCTCTGCAAATGCCTTCTGAGAAGCTGTGAATATCCTCTGAATTGTACAGGTCTCCCTGGCTTTGATAGCGCTTAGATGGGCATCTATAGGGCTGCCCATAGATCAGAGCTTTTTAAACCTGAATGTTCATGTGAATCACCTGCAGATCACATTAAAATGCAGACTCTGACTCAGTATTCTGGGGTAAGGCCTGAGATTCTGCATTTCTAACAGGTGATTTCTTCCAGGTGACATTTATGCTGCTTCAAAGACCACACTGCAAGCAGCAAGGACCTCACAGACTTCTCTCTTCCTTATCAGTTTCTTTTATCCCACTATTAATCCCCCGGTATCCTTCTTCCCTCTCCCGCTTTAGCTGCAACAGCTGCGTTATAGTATTTTCACATGCAACAAATGTTGTCTCATCAGAGTTTTTTTTTTTCCTGTTTCTATGGTCCCCAACACGTATGTTTCTCTGTTCCCCTAAGAATATAATTGACCAAATAATCTAGAAATGTTCTCAAGGTAGTAATTCAGGGCAACTGAAAGAGTGAGGAAAAACATCACCAGTATTACCCTTAGAAATATTTAATTCATAAATGGATAGGCTTTGAAGTTACCCTCTTCTTAGCTCATATTTATTCTCTTCTAGCAGCTGAAAGTCTAACTTAGGAGGAAATGGAAAATAGATGAGAGGAGGGCTTTGCCCAAGAGAGCTTTCATCAGTAAAGTACCAAAGTAATTACTGCACCTGACAAATTCCTACTCCTTGTTTTAACCCAGTTTTAATAAAAGAAAGATTCAACAGTGGTTTATATTACCTGGCATTGCCTTTAATTTCATCAAGCTCCAATATGAAGACTTGCCACGTTTACAGTAAACTGCTTTTTCTCCTGAAGTTCATTTGTGAAGGCAGCTGCTGGGGCTTTAATCATCTTTTCTTCCATCTTTCATTTCTAACACACTGTGAGCGATAATGGCTCTCCCAGGCACCCCCCTGCAAACTAGGCAAATTCTCCTTCACGTCACTCCCAGGTAGTCAGTGGTAGAGAAAGCATCTACTAATTAACAACTGAAAGGCCATTTCAAATGCTCTGGCTATGAAAACTTAGCATTTCACATTCACGGTGGGCCATATCCAAAGGAAGGTCCTCTGACCTGCTGGACCAGATTATATTTCTCCGAGCTTAGGAACAGCAGGCAAACTCTTGGCATTTCAGAAGTTCCGTTGAAATCTAGGGTAATAAAATGCTGCTCATGTTCGAGAGCACAAAGCCCTTAGAATAACCTTGTCAGTATTAAGCAGATCACAGGAGTTCAAATCTCAATCATTGAGGCCCTATTGTCTCAAGGAGCACTTAGGAAAACCTTCACAATGTTTTATGCCGCCAGGATAATTCTTTTAGCATTGATACTACTTAAAAAGTTCGTTTCCTATGACTTTCTCTAAAAACCTGTAGGCAGCAAGCTTTCGCATGATTTGAAGAGTGTTTAAAATTCAGTCTAGAAAAGTTCCGGTTCAAGATGGCAACGTAAGAAGATCCTTGAACTCACCTCCTCCCACAGACACACTGAGTCTACAGCTACATATGGAAAATTTTTCTCTTAAGAAAACCGAAAGTCCAAGTCCGGATGAATGACCACTACACAACTGGCAAACAAGAAGGAAACCACATGGAAACGGGCATACAATCTCGATATAAACACCACCCCCAGCTCACCCCAGTGAGCCACAACCGGGAGAAAACTCAAAACCCGGAGCTTCTCCCCAAGAAAGAAAGAGTTTGAACCCCACATTGGACACCTTACCTTTCAGGACCTGCACCTGAGAGACGAGCCCCCAAAAGCCCTAACTCTGAAAACCAACAGGGCTCACATCCTGAGACCCACAGAGCTGGAGTTATCTGAGCGCCAGCTCTTAAAGCGCCCCGTGCTCAGATGTACCCGCCCCTGGGCCCAGCTCAGAGGCAGCCAATCAAGGCCTGATTTAACATGAAGGAGGATCACCTGCTTATATTAGTGTTGACCTGAGGGGCAGGCATCTAATTTAACACACACCTCTAGAAGCCTGCTGGAACATTCTCCAGGGATGGAGACTGGCGGGGCCATCTTCACACTCTCCCTTTGCTGTGCTCCAGAGCCCCAGTATCTCCCAGAAGGAGCTCTTTCCATGCGCCTGGTGCCCAGATCTCTGTGGCTGCCACCTGGGGCGGGGGGTACCTCTTGACCACCTGGCTCTGCAGGCAAGTGGAGCTTGCATTCCTGGTCCCCTGGGACTGTAAAAATCAGTGTCACCCAGAAAGGAGCTCATACCCCAATTTTTGCAGCTGATGCCAGAGTACATATCCCCATGACCTGGCTCTGGCAGGCAGTGGGGCTTACACCTGTGGGTCTCACACAACCAGAGGAGAAAGAATTCTTAAGCAGCTACCACCCCCCCACCCCCCACCCCCGGGCACAGCAAGAGGCAACAGACCCAGAAGCCTATCTTTCTATGAAGAAGGCCTATTAGCTTATCATCATGGCTGTGGCCTGAGGGGCAAGCTTCTAATTAAACACACATCTAGGGGTTGACTGTAATCCTTTTCAGAGGCCTTGGAGGGCAGGCACTGTCTTCATGCTCTCCCTCTGCTGCCCTCCAGACAGCCGGTGTCTCCTGGAAGGAAGCTTTACACTTGGCCACTGCCTTGGTTTTTGTATCTGGTGCCCCAGTTTTTGCAGTTGCTGCCCAGGGGATGCCCCTTGATTGCCTGGCTCTGGTGGACAGGGGGACTTGCATTTGTGGATCCTACGGGATTGTAGCAAATCAGAGAGATGGTTCTTGGCAAGCTGCCAGCCCAGGGACTGCGCCGGCGGCAGACTGACGCACATCCCCCAGTCATCTGTGAAGGATGCTTCCTGGCTTATCCTGGAGTTCCAGCCTGAGGCGCAGGCTTCAGGTTCAGCACACATCTAGCGGATTACGGAGCTGCTCGCCGTAATTACAGAATGCGGAATGCAGGCTGTGGATGCCATCTTGGCACTCTCCCTCTGCCTCTTTCCAGTTCACCAGTATCTCCCGGAAAGAGCTTATATACTTGTTTGGAGCCCTGATTTTTGTGACTGCCAGGTCACCTGGCCAGCAGGGCTTACACTTATGGTCCTACAAAAAATGTAGATGTGTACGTTTTCATACTTTAAAAAGCCACTGCCTGAGGGTCTGGCTTCTAAACAGCCTGAATCTAGGGGCCGAGATCCTCCCATTAGGGATGCTGACAGGTCTTGGCACATTCTCAATTACTGGGAGTTATTAAAAATACAATGGGCTGCTTGCATAAGCACAAAGGTTTGAGAGACAAAAAAGCATTGGGGCAGGGCTGAACAACAAGCGTCATCTCCTACACAAGGCCACTCCTTCAAGGCTGAGAGAGGCGCTTGTTTCATCTACTGTACAGAAACCAAAACAGAGTGTCAAGAAAATGAAGAAACAGAGGTATATGTTCCAAATGAAAGAACAAGACAAAATCTCAGGGAAAAAAAGCCTTAATGAAATGGAGGTAATAGGAAAAGAGCAACAGGATAAGCATCTCCAAATAAGGGGTGACAGTGACAGTGGCCAGCTGATAAGAACCATCCTTCCTGACAATTTCCTCTTTACCCCCATCTGGAATGTGGGTAGTCAATGTCCTGGGACAGAACTGGACCTGGGACAGGATTATAAGGAAGGGTCCTGGGACAATGAAAAACCCCGATCAAACTTCTACTTCTTTTCTTTTTTTTTTTTTAATTTTTTTTTTTTTTTTCCGCGGTACGCGGGCCTCTCACTGCTGTGGCCTCTCCCGTTGCGGAGCACAGGCTCCGGACACGCAGGCTCAGCGGCCATGGCTCACGGGCCCAGCCGCTCCGTGGCATGCGAGATCCTCCCAGACCGGGGCACGAACCTGTGTCCCCTGCATTGGCAGGCAGACTCTCAACCACCGCACCACCAGGGCAGCCCCAAACTTCTACTTCTTTGAGACCAGCTTGAGGTATCATCTGGTCTGCTTTCCTGGGGGCTCTCTGGCTTCCACAAAGGAGAGCCAGGTGTGTCATAAGAGGGAGTGGAGGGGAGTTTTATAATGATAAAGGAGTCACTCCAACAAGAGGATATAACATATGTAAATATATATGCACCCAACACAGAAGCACTTAAATATATAAAGCAAACATTAACAGACCTAAAGAGAGAAACAGACAGCAATACCATAGTAGGGAATTTTAAAACCCCACTTACATCAATGGATAGATCATTCACACAGAAAATCAATAAGGGAACATCAGCCTTAAATGACACATTAGACCAAATGAACTTAACAGGTATATATAGAAAATTCCATACAAAAGCAACACAATACACATTCTTCTCAAGTACACATGAAACATTTTCCAGGATAGATAATATGTTAGGCCAAAAAACAAGTCTTTTTTTATTTTTTGATTTTATTTTATTTTATTTATTTATTTATTTTTGGCTGTATTGGGTCTTCGTTTCTGTGCGAGGGCTATCTCTAGTTGCAGTGAGCAGGGGCCACTCTTCATCGCAGTGCGCGGGCCTCTCACTGTCACGGCCTCTCTTGTTGCAGAGCACAGGCTCCAGACGTGCAAGCTCAGTGTCCATGGCTCACGGGCCCAGATGCTCCGCGGCATGTGGGATCTTCCCAGACCAGGGCTCGAACCCGTGTCCCCTGCATTGGCAGGCAGATTCTCAACCACTGCGCCACCAGGGAAGCCCCCAAAAAACAAGTCTTAATAAATTTAAGAGTACTGAAATCATATCAAGTACCTTTTCCAGGCACAATGGTATGAAACCAGAAATTAATTACATGAAGAAAGCTGGAAAATTCAAAAATATGTGGCGATTAAACAACATGCTACTAAAACACCAATAGGTCTGGGCTCCTGCTTCAGCTCCAGCTCCTGCTCCGCCCCAAGATTCTCCAACGGCCTCTGCTTTAGGAAACTCAGCCCCTCCTTATGCTTCAGCCTGCAAGCGACCAGAAGACCATAAAGGTTTAGGAATAAAAATGAAACCCAACACCCACAGGAATAAAAGTCTCAATGTCCATCCAGTCATAAAATCCAGTGGAGGTGCTGGGGAAACTGCCCAAAGGAGACAGCATTGCAGACAGAAAAGAGAAGGACAAGTGAAAAATCCACCTCCTGGGAAACCCTTGAAAAAATAGGCAATTTTTACAGTTGCGAAAACTAGCCTAGCGCTCTGCTCAGTGAGAGAGGAGGCCACGAGTTGAGATGTCGGGCAAGTGCTACGAGACTCCATCTGTCCACAGGTCTCTCCCCCAACACCCGCAGCAGGCAAGGTGTTGCTCCTCCCTCCTGCTTGGCCTGACTGAACCCCGTTTCTCAACAGTCATTTTGGGGGGTTGATTACAAAGCACACATCATGGATTCTAGACAGCTACTTTTAAACATT
The DNA here is from genome assembly GCF_949987515.2 of Delphinus delphis. NCBI lineage: Eukaryota > Metazoa > Chordata > Mammalia > Artiodactyla > Delphinidae > Delphinus > Delphinus delphis. The sequence goes on along the minus strand of NC_082688.1, from coordinate 37,638,895 downwards.
AAAAACTTTCCCCTAAGAGAGAATAACAGACCTTAAAGACGATCTCTTTTCACTCTTTCCATTTAATAATATATATACCTTTTGACATTTCTCAAGAAAGAGCCTACAGACCAGATATTGTGTCAGGCCTATCTTTCCACGTAGCATCTAATGGAATTCAATCAGCACCTGAGTTTGTAATCCTAACAACATCCTATGTAGTTAGACCCTCACAATTACAAAGTGCTTCCACATCAATGATCTCATTTGCTTCTCACAGTAAACCTTAAGGAAGGAAAGGGAGGTAATGTCACCCCCACTTTACAGATCAGTAAATTGAGACATACTGCCACTTTGTCTGGCTTATTGGATTAGACAGCAGCTTCCTTGGAAGGCACAGAGGGACTGACTCTGAGGGGGGGTGCATATTAAAGTTTCAAATCATGGCAGCAACGTGTCTCTGGAAAACAGGATCCTGAAAAGGGGGTTTTCGGGTAAGAATGGGGTAATGAAATACTAGAGCGGGAAGACCAACACTACTTAGGTCACACTGTTGCCTGTGGAGAGCTCTGGGTGAGTGGCTTCCTTCCCTAACTTTCTGCTTTCTCAGCCCTATCCATTCTTCAAAGCCAAACCCAAATCCCGTCCAGGAGCCGTTCCTGAGTATCTAGCACAGAGAAACCATAATAACGACACCTTAAGATTTCCATGTGCCCTAGCTCATCACATCACGGTAAGCTTTCGAGGTAGGCTTCGTAGTCCGTTTTACAAATGAGGAAAATGAAGCTCAGAGGGGTTCAGTAACTTTTCAAGCTGACACAGCTAATAAGCAGCAAAGTCTGGATTTCAAACTACATCACATCACAGCGGCCTCACCTTCCTGTACATGTATCACATCTTGTATATTGCCTGCCCAATGTGTCCCTTAGTTCATCAGCCTTTTGTTGTAAGTTCTTTGAGGGCAGACAGCAAGCCTTATACTTCTTTGTAACCACCCCCTCCTGTACTCAGCAGAGCCCCATGTACACAGTAGGTTCTCAATAAGCATCATATGTTAAATATCTATTTGGTAGGAACAGTAGTTATTAAGAGGGATTTTTTTGGTACTCTGAATGTCAGGGTCTCTGCCGTATATAATTAAAACAAGAGTGAACATGGAAAAGAAAGAACAAAACAACCAATGGGTCAAAGGAGAAATCGAGAGAGAAATTTAAAAATACCTAGAGAAAAACAAAAATGGAAATATACCAAAATTTGGGGGATGCAGCAAAAGCAGTTCTAAGAGAGAAATTCATAACAATAAATACCTACCTCAAGAAACAAGAAGTCTCAAACAACCGAACTTTACACTTCAAGGAAGCAGAAAAAGAAGAACAAATGAAGCTCAAAGTTAGTAGAAGCAAGGAAATAACAAAGATTACAGCAGAAACAGAGACCAAAAAGACAATACAGAAGTTCAATGAAACTTAGAACTGGTTCTTTGAAAAGATAAACAGAATTGACAAGTCTTTAGCTAGAGTTACCAAGAAAAAAAGGGAGGACTCAAAATAAATAAAACAGAAGTAAAAGAGGAAATATCACAAACGGTACAACATAAATACAAAGGATCATAAGAGACTACTATGAAAAATTATACACCAAGAAACTGGACAACCTAGAAGAAATAAATTCCCAGAAATATACAACTATGAAGAGAGAATCATGATTAAGTAGAAAATAGGAACAGACCAATTACTAGTAAGAAGACTGAATCAGTAATCTAAAAGGAGGTCAACATCATTAGTCATCAGGGAAATGCAAATCAAAACCACAATGTGATATCACTTCACATCTGTTAGGATGGCTATTATCAACAAGACAAGAAATAACAAGTATTGGTGAGGATGTGGAGAAAAGGGAACCCCTGTGCACCGTTGGTAAGAATATAAACTGGTGCAGCCACTATGGCAAACAGTATGGAGGTTCCGCAAAAAATTAGAACTATAACTACCATATGACCCAGTAATTCTACTTCTGGGTATTTATCCAAAGAAAACAAAAACACTAACTCGAAAATATATATGCACCTCCATATTCACTACAGCATTATTTTACAATAGCCAAGATATGGAAACAACAGAAGTGTCTATCAATGGATGAATGAATAAAGAATTTTATATATATTATATATACACACACACACATACACCCACGATGGAATATTACTCAGCCATAAAAAGAATGAAATCTTGGGCTTCCCTGGTGGCGCAGTGGTTGAGAGTCCGCCTGCCGATGCAGAGGACACGGGCTCGTGCCCCGGTCCGCGAAAATCCCACATTCCGCGGAGTGGCTGGGCCCGTGAGCCATGGCCGCTGAGCCTGCGCGTCCGGAGCCTGTGCTCCGCAACGGGAGAGGCCACAACAGTGAGAGGCCCGCGTACCGCAAAAAAAAAAAAAAAGAAATCTTGCCATTTGCAACAACATGGGTGGACAGCATGATGCTAAGTGAAATAAGTCAGACAGAGAATGACAAATACCATTTGATCTCTCTTATATGTGGACTCTAAAACAAACAAACAAAACACAAAACAAGCTCACAGATACAGGAAACAGAGTAGTGATTGCCAGAGGCAGGGGGTGGGGTGGTAGGAGAAATGAGTGAAGGGGGTACACATTTATTTTTAAATGTTTTTAAATTTAAACAAAGAATCTGTGTTACAGATCTATGACATAACTTCATTAAAGGAAGGGGAGTTTATCTGAAAATGAGTAGACATTATAAGAGTGAGGACTAAAGGAACTCTATAAATAAGCACTCTTCTCTCGTTAATAAAGTGGTTTCCCTCAGTTCTCAGTTCTGATACCACTATACATGTGTACTGGGTTTGAGCAAATCATCAAAGAGATGATGAGTAATGGTTAAAAAAAAAAGAAGAGACAAATTTTTTAAAACTAAAATACTGTTAATTCTGTGGAGGTTTATTAATAAAAAATAATGTTTAAAGGGGGCAATGTCGCTCATTCTGGTTCTGAATGAGTCCTTCCTCTCTATAAAAAGCAGCAAACTTTGTGACTATATAGTGATTGCTCCCTGCCCCCTGGTGCCAGGGCTGGGGGCTGCAGGATTCAGGGCGCTGCAGGCCTTTTCTTCTTTGTCCCGCAGCCCCTCTTGCATCCTCTCTTCCCTCAGTTTCCATTACCTCTCTCTTTCCTGGTTATCTTCACTTTTCTCTAACTGCTCCTTCTCAGCTCCTCTGCCGGCCCCTGGTCTGTTTCCCCAGAGCTTTGTCCTTCACTCTCACATTGTGCAGATTCCCCAAGGGACATCTTCTAAACCCAAGACGCCCATGTCGTCCATCCTGTATGTTGAAGACCCCTACTTACATCTTCAGGCTGCCCTCTCTGCTGAGCTCCAGAACTGGACCCCAAATATATTTAATCACAGGTGTTTATAAAGTTTCTACTATGTATGACATAACTGGGTAGAGAATATCTCTACCTGTTTAGATAATTCAAATGTGACATATTAGAAACTGAATAGATCATCCTCTCTGTTTCTGAATGGCATCATCAATCACCCAAGCCAGAGAGGGAAAGAGAGAGAGAGAGAGAGAAGGAAGGAGAAGGAAGAGAAGGAAGGAGAAGGAGGGAGGGAACAAGGAAGGGGAAAGGGGAGGGAGGGAGGGAGGGAGGGAAATAAAGGAAGCAAGCTCAATGCTCAGTCTAGTTTGTGGGCAAGAAGTTACAAAATTTATACTGCGGAAGTGTAAGTCAGTAACCGAAATGCAACTGAGATATGGCATCCATGATGTCTACGGAATAAAAATACTCAAAAGTACCTAATTCCAAAATTGCTAGGACATTTCTAACATAGAAGTGTATTTTATAAGTTCTCATAGGACTGCTTTAAGGATTGTGCCTAACTTAAGTCTTCTATACCAGGAAGCTGACCAGATTCCCCAAGGAAATGCCTCGGACCTCCACACCCAAAGCACTGGGTTCAGGGCATTGCACACTAAAGAAATGACTCCCACCAAATGCTCATTCCTGACCAGGCAAAAAAATAACTCTCCCTATTCCTGAGGTCTGATAGCAGGTGTTTCAGTGAAATGCCAACGAATGAGCCAGGAACGAGACACATCATTTTCAAAAAAGCCTGTGCCAGCAAGGAGAGTGGGAGCAGGAGATGGCAATGAACTGGGGACTTACAGGAACAAAGAATGCAGGGACAGAGCAGGTGTGGCAGGGAGATGCTTTCCTGGGATCCATGACGTCCCTTTGACCATACACATCAGAGAACTGTTCAGATGAGGTCAAGAAACTCAACAGTTGGTATTCAACATACCAGCTTGGCCAAATGCATCTGTCAGTGTGACCTGAATTGCCTTGGGTCTCACCTATTTGTGGGCGTAAATAGAGTTCGAGAAATGGTATCAAGCAAAAATTTCCTGGTTTACGGTTCTGTCTTGTTGTAGCATTTTGGTCCCTAAGTACACACACACTGAGTCTGCCCAGGACTCTGAGCATCCTCAGAGATGTTTGCATGGGTTTCAAAAACATGTTCCATCTGTTCTTCCACTTTGGCAGCCACTGGGATGTCAGGTGTCAGCTAAGATATCCGAGGATGGCTCTGTCACACTGACACTGCTGTGTGCCCTCCATGAAAGAGCCTCATTTTCTAGTCTGCCAGGAAACCTGGAAGAGTGGTTCATACCCTGAAGATGGAAGGACAGCCCGGTGCGCCCTTCACTCTCCTTAGGGTCGTGTTCCATGTAGAAACACAGAGATGTTCCTCTTTCCTTAGGATACAAACCTAGTGCAAGGGGCTGAACAGAGGAACAGTACCTTCTTGCCTCCTTCATTTCCCCATCTCTGCATCCAAGTATTTGAATCAAAATTATTCCAAAATTCAAACTATTCTGTGAAATGCTTATATGTAATGCTGGGCCTGATACTTATGAAGTGGATAAAAGGTCTCTTCTAAAAGAGCTTCAGTGTTGAGAGAGAGCACCAGAATGGTAAGCCAGCTATAGCCTCAGCGACTACGTTTTCAAGGTTTAGTGGACAGTTCCTATTTCAAGTAGTCTGCTCCATAAATACATTTGTCTTCAGACAATGTGAAAATAAAATGAATGGAATACTGTGGAGCAAGGAGTACAGTAAGGCTCAGCAGGGTTTCATGAATAACTATGCAGTAAGGACCTAGAGGTCTTTTTAACCATTTTTCTTTTCCTTTCCATTAGAATATATGAAAATAAATTGCTAAAGGATATGAACTTCTGGGACTTCCCTGGCGGCACGGTGTTTAAGAATCCTCCTGCCAATGCAGGGGACATGGGTTCGAGCCCTGGTCCAGGAAGATCCCACATGCCACGGAGCAACTAAGCCCGTGCATCACAACTACTGAGCCTGCGCTCTAGAGCCCGCGAGCCACAACTACTGAGCCCGCGCACCACAACTACTGAAGCCTGCACGCCCTAGAGCCCACACGCCGCAACTACTGAAGCCCACGCGCCTAGAGCCCATGCTCTGCAACAAGAGAAGCCACTGCAACAAGAAGCCCACGCACCACAATGAAGAGTAGCCCCCACTCACCGCAACTAGAGAAAGCCCACGCGCAGCAACGAAGACCCAATGCAGCCAAAAAAAAATAAAATATAAATTAAAAAAAAAAGAATATGAACTTCTAAGTGCCCTTTCAGGCAAAGGCACTATACATTCTCATGTGTGAATTTGATAGTAAATGCATCCTATACTTAAATTCTTTCCTGGAGAACTGAACACAACTCTATACCCATACATATCTAAGGTTGAGAGCAGTTCGGACATAACCTGGGCTAAGCAGGTGTAGCCTTTCTTCCCATGCGTGGAACTGGCCAGACATCCAGGAGGAGAAGGGGGTATAGGATGCTGGTGGAGGAGGTGGCAGCTCTCTTTCCTCCCCAAGACAGAGGGGGTTTACGGATGACATGGACTCTTCTACGACAGAGTTTTCCACATTTTCTAAAAGGTACTTAGCGATTAAATGAGACAAAATTTAAACATTTCTTTGGCCCTAATTATATGTATCCTGAAACAAATCCCCAAGAAACAGACAAGACCCTTCAGGGAGCAAATACTCCCCTCACGGCACGTGATCCTCATTCGAAGTGAATTCAGTATTAACAGTTTGACATTTATTGCTGATTAGAGAAACTGTGAGTAAGGAGACTACAAAAATAAACAAAATATATCCAATAGTTCTCAAGGATGGGGGTCATAAGAACCAGCTGGGGAATTTGTAGGAATGGAGATTATTGGCCTTGCTGTGGCTTCAATCACTATTTGCAATTATTATATATATTATAATTCTATGCATTCATGCCTTTGCCATGTGGCCTAGAACTCCTGCCCTCTGTGTTCATGGTGAGCTTGGCCCTGCAACTTGCCAATGAACCATAGGTGTAAGAGACAGTGTGAGATTTCAGGGCTGAGAACTCCAGCCGGGTCACGGGTTTCAATTTGCTCTCTTGCAGTCCTGCCATTTGCTATATGAAGAGCAGACTCTGGATGGCTACTGGTCCAAGCGGATGAGAAACTCGTGGAGCAAACCCAAACGCAACCCAAACCACAGCCCGTAGCCTGGAACCCAGAGTCCAGCCTCGCCAAAGTGCATCAGACCCACAGACCCCTGAGCAAGTTTGGTGGGACGCTTGGAACGCAACACTGTCACAGAAATAGTTGAGCAATACATTTCACAACCCAACCCCGCATAAGACATATATGGTCCTCCACCCCGAATGGCTGAATCCATGGAATATGATTGGAATTCATTTATGATCTACCTAAAATAGCCTAGAAGCATTTTTTTTTAATTTATGCAGCAGTGGGTAATACCTACTTTAATTCTACTGCACAAACTTACAGATTCATACAGAAATTTACTGTACGACTAGTTATTTCCAATTTGCGCCAGTATATAAATTCTCTTCATCTCTCCATTGCTAGCTCATTATGAGATTACATGATCACTTCACACATCAATTCTTCAAAGGGGGCAATTTCAATTACATGGAAGCCTCCCAACATTGTCATTAACAAGGAAACATAGTAGGCGGCAAAATCCTGGGCTAGATGTTCATACAGAAGAACTAATGATTACCTCCACAGTCCACATTTCCTTAATTATAGCATCACATTCAGTAAAGTTAAAGCTTTGTCAGCCATCTCGGAGCTTGATAGGTTTGTGTGTTTATGGGGAGAAGGAATCCGTATCATTCAAAATTGATATGTTGTACAAGGGAAGGTTACCATCAGAGCAGAATGAAACAGATTGCACTGCAGTCTTCCTTTTTAAAATAACAAAGTCTCCCAAAAGAGAGAAAATAAATAGAAGGGCAAATCCTCTCTGTTGCTACATTGTTTCTAAATTCTGCACTCTCGTGATGCCCAGAAAAGAATTCATTCTACAGAGTATATACTTAAACATGAAGCAGCTTGACAATTGCATAAATTAATGAAAACTCTCCACCAAGAAGAGATCTAACGCGATGATGTTTTAAAACAATGTCTAATTTTTTTGCAGCACCCAGATGAGATGTAACAAATAATTTCAGCTAGTGCTTCTTGGGCTAGATGTGACAAGCTATGACCTAAATGAAAGAAATACTCTTGTTTTCTGTGATTATTTCTCCTCTGAAGGATAAAATAAATCTAATATAGATATTTTGCAAGATACACTATTAAGCTGGACTCAATACAGCCCTATAAAATGGAGAGCGTTGACTTGTGGGGCTGGAACGTGTGGAGGAGGTGGGCGTGAGTGAAAAAGAGAGAGAGGAAATACATCCTACTGAGAATGATGCAGGCGAAGAAATTATCCAGTCTTTTTGTGTTAGTTCCAGGTGACCCTGTCACTCAACCGACCTATCTTTCCTTTCCAGGTTTGTGAAGGGAGTGGGGAGGGAGAGAAATATTTGCCAGGGAAAGTATTCTAGCTAAAGTAGTACTAGATAGTACAGTTCAATGGAAAATGATATCAGCCTGGGTCTGAGGAGTCTTGATTCCTGTCGTAGCTTCACCATTGATTTTCTCTGTAGCTTTGGAAATGCCCCAGCCCCTCTGGCTCTCCATTTAATCACCTGCAAAATGGATCATCTCTAAACTACTGCTCTCCAGTGAATGTAGATAACTAGCACAAAAAGATTTACAGACAATGCTATGCAAAGAATATTATTCTAGCTAAATGATGCTCACCAAAAGAAAACTGTGTCCACCTCTCTATGATTTGATCATATATTTTTAGTAATAAGGTCATAAGTAATACTGGCCAAAAGGCAAATGAGTCACTCGAAATGTTTCTAGCTAACGCTTATTATGATCAATTTTTCAGGAAGGAAAAATCATACAAGTTTCACGATCTGTCTCAATTCCCCTTTCTAGAGTCATTAGCCCACACTTTCCACCATCTTTCTAGTTACAACATGCCACTGTCACACCTCAACTAGTATGTTTCATGCTAGTTTCTCTGCCTAGAGCCCTCCTCCGTCATAGCCCTTGACAAAAGATCTATGGAGGGGACGACTCATTCCCCGACCCCACACACTCCTAGAATGTGCTTCTTATGTCTGACTTTCCCCATCTCCCCAGATTCTTTCCCAGCTTCTCCTGCAGTACCCTCTTTTAGCCTTCCTCGAGGTGTCACCAGCCCTCCCTCAGGACACACCAAACTAGCCCCCTTGCTGTCCACCCCCGGAATGACAGAGCCCATTCCATGTCCTCTGTATAGAACTGTCTTTGGATTCGGCTGGTACTCATGGAGGTTTCTGCAGACTTAGTCTGGAAGGAAGAACGTATACTTCGTGGGAGGAAGGGTGCGATTAGCTCTGCTCATCTCTCTACACCAACATTACTGGGTTGGGGGCAGTGGTTCCTCTAACTGCAAATGCAGGTGGTCTCCATTATAAGTCATCACGTTCTGGAGGTCACCTGGGCCTGTGTATCTGAAGACTGCCCTCTCTACCCGCACTCAACCTAGGAAGCAACTCATAATACTGCTTTTGTAAGGCCAACTCTAACCCAAAGCCCAGATAACTCCCCCAGCCACGTTATCCTAAAAGTGCTGTTGCTGCTTTCCTGGGTCAGTTGTCACTTGACAGAAACCCATATTGACTCCTGGAGGCAACTAAGATGCTGACTGGTACCCAGTTCACTCCATTCTCTGATCACCAAATTTCTGCCCTTGTCGTGGGAGGCAGGAGCTTCAGTGCTTTCCACGAATGAACAATGTGTGTGTTTCATAAGGAAGCATATGACTAAAGTTACTTGCATGTATAAACAAGTTCCCCCCCAAAGACCTAAAATGGAAAAAAAAAAACTGTTTGTGAATTCTCACAAGTGTACTTGATGAATTAAGAGTCCCAGTGGGTGTGAGGGTCTCAGGAGAGTCTGAATAATGTGTTTCACCTTATTTGACTCTTTCCCATCAAATTAATAGAGGATTGATTTAGATTTCAAAAAACATAATTGAAATATTCTTATGCATAGAATGATCTACTAAAAACAAATTCATTGCTAGATCATGCAAGTCTGAGATAGGCAAATTTAAAACCTTTCTATAGGACATGTGCACATTTTTATAAAAGACAAAGCAGATGAACAGTATTTTTCTCATAGAAGGGAAATAGATTGTTTAAACACAGGCATTTTGTAAGTACTCCGTACTTCACAAATATGCAAATCTAGGCTCAATGGTGAAGAGTTAATTATTCTATTAATATCCCTGTTATATTTGCTTTTCTAACTTTATAATTTTGTTTCTTTTTTTTTTTTTTTTGACTACAAAATATCGAACCCTTGAAATCCCCAAATACCAGAATCTGTAAGTGTCCTGGATCTTTCTGAACTTGTTTTTAATGAAGAGGAACAGAACAAATCTGAGATAAACCCCTCCAACCCAGGCTTGACTGTTACCAACTTTGCCACTGACCCAACGTGTGACCCGGGGCACATCACTTATCCTCTTGGTGCCGTGTTCCTTCACCTGGAAAATGAAGGTACCATAATAAGAGCTCACCACCTCACAGGGCTGCAAGGAAGAGTCATGATTAATTCATTTCCCACACTCCAAACGAGACTCGTACAGCACGGTAATAAAATACAGGCAGTGAAGACACAGGTGTTTTAGGATTCTTAAGTTAATGAGATAAAGTATTACTTAGCTTTCAGATGCAATGGCAGACATATTTCAAATCTTGGGTATTATTTACCTTTAAACTGGAAAGAATATTCTCATGGAGAGAGCGGTGGGTGGGGCCTCTGGGGAATCTTGGGACCTCGGGTCCATGGCCATCTCATCATGCACCGACTGCCTGAGCTCAAGAAAGACACTCTCTTGCTAATCTTTCGTTTTCCCCATCACCAAAACGAGGAATCAGATTCCCTGTCCCTAAGTTCCCTGCCAAGCCAGACATTCAAGGATTTCTATCATATTCTTTTTCTCTATAAACAGCAATATAAATTGTTTCATTTTAAAGAATGTCTACATGCCTATAATGGAGTCACTTTGCTGCACAGCCGAGACTGGAACAGTGCTGTAAATCAACTACACTTCAATTAAAAAAAAAAAAGAGAGAGAGAGAAATTGCTTCATTTTACCTTACAGATCATTTTTTGGTGGTCAGATTTCCAATGGTAGCCCAGAATTATTTCTATATACACTAAGTTGGGAAACAAAGAAAACATTTACTTTGTTTTTCTCATTATAAAATAAATTCCACAATAAAATTATATGGAAATGTATTCAGAAAGAGATAGTAACACATTATCTTACTTCTCTTGTGAAAACAATTTGGTTACAGTTTCCTTCATAGTTTTATAAGAAGGAGTTATTATAAGTATTTTCCTTCATAGTTTTATAAGTATTTTTACTATTAATATTTTAATAAAAACAGGTTTACATGAAATACACTTACTACAAAATTGTCTTTGTGTTTAAAAATTCTTCCCGGTCAGCAAGTATAAACCTATTGCATTCTTTCTTCTCAACTGCATTAGATTCCTCTATGAGTCTATACCATAATATGGGCATCCTTTTAATAAATTGTTTTGTCTAATTTCCCCAATCACAAATTTCCTGTTCAGAAAACACATAGTATCTCTGTACATGTAAATGACTATTGTAGAATAATTAAACCAAGAGAGCAGCTTACAATCATATTTTAGGTTGTGTTTTGCTTTATTAATAAACCAACATGTCAGTATCCACCGTTTAGGCAAATATGGCTCAACACACTGTCCTGAAAGGCAAGTGAGGGGTACACAGAATGTAAGTTATTATATATGATAAAAACTTAATTAGCCACTTGCCTCAAAATGATTATATCTCTTTTAAAATATCTGCCTCCTTTGTTTGTTATAAGTATTCATTTAGATATATAAAATATACTAAGCAGCATTTCGTCTGCATCCCATCAAGCAAATTCATTGAGGTGTGAGGGCTTTATAAGCAGTGGAGCGGAAGACCATGCTATTACATGGATAAATGCTCCCGAGTTACTGAAGCAAGACAAAAACAATCTTGGGAACATGGATTTTGGAATATGCTGAAGCAGCCATGTTTGGGGTGATGGGGGAAAAAAGGGGATTGCTCATAAATAGGAAAAATACCGATGTCGTGATATTCCATAAAATTGAGTGTGCTTAGTCTGATTCAGACAAATTGTTACTGTTATGCTATCTGCCTATCAGATATTTTAAATTCATCAAGAAGCCACGGTCAGTTAAGAGACCTCCATAATGGAACGTTTTATAAGATGATTTTCTTTTAATCACCCAAAGGTCTAATAGGGTGGTTGGCCTGCTTCCCTAATAAAATTCAAATAGCTTTGCCACAGGTCAAAGTGAAGTTGGCCATCCTACAAGGAGTTCATCTGTGACATTCATAATCGCTGCCCAGTCTCAAGGGACTATTTGAGGTTACTGCTTCTGTCAGAAAATAAATAATCACACACCCACCCACACAGATACACACACACACACACACACACACGCAGGCACATGCACTGTAAGCAGCGGTTTCCTAGCCAAACAAATTTCAATCCATAGTCTGTGACTTTGCCTTATTAAGGCCTGAGAGAGTAGCACAACCTCGTTCTACATCCTCCTGGCCTGGCACACCTCATGATTCCTTCCTCACCTACTGCAGAGGTCAGTTTCCCTGTGGGAGGCATCACAGCCAGAGACCAGCAGCTCAGGACCTCTCTGCAGGTCCCGTTCTTATCCCTTGGGCTATGGCCTTGACTCTCTAGTGGTCCTGTAGCCTACCTCCCATTTCCTATCCCTCTGCTTCATCCATGCCTCTGCTGTACTTTCTGCTTGGCTTTTAGTGGTGTCTTCAGCCTTGAATTCTCAGGAATTAATCCCTCGGGCCCATTCTCCAATGCTGAGCCCAGATCCCAGGGTCTAAGGCCCTAATCTGGGAGGAGATTGAACCTACACAGTTGATATGCCTTTAATTGGTAATCACACATGGCACACGTGTGCAAGGGCACACACACATATGCACGCATGTTAATAAATGTATCCATGTATGGGTGAGCCATCCCAGTTACTCTTACAAGTAAAGCTCAAAAGACTTCCCAGGACTTGGCTTCTCTCCCTCCATATCTTCGATCTGTTTTCTCTTTCTGCATAACCTTACTGTGCACACGGTAGTAAGGTGAGATGGCCATGGCCGCTCTAGTCCTTCAAGTTCAGCAAAAACAGTCTCTGCCCCATCCCTGAATTCTCAGGCACACATTTGATTGTACTTTACTGGCTTTCAATCGGTCTCGTGACATTCCCTGAACCAAATGTAGTGGCCAGAAAATTATAAACACCGATGCCTTCCAAATTCACCTGAAGCACAGGTTGAAAATTGGAGAGAATCTCCAGGGAGACTCTAGATTTACTGCTGGAAGAAGAGAGAGTGAATGTTGGGGTGAATGATCAAGTACCTGGATGTTAAGATAACCAATTGCTTCATATTTTTGTGCCAGTTATAGAAATTCAGAAGCAGTTCAATCAAGAGTTTCTAATGACTCACAGACTCAGACAGTAGGAAGCCTTAGCAATCACGTAGCTCCTGGCTATTCAAAATATGCTTCCTGGACCAGCAACAATAGCATCACCAAGAAGCTTGTTAGAGTTACAGCACCTCAGACTCCCTGGACCTGTTGAATCAGAATCTGCATTTTAACAGTCTCCAGTATGTACAGTAAAGTTGAAAATTAATGATCCAAACTTATAAGTTTACAGATATGGAACCTGGGATGAGGCAAATGAAGATCCTTGGCTGAAGTCATACAGCCAGTGAGTGGGAAATAGAATCCAGGTCTCTTGCCATTCGTGGAAGGCTTTACTCCAAGTTGACACTACTTTGCATAGTCAACTTTTCAACCAATCACAATTATGTTTTTAATTATGTGCTTGTTATTAAAACATACAGGGGCTTCCCCGGTGGCGCAGTGGTTAAGAATCCGCCTGCCAATGCAGGGGACAGGGGTTCGAACCCTGGTCCAGGAAGATCCTACATGCAGCGGAGCAACTAAGCCTGTGTGCCACAACTACTGAGCCTGCGCTCTAGACCCTGCGAGCCACAACTACTGAGCCTGGGTGCCACAACTACTGAAGCCCACGCGCCTAGAGCCCGTGCTCCACAACAAAAGTAGCCACCGCAATGAGAAGCCCCTGCACCACAACGAAGAGTAGCCCCCGCTCGCTGCAACTAGAGAAAGCCCACATGCAGCAACGAAGACCCAACGCAGCTGAAAATAAATAAATAAAATTAAATAAAATTTTAAATAAATAAATAAAACATACATATCAGGATAGAAGTCAGCATAGCATAATGGTTCAGAAGTAGAACTCTGCAGCCAAAGAGGCCTGGATTCAAATCTCACCTCTAGCATTTTCTACCTCAGAAATTTGGGAAAGTTATTTGACTGCTGTGAAATGCAATTTCTCAGTTACCTACATTATAGAATTATTATAGGAATTGAAAAAGACAGGCATCTATGTATATTATAGATATTAAAAACTTAATCAGTATTTTGAGCACGTGGAGCTTAAAATATTATTTTTATCATTATTTTTCATAGAATAACTTTTTCCACCCATTTCTTCTTTTCATCTCTATCTTCTCAGGCATCAGTAATACAAAGGTGGATAAAGATGAGTGTCTGCCATCCTGGAGACTATATTCTATCAGAGGAGAAAGAATAGCAACAAACTGGGCTGTGACAAATGCAAAACCATCAGCATGCACGAAGTACCACCAAACCACAGAGAAGAAGCAATTAATTTTGCCTAGCAAAGGAGAACAAGCTCCTCAGAAAACATCATACAGTCTGCACCTGGAGGGGGCCTGGGCGTTCATCAAGGTATTCCATTAAACTTAGTTTTTGAGGAACGAACATGTGTGTGGTGTTGACAGTTGAGGGCATTAAAAAATAAATAAGAGAACGCCCCCAACAGCATCATAGGATCATAAACTGCTGATGGAGGCCGTGAGGCTCAGCCAACGTCTCCCCCAGGCCCTTGCCGTTAAGTAGGGCTGCGAAACGAGTTGTGTAATGAAGCAGGGGTAGAAGTGTGGTGTGTCCGATCCAGAGCAGGGTGTGGAAGAGAGGGCCCAAGAACACACATTCCATTCGGCGCGGTTACAAGATGGTGGAGCTTTGTGATAGCTCCTTGATAAGAGTCCCCTGCTGCCCAAGTTAGTCATGCTGTGTGGGTGAGAAATATACTTCGGTGGGGATAAATTGCTCTGACTTAGGGGTTGCTCGTTACCATAGCATAACCCAGAACACCTGACTCACGTGGGATGATAACGTTCATGGAGGGTAACTCCTGATTTTAAAGTGAAGAAAACCATAGCTTCTTCAGAAGGGGGCAGGGGGGAACTTCCCTGGTGGTCCAGTGGTTAGGACTTTGCCTTCCAATGCAAGGGGTGTGGGTTCGATCCCTCATCGGGGAGGTAAGACCCCGCATGCCTCAGGGCCAATAAAACCAAAACATAAAACAGAAGCAATATTGTAACAAATTCAATAAAGACTTTTTAAAAAATGGTCCACATCCAAAAAAAAATCTTAAAAAAAAAAAGCAGTGGGAGGGGATTGGCCTCAGAGAAGATGGGAGGGGCGGGGGGAAGATTCTTACTAAACCTACCAAAGTGTTTTACTAAACAACACTTTCTAATCATATTTCCCTGCTCACACAACAGTTTTTTTTCAGAATTTAATCTTGAAATCCTCCTAAGGACGCACACTTTCTCATGGCCAATGAAACCACCATACATCACTGGGTCATAGTGCATGTCAGTGTTACAAAAACAGTTATGAATCGCCTTAAGCAAAGCAAATCCACCTGTGCACCTTTGCGTGCTACTTCAAAGCCACCCGACCATCTAAAGTCAAACTTCTTAGGATTAAATAGGCTACAAGGTTGAGGCGCAGCGAGTGTCACTTTTAACCTCTAGCAAATGTTCACAGCCCAGTGGCAAACTCCTCCCAAACAACATTTCTAATGGGAGGGTGACAGACTTCTAACTAAAGCAGTTCCTGTGTGCCACTATAATAACCTATTCCTTTTGATTGCATTTATTTTTAATGATTATTTTCCCTGCGTGCCAATCCAACCTGTGCTGCCAGCCCAGAAAGAGGGGGAGGGGAGGAAGCCCGGACCAAGAACGTTGCCTTGGGCTGCACTGCCACCTAGAGGTACTACTGAAGAACTGACACATTGCTCTTCAAAGAGCAGTGGCCGGCTGTTTGGTTAAAAGGGGACCTTTCTCCCACTGCGTGGGGCTGGGTAAAATAACTGAAATGATTCCCTCAGCTTCACTTAAACAAAATATATTATAAAATATACAATCATAAGATATATAATAATTTTTCACTGAAAACACCCACGGTGGCCCTAAAGAGGAAGATCCTTTAAAGAATGGTTCTGAGGAGCTCTTGGAAAATAAGTTATTTTCATTACAACAGTTAGCTTTGCAGCTTGAACTGAATAGCTGGAAAATCATTTGGAAATGGATTGTTACAAAAGTCTGAACAGGTCCATCTGGTCAGAACTACACTTCAATTGCAAAAATGAAATTTATTCAAAAGTTATTCAGGTTCAAATCAGAAGCCAGGGAGTATTGTGGACATAGAAAAAAGGACAAGGCTGATGATGTCTTATTGATTACTGAAGTTCTGCAAATGACAGAATCTGACGGGTGTATTCCTAATTGTCATTATTTCAAGGGCAAACTCAAAAGTCTGTTGTTAACAAGGTCTTTGACTTTCTCCTCAGGCAATGTCAGCTTGTACACAAATGCAAGCCATTTTAAATACACCTGAAGAACTTGTATTTCGTGAGGACGTTATTTCCAAATGATTAATGCAATAAACACACAAGTTAGGAAAAAGATAATTTAGGCAGGCTTTTGGAGAGGTAATGATTTAGTCAACATTACTAATGATACTTGCAATAAAAGAGGGGCAAAAGCCAGAGACAAATCATTCAAGAGCTTGGGGATTTTCAGCTACAATCTCTTTGTGACAGTTTAAGCCAAGAACTATAGGCTCCTCTTTGAATTGAAGGAGCACAGGTATGTTCAGGAACACACCCCAGGACCACAGACTGTGTGGCTCCCTTCGTTTGCATCATTTCTCCGAGATCAAAAAACCTAGGGTTTTGATGTTGAAAGAACAAGAGAGCAAAGACACACAAAAAAGAAAAAAACATGTATTTTGCTGTGCAAAAATCCTATTACCCCTACAAATACAAAATCCAATATTAGGCAAATTAATAGTTCAACTCATTGGAAGATGGTTATTTTCAGAAGGGCAAAACAGCACAGTCAAAATAACTGTTTACATTTTTGAGTACTTACAATGGTCCTGGTGCTATCTTAGGGCTTTACTCATTTGGTCCTCAAGCGATGGAGTGCGGTGGACACTATCACATCTCCATTTTACAGATGAGGACAGTGAGGTCCAGAGAGGTTAAACAAACTTAACGATAGAGCCTAGATCACCAGGTAGTTAGTCTGTCTCCAGAGTCTGTACTCGTAAATATCATGCTAAGCTATCTCATTAAAGAACATTTTTTATTGGACAACACAAGAAACTACAGCTTCTCCCAGTGCAATTGTTCAAGATGATGCCTCCAATTGATGTAAGTCATTGCCTTCCTAGGGACCACTCCTGCTGCCACTTCTGTAGGCTTCCTTTCCTGCTCAGATGCCCATTCAGGTCAGATCACCTCACTAAGAGCAGAGGCCATAAACCCTATCAGTGTTCAGGACGCAATGGCTTTCTCTCGTGGATCCTTCTCTGGTTGGAGCTGAGCCAGCCCACTCTTCAGTCACCCCACAAGGAATTTCCTTTTCCCACCAGAGTCCACATGTGCCTTCCCCTCCCAGGCCTTGGGCAAAGGTGATTTTCTGAAGTCAATTCAGTATCCTGTCTGAGGTAGGTACTCAATAAACATTTGAATAGTATCAATGGAGTTATTTCCAAAGCTTAATCAAGCCAGAGGCGGTTCCTGGCAGCTCTTCTAACCTCACCCAAGATCCCTGATGGCTGAAGATAGAAAGTGGTCAATGGCCTACAGGCATTCATTGTTTTCCCTAAGATGCCCTCTGAAAAAATTGAAACACTGAAAAGTCTCAAAATAAGGATTTTACTGGTTCAAAAAAAAAATCAGGGATTCCCTAGTGGCGCAGTGGTTGAGAATCCGTCTGCCAAGGCAGGGGACATGGGTTCGATCCCTGGTCTGGGAAGATTCCCACATGCCACGGAGCAACTAAGCCCGTGCGCCACAACTACTGAGCCTGTGCTCTAGAGCCCGCGAGGCGCAACTACTGAAGCCCACGTGCCCAGAGCCCGTGCTCCACAACAAGAGAAGCCACCGCAGTGAGCAGCCCCCGCTCACCGCAACTAGAGGAAGCCCGTGTGCAGCAATGAAGACCCAACGAAGCCAAAAATAAATAAGCGAATAAATTTTTTTAAAAAATCAGCCACGAGAAATAAGACTCATCTGCGCATGTCATTAAACTAAACGCCTCTTTGCTGTAGATCCTTTCCAGTGAGGGTGAAAGGGAGGTCATTTAACTGTAACCCCCAGAAGCAGCCCCTGATAATGCAACATGTTCAGTTGGTTTAATTGTTAAGTCTTATGCTATCAGGATATGATAAAATCTACATTATCCATAGGGTTGGGGAAAAGGAAAGTAGAGGGAAATGAAATTCCCAGGCACATCCCTAAAATGAATCCCATTGGACCATAGCTTCTGTTTCTCTGGTTCAGAAGTATTGAATGAATGAATGAACAAAAGAACCAACAAATCAACCAATGAAGAAACAACTGAATGAAGAAACCAAGATGCCCTGGGCCAATCAAAGGTAAAAAGGTCACCACAGGCAGCCCCCGTAGCACATCTACGCAGTGGACGACCACGTAGACCATTCCCTCCTTGCACCCAGGCAGCGGCTGCTGCCAAGAGAGGCCTGTTGTCTAGCGACCTGGCTGGCCTGGCCAGGCGTTGGCGGGCTCCAGCAAGCTGAGCTCCGCAGAGCCAGAGAACGTGCTTGGCATTGGGCCCAAGAGAGAGCACCAGAGATGGAAGCCAGAGGAGGCTGTCTGAAACAGGTTTTCAGGACAAAGGAGGCCGGTGGTGGGTATTGGGGGTCAAGAGAGAGCCAAGGTGAGGATACAAGAGGCCAGTGAGACAAAGAAGCTTGGGCCAAGCACCTTGGAGGAGACGCGCAGGAGGGCTGTTTGTGCCAGCACCGTAGACCACAAGTATTTTATTTATTTGGCTGGGCTTTCTCTTTGCTTTGTGTTTATTTTTTAAAATAGGTAATACATGTACATGGAGCAAATCTCAAAAGTTTCCAAAGGGTATACCAAATGGTAATCTCATGCTCACCCTTGGCCATCAGTTCCCCAATTTTCCTCCCCTGAATTTCTTCTGGATACTTCCACAGGTAGCCTTTCCATATATAAGCATAAATGTATCTACATCCTATACATCACAAGCCATATCATATTGTACTTATCAGTCTGTACCTTTCTTTTACATTTACCAGGACATCTTAGAAATGGTTCCATAACAGTATATGTAGACCTGGTTCATCCTGATGGCTGCATAATATTTCCTTGTACAGACACACCACAATTTATCATGTCTTTTCAAAGGTATATTTAGTTCCTGTGCAAACTTTGCTGTAGCAAAGAATGCTGCAATGATATGCATTTTGGATGTGTATGAATGTATCTGTAAAAGTGAAACAGGGAGGTTAATAAAGAGTAAGTGCATTTTAAGTTGTGATATGTATTGTCAAATTATTCTCCAAAGAGGTGATACAAATTGATATTCCAAATGAGTGTGCCTGTTTCCCCAAACACTTGCCAACAAATAGGAAGAGTGAGATAGTATTATTGTTTTAATATGTATTTTTCGTATAATGAATGATGCTGTATAAACTTCATATGATAAAAATTGATGGAGACTTTAGGATTTCTTGGCATCTCATGTGTTACAGAGGATTAGACCCATTTCACAAGGCTGTGGGCAAAGGGGCCCATACTCTGGGATCCAAGACACCTGGGTTTGGAATTTGAGATGAGGTTCCGTTGATGGAGCACCTACTATGTGCAGACACACTTGCCCCTCACAACAAGCAGAAACTTGCTCTTCCAGAGTGCTATTATTTGAGAAAAGCTGATTAAATGGCTTTTCTAAAGCTACATGGCTGATAAAGGGAAGAGCTAGGATTGCAATCCACGTCTGTTGTAACCACACTCTGTGCTCTTTCTGCATCCTGGCATTACTAACTGCTAACTTGGAGCAACAAGGCCAGCAGATCTGAAATCAGAAAACCCAGGTATGTCCATCTGCTACTCACTAGCTGTGCGACCTTGGGTAAACGATAACCTCTTTAGGGGCGGGGAAGGTCCTCAGATTTCTCAAAGAATTTGTCAAAAAGCTGGAGTTGTTACCTTCAAGTCCTTCCAGGCCTCAGTCTGTAGTACCTTGTAATATGGCAAAAATTCAGATGTCCTGTAGGGAAAAGAAAAGCAAAAGCCCTGGCCTATGCAAATGCATCATCATCATCTCCTAAAATTTCAGTTGATTATCTTCAAAAACCTCATTTAGAAACAGACCACCCTATTCTAAACTTCGTCCTGAGTGCCACCAGCACGCATGAAGGAAGCATTTTTCCTCTCTCATTCATCTTCTTAGAAGAGTTCCTCTATAATTTTTTTCCTTTTGTTTTTTCTTCTCCCGCTACCTAAATAGGGAGTCATCTTACGCTTAGAAACCACAACTGAAGACAAATCTTCTTCTACACAACAGTTCATCTGTGTGTTGCTCCCTCATTTTAAACACTTTGAAGGCTTATGACTTTTTTTTGTTGTTATTGTTTCTTAATATATTTCTCTCATTTGGCTTTTTGAATTCCCTGGAGAGGCCCTTACGTTCTGGCTCGATCTGTCCTGAGAAGTGGGAAGCCAGCAGCAGCCTGTAGCCCTCTTCTGCATGGTATGAACAGGCCGGTGAGAGGAAGCAGAAGCAGAGCTCCCCGAAGATCCAGGCTGCCCAGGCCCAGCAAACCCTTCTAGAGAAGAAGGTCATCATGCTCATTACGGAAAAGTGCCTCAAGGAGGAAAACTCTCTGCAAATGAACAGCTCACATTTGTCTAACTCCCTGACGTCACTGTCACGTACCCCATTCATTGATGGTAGATGCCGGGGGCTGGACAACAGCCTAGCAAAGAGCCCGAAAAAACGTCTGCTGTGATCACAGACTAGGCGTCTAGCAATGTGCAAAGTACTTAAACTTTCTTTACCTTTTCACCGAAATTGCTCTTAATATAGATAAGATAGATGAAGAAACTAAAACTCAGAATGAGTTATGTAACTTGCTCACGGGCACAGTTGGAAGTGGCAGAAGTAGACTTCAAGGCCAGGTCTGTCAGCTTGTACCCAGTGACTCCTGTCCCAACTCCTGAGGATTCCTAGGTCGTGAGGTCAGTTCTCATCTAAAGCAGAAATTATCAACGGGGCAATATTGGCCCCAGATGGGACAAACTGCTTCTTGTAACAGTATATAAACAAATTTAAATAGTATATAAACACAGATGTGCATGTAGTATATAAACAAATTTCTAAGATATCTATGGTATAAAATTTCATGTGGGAGGCAACTAGGGAAACATGTCTAAATGACTCTTCAGTGAGATGATAATGAAAAAAAGTTGAGAAACACTGCTCTAGGCATACGCCTGACGCAGGTCTTCTGTGTCTTCTACTGTATCATGCTGCTTCCTATTCGGCCTCTTAGGCCGTTTCCATTAGACATATAAACCTCTTCCAATTAAGTCCTGCTAAACTTAAATTATCACTTAGTGAGCAGCTGATTTTAAAATCGAAGCAGCTCATAGTTACCTTACAAAATTTAGGTTGGGAAGCATTCAAGTCAGGCTCTGTCAAGGTGCGAGCACCAACATTTGGGTACAAACCATTTTCTCATTCCGGTCTTACCTCTCCTTGCTGCTCTCTCCTACCCCAGACTTTCCACTGTCTTTCCTCCACCTTCCTCTCTCTTCATGGTCTCCAAAGTCTACACAGGAAATGGTCTGAACTGGGCTTCAGAGGACAAGACCAGCCTGGGTAAGTTCATTAGCACGAAAAGCAGAGCCACTGTGGGTCCCCTCCTCTCTCATTACCAGCTCAACTCTTTACGTGAAATCAGAGCTGGGGAAATGATCACAACTTAATTCAAGCCAACCCAGTAGGAATTTACTGTTTACGAGAGGACCTGGGAAGGGGTGATGCTAGAGTGATGTGGGTCCTCAGGGAGCTGTTGATCTCTGCCCCACATTTTCCCCTTGAATCCCAGCTTTTCAGACAGAACTTTCTTACCCTCTACTATCTGATTTCTTCAGTCCTCTTCATCTTTGCTAAGAACCCCAAAATAACTCCAAACAGAACCCTAAATATTATCGTTGTTCTTTCGGTAATTGAAAATTACTGAAATGTTCAATAGTTCTCTGAGGCTGATCTCAATGGCTGCCTGATTCCAAAGACTTATTATCATTTCCTCTCCCCACAGTGTTTCCTGCCATCACTGTGTGCATTGAAAGGGCAACCACAGATGTCACCATGGATGTCACCTGCCCTCGATTGTTCTGAAAAGTGGATAAACCTGTGTGAATAGGATGGGGGAATCACTAAGATTCCTAATGGAACTGCTGGACTGTGATCTCCTAGAAGGTAAAACATTGTTCTGTGCACCTGTTTGGTCCTCTCTTCCCCAGCACCCTCGCGACTCAAAGCTTCTGGCTGTAGCAGGAATTCTGGAAATGTCTGAGGACTGTATTTGTTTCCTAGGGCAACTATAACAAATTACCACAAGCTAGGTGGCTTAAAACAACACAAATGTATTCTCAGTTGTGGAGGCCAGAAGTCCAAAATCAAGGCGTTGGCAGGTCCAGGCTCTCTCTAAAGGCTCTAAGGGTGAATCTGTTCCATGCCTTCCTCTTAGGTTCCGGTGTTGCTGGTGATCCTTGGGGTCCCTTTATTTTGTAGCTGCATCACTCTAACCTCAGACTCCGTCATCACACACTATTCTCCCTACCTGCTTGTCTGCCTTCTCCTCTTCTGATGAGGACACCAGTCGCATTGGATTAGGGATCACCCTAGTCAGGTAGGACCTCATCTTAATTTGAATATCTGTAAAGACCCTATTTCCAAGTAAGGTCACATTCACCAATACCAAAGTTTGGGATTTCCATATATCTTCTGGAGGGGATACAATTTGACCCACAACGGTGATTTAATGGAAAAAGCAAGTAAGTGAGTAAGTGCATACTTCACAGAAAGAAGAAAGGAAGGAAGGAAAGAAGAAAAAAGAAAGGAAGAAGAAATGAAAAGGAAAAAACTGGGTTTTTCATAAGATACATACGCTACTTTCTTAAGTTTCATATCAAAAGGAAAAAAGCCATCTCAACTAGGTTTTCTGAATTTATACTCTGATGAGTCACTGTGCAATTTGTATTCCTTTATGTAACTGACACACATGAACAGCTCCTTTCCCCTAAGACCTTCGGTTAATTTCCTAAGTCTTTTGCCTACTAGGTTGCTTTTTTTTTTTTAATTACCTGACAGTGAGTGCTTTGCATTAAATACCCCAAGTATTTTAGGTTAAGGTCTAGTTTGGGAAAAAATTTTACTTCTATGCTTAACAGGGGAGTCACTAGTGACTGGGCCATATGCCTCTAGTTGTCCTTTCCTTCTGTGCCTTGAAACAAAAACCCCCACACCCTTTGTGCCTTTACCTTTGCACTCAAGAGAAATGGAAGGAAGGGAGGGGAAAAAGCTGGCCCACACTCTCAGCTCCTAGTCCTGCAAAGCAGAAGGAGGAGTGTTGGCTTGAAGACAGGAGCCCTGGACTCTGGGTCCAGCTCTGAAACAACACCAGACAGTCATAGGCTCTCCCCAAATACCAGTTACCTCACCAGTTAAATACAAGGTGCTTAGAATGGATAATCTCTAAAATCCCTCTTAGCACGGGCATTCATTCTATCCTGGGTGTCCACTCACTGCGTTAGGTCCATGGAGAGGAGAGTGTTTCCTCTGCTCACCATCCAGTTGGGAAATCACGAACTGGTTCTTAGGAGAATTTGAGAGCTTCCAATAGTCAAGACGGAGGGAGAAAAACCCTATAGAAACCATCGTCGTTCCAGAACAAAAACTGAAAGAGACCTGGCCTGCCACAGGGCAAAGGCCATTGAGATGACTGTCTTGAATTTGAATGTGAGCATTGGCTACATTACAATCTTATCTCTCCTTCTGAGGAGTCAAGACAACAGAAAGAAAAGATGTTTCCTATAATTTTTTAAAGTATATATAATAATTATCGTCATGAAATATTTTCTTCTCCAAGATCATTTAGACTCAGTAAATCTGGGTGATCTTTAAGACATACTTTGTCTCAGGCAGGGTGCTATAGTGGAAACACTCAAACAGACCTAGGTGGAATCCTACCTCTGCCATTTAGGTCCTTAATCAATTGAGCTAAGTCACTCATCTTGGTTAAGCCTGTTTCCTCTTCTGTTAAAACAGGAGTTATTGCAAGGATACAGTGAGAAAATACATAGAAAGCTTGTAGGACACAGTAAACACTTAGGAAATACTTGTTTTTCTGACTAAAATAAGAAAAGTATGTCCTCTCCGTACCTTGCCCAAATCTAAGCTAGCCACAAGTCTGGTTGATGCTCTATGGTACCGTCTGGCAGATATCTAGCTCCCTTTATGATAGAGCACCTGCACAAGGTCAGCTGTACATGCTGTGATGTGTATTTTTAGTCGTTCATCTGTGTACTTGTCCAGTGCTCCCACTGAAATCCCATCGAGTCTACAATCTCTGGAGTTATAAACTCCTCAAAGGACCATATCCATTTACAGCCATTTGAACAGCCTCTAAAATGATAAGAGGCACAGAGTACACATTAACCCAATGGATGGTGGAGAAGCCCACGGGAACACACATTCTCCCAGTCACTACACAGCTGGAATTTATCAATGGCTCCATTCTCTCTAGCAGCAGAGGAGATGGCCTCTTTTGTGATCTTGTCAACTAAGTGATATGTTCTTCAGGAATAGGAAGCATATCTTTTTTTGTTTGTTTTTCTTTCTGCCCAACCTTTCAGAGAGTATTTCCTCTAACCGATGCTGTGTGTTTATTTGGCCAGCTCTATGTCAGGTTGTGGTCATTTAGATAAACTTAATGTGTGAAATAATAAATGCTCATTTCCTATTTTCCAAAAGCACTTATGGGCTTCCCCGGTGGCACAGTGGTTAAGAATCCACCTGCCAATGCAGGGGACATGGGTTTGAGCCCTGGTCTGGGAAGATCCTACATACCGCGGAGCAACTAAGCCCGTGCGCCACAGCTACTGAGCCTGCACTCTAGAGCCCACGAGCCACAACTACTGAGCCCATGTGCCACAACTACTGAAGCCCGTGTGCTAGAGCCCGTGCTCAGCAACAAGAGAAACCACCGCAATGAGAAGCCTGCGCACTGCAACGAAGAGTAGCCCCAGCTCACCACAACCACAAAAAGCCCGTGCACAGCAACAAAGACCCAACACAGCCAAAAATAAAATATATACAAAATATTTTTTAAAAAGCACTTATGAATTTTTAAAAATCACCTCACATACAAATATTAAAAAGGTCTCAAAATGTTTGGTGTGTGCTCATTTAGGTTCTCAAAATTAGAAGATTAAAAGGCAAACTATGAGAGAATATAAAGCATTCTTCCTTTTGAAAATTTAAATCACCTAATGACTCTGAAATTGTAAAAAGAAAAAAAATAAAGGTACAAAATTATTGTGATGTTGCAGTAGAGAGACTAATAGCCCACCAAAGTACTAATCCACAGAAACTGTAACATGTTACCTTATTGGCAAAAGGATCACATCTCTGCAGATGTGATTAACAATCTTGAGATGCAGCGGGTGTCCTGGATTATTCAGGTCATCTCAACAAAATCACACGGGTCCTTACAAGGGAAAGAGCAAGGGAGGAGAGTCAGAACCAGAGAAAGAGATATGAATGCAGAAAAGGAACTTGGAATGATGTCACTGCTGGAGGGCATGGGGGAATGATGTCATGTCATGAGCCAAAGAGTGCAGGCAGCCTCTAAGGAGCTGGAAAAGACAAGGAATGGATTCTCCCTACAGTCTCTAGAAGAAATTCCATCCTGCTGAAACCTTGATTTTAGTCCATGAGACCTATTTTGTACTTGTGGCCTCCAAAACTGTAAAATAATAAGTTTATGTTGCTTTAAGTCATAGAGTTTGTGGTAATTCGTCAGATCAGGAAGAAAAACAAGACAGAATACATAGACTAATTATCTGGGGGTTTGATGTCAAAGTTAAGTGATGTTACATGTAAACAAACTAGAAACATTAATGGATTTACAGTCTTTTTTGAGTCTTAGCAGAAACTAATCTTATCTACAGGCTTTGGGTAACTCACAGAATCAGTGAGAAGGCTTAAGAACCCAGTGCAGATTACAGATTATAAGCAGAAACCAAGCAAGGGAAGCTCATCTCAGGGGAATTCAACCACATCAATGCCCCAGAAGGTCTGTGATCCAACCAAGATATTGCCACTGTAGCACCCCCTCTACCATCACTGTGGTGTGAGTGATTTAATAACTACTTTTAAGTCTGTATCACTCCCTTAGAGATAGGTGCTAAGTCTAGGTTATACACATAAGCTGGGGTTTTAGGGGATGGGGAGAGAAAATATTTGTTCCTTTAAGTTTCTCTCAGGATCTGTGGCATTCTCCTTCCCACTAACATTCATGGTGTGGGATTCCCTCCAAAGAAGAAGGGTACTCAGATGCTGGTAGAAAAGAAAGTGACAAATGGCTATCAGAGGGTCTGATAACCTGAATTATCCAGCGTAGTATTTAATCAAGAACTTTAAAATACTATTGTGAAGACCCATTTGTCTACAGTTATGAAAAACATAGGCAAGTGATTAAAATTTTTTTGAATGAAATTCAAATATTTAAATTAGAGAATGTTTGAAAATTGTGTTCCATATAACACTAATCGTCCTCTTCCCTCCATTTCTTTCCTTCCTTCCTTCCTTCCTTCTTTCCTTCCTCTTATTTCTTTCCTTCCTTCCTTCCTCTTATTTCTTTCCTTCCTTCCTTCCTTCCTTCCTCCCTTCCTTCCTTCCTCCCTTCCTTCCTTCCTTCCTTCCTTCCTCCCTTCCTTCCTTCCTCCCTTCCTTCCTTCCTTCCATCCCTCCCTCTCTCCTTCCTTCTGGGCACATCAGTTGAAAATCCAATGAGTAACTCTCTGGAAACAAGGCTTACCAGAGATGGGCAATCTGGGAGGATCTAGTGTGAGCTGGGTACAGGATGTCTGTGGTAATATAAGAGTGAAATTTTCTCTCTCTCTCTCTCTCTCTCTCTCTTTCTCCCCCTTCCTCCCTCCCTCTCTTGTTTTATAGTTTGACACAGCCTCCCACCAAGAGGTAGGAACAGAATATTCCAGTGAGGCAGAATGAACAGCTAATCCAAACAGCATGAAGGGAAGGAAGCAGGAACTTCATCAGCACGTGGAGGCAAGGACAGGAGAGCACAGATGAGAACTAGGGTCAGGCTCACTGCAGCATTCTGTCCTCAGATAAAAAGATGCTATAATGGCACTTGGTGATTTTTTTAATGGACTTTTTATTCTTTTTTTTAATTCTTTTTTTTCCTTTCAGTTTTACTGAGATACAATTGACATACATCACTGTATAGTTTTAAGGTGCACAGCATAATGATTTGACTGACATGCATCATGAAAGGATTATCACGGTAAGTTTAGTGAACATCTATCATCTCATTTAGATACAAAATTAAAGAAACAGAAAAAAATTTTTCTTGTGATGAGAACTTTTAGGGTTTACTCTCTTAACAATTTTCATGTATAACATTCAGCAGTGTTCGCTATATTTAGATGACAGCTTTCTTAAGTCACACTGTTCCAATCAGGACCAGTATCCTTCTGCAACTGCAAAGTCTCTCATCCTGGGCTCTCCCTTCAGTGTCTCATTGGGACTTGAACTTCACACCATTCCTGTGCTGAATCTCTTATTTCTTATATTCCATGTCACTTACTTTTCCTTTGTTGGAACAAGTTCTCCAAGAGCTTCTTTTAAAAGTGCATAGAGTATATGAAAGAGAAGGTTTTTGGAGACCTTGAATATCTTGAAAATGTCATTATTATTGACATTTTCTTGATAGTTTGGCTAGGTACAGAATTAAAGTTTAGAAAGAATTTTCTTTCAGAAGTTTGAAAGCTTTGCTTCATTGCCTTTTGCTTCTAGTGTTTCTGCTGAAATGTGCACAGCCATTCTAATTCTTGTTTCCTGATTTTCTTGCTTCTTCTCTCTGGAAACTTGGACAATTTTTTCCCTAGACATAGGGTCCTGATGACGGTATACTCTATTTTCATCCATTCTTCTGGGTTCTAGATAGGCTCTTTCAATCTAGCAACTCATGTCTTTCAGCTCTGGAAGTTTGTCTTATTTTGTCATCCTGCTTTCTCTGTTGTTGCCTTCCAGAACAGCTATTCTTGGATGTTGGCCTGCCTTCCTCTCCTGGTTTCTTTCTTTGTGCTTTTCTTTCTGGAAGACTCCTCAAATCTGTCTTCCAAACTCTGTACTGTTTACTTTTTTAACTTTGCTGTCACATTTTGCTTTTTTTAAAATAGATCTTTATTGGAGTATAATTGCTTCACAATACTGTTAGTTTCTGTTGTACCCCAAAGTGAATCAGCCATATGCATACACATATCCCCATATCCCCTCCCTCTTGAGCCTCCCTCCCATCCTCCCTATCCCACCACAATAGGTCATCGCAAAGCACCAAGATGATCTCCCTGTGCTGTGCTGCTGCTTCCCACTAGCTAACTATTTTACATTCGGTAGTGTATATATGTCCATGCTACTGTCACTTCGCCCCAGATTCCCCCTCCCAGCCCATGTCCTCAGGTCCATTCTCTATGTCTACATCTTTATTCCTGCCCCAAAACAAGGTTCATCAGTACCATTTTTATTTTTTTAAGATTCCATACATGTGTGTTAGAATACAGTATTTGTTTTTCTCTTTCTGACTTACTTTACTCTGTATGACAGACTCTAGGTCCATCCACCTCACTACAAATAACTCAATTTCTTTCCTTTCATGGCTGAGTAATATTGCATTGTATATATGTGCCACATCTTCTTTATCCATTCACCTGTCGATGGACACTTAGGTTGCTTCCACATCCCGGCTATTGTAAACAGTGCTGCAATGAACATTGGGGTACATGACTCTTTTTGAATTATGGTTTTCTCAGGGTATATGCCCAGTAGTGGGATTGCTGGGTCATATGGTAGTTCTATTGTTAGTGTTTTAAGGAAGCTCCATACTGTTCTCCATAGTGGTTGTATCAATTTACATTCCCACCAACAGTGCAGGAGGGTTCCCTTTTCACCACATCCTTTCCAGCATTGTTTCTAGATTTTTTGATAATAGCCATTCTGACCGGCATGAGGTGATACCTCATTGTAGTTCTGATTTGCATTTCTCTAATAATTAGTGATGTTGCGCATCTTTTCATGTGCCTCTTGGCCATCTGTATGTCTTCCTTGGTGAAATGTCTATTTAGGTGTTCCACCCATTTTTGGATTGGGTTATTTGTTTTTTTGATACTGAGTTCCATGAGCTGTTTGTATATTTTGGAGATTAATCCTTTGTCTGTTGTTTCATTTGCAAATATTTTCTCCCATTCTAAGGGCTGTCTTTTGTCTTGTTTATGGTTTCCTTTGCTGTGCAAAAGCTTTTAAGTCCCATTTGTTTTTGTTTTTATTTCTGTTACTCCAGGAGGTGGATCAAAAAAGATCTTGCTGTGGTTTATGTCAAAGAGTGTTTTTCCTATGTTTTCCTCTAAGAGTTTTATAGTGTCTGGTCTTACATTTAGGTCTTTAATCCACTTGTAGTTTATTTTTGTGTATGGTGTTAGGTAGTGTTCTAATTTCATTCTTTTACATGTAGCTGTCCAGTTTTCCCAGCACCACTTATTGAAGAGGCTGTCCTTTCTCCATTGTATGTTCTTGCCTCTCTTGTTGTAAACTAGGTGACCATATGTGCGTGGGGTTATCTCTGGGCATTCTAGACTGTACTGTGGATCTATATTTCTGTTTTTGTGCCAGTACCATACTGTCTTGATAACTGTAGCTTTGTCGTATAGTTTGAAGTCGGGGAGCATGATCCTCCAACTCCGTTTTTCTTCCTTAAGATCACTTTGGTTATTTGGGGTCGTTTGTGTTTCCATACAAATTGTAAAATTTTTTGTTCTAATTCTGTGAAGAATGCCATTGGTAGTTTGATAGAGATTGCAATGAATCTGTAGATTGCTTTGGGTAGTAGAGTCATTTTCACAATATTGATTCTTCCAATCCAAGAACATGGTATATTTCTCAATCTGTTTATGTCATCTTTGATTTCTTTCATCAATGTTTTATAGTTTTCTGAGTACAAGTCTTTCACCTCCTTAGGCAGGTTTATTCCTTGGTATTTTATTCTTTTTGTTGCAATGGTAAATGGGATTGTTTCCTTAATTTCTCTTTCTGATTTTTCATTGTTGGTGTATAGGAATGCAAGAGATTTCTCTGCATTAGTTTTGTATCCTGCAACCTTACCAAGTTCACTGATTAGTAGTTTTCTCGTGGCATCTATAGGGTTTTCTATGTATAGTATCATGTCATCCGCAAAGAGTGACAGTTTTACTTCTTCTTTTCCAATTTGTATTCCTTTGCCTTCTCTGACTGCCATGGCTAGGACTTCCAGAACTATGTTGAATAAGAGTGGCGAGAGTGGACATCCTTGTCTTGTTCCTGATCTTAGTGGAAATGTTATCAGTTTTTCACTATTGAGTATGATGCTTGCTGTGGGTTTGTCATAAACGGCCTTTATTATGTTGAAGTAGCTTCCCTCTATGTCCATTTTCTGCAGAGTTTTTATCATAAATGGGTGTTGAATTTTGTCAAAAGCTTTTTCTGCATCTATTGAGTTGATCATATGGTTTTTATTCCTTAATTTGTTAATGTGGTGTATCACATCGATGGATTTGCATATGTTGAAGAATCCTTGCATCCTTGGGATAAATCCCACTTGATTATGGTGTATGATCCTTTTAATGTTTGTTGGATTCTGTTTGCTAGTATTTTGTTCAGGATTTTTGCATCTATGTTCATCAGTGATATTGGTCTATAATTTTCTTTTTTTGTGCTATCTTTTTCTGATTTTGGTATCAGGGTTATGGTGGCTTTGTAGAATGAAGTTAGGAGTGTTTCTCCCTCTGCAATTTTTTGGAAGAGTTTGAGAAGGATCGGTGTTAGCTCTTCTCTAAATGTTTGATAGAATTCACCTGTGAAGCCATCTAGTCCTGGACTTTTGTTTGTTTGAAGATTTTTTAATCACAGTTTCAATTTCATTACTTGTGATAGGTCTGTTTATATTTTCTAATTCTTCCTGGTTCTTGGAAAATTGTACCTTTCCAACAATTTGTCCATTTCTTCGTGGTTGTCCATTTTATTGGCATATAGTTGTTTGTAGTAGTCTCTTATTATCCTTTGTATTTCTGTGTCAGTTGTGATTTCTCCTTTTTCATTTCTAATTTTATTGATTTGCGTCCTCTCCCTTTTTTTCTTGATGAGTCTGGCTAAGGGTTTATCAATTTTGTTTATCTTCTCAAAGAACCAGCTTTTAGTTTTATTGATCTTTACTACGTTTTCTTCGTTTCTATTTCATTTATTTCTGCTCTGATTTTTATGATTTCTTTCCTTCTACTGACTTTGGGTTTTCTTTGTTCTTCTTTCTCTAGTTGTTTTAAGTGTAGGGTTAGATTGTTTATTTGAAATTTTTCTTGTTTCTTGAGGTGAGATTGAATTGCTATAAACTTCCCTCTTAGAACTGCTTTTGCTGCATCCCATAGGTTTTGGGTCGTCATGTTTTCATTGTCATTTCTTTCTATGTATTTTTTAAATTTCTTCTTCTGTTTCTTCAGTGATCTCTTGGTTATTTAGTAGCCCACTGTCTAGCTTCCATGTATTTGTGTTTTTTACAGTTTTTTTCTTGTAATTCATTTCCAATCTCGTAGTGCTGTGGTCAGAAAAGATGCTTGATATGATTTCAATTTTCTTAAATTTTCTGAGGCTTGATTTGTGACCCAAGATGTGATTTATCCTGGAGAATGTTCTGTATGCATTTGAGAAGAAAGTGTATTCTGCCACTTTTGGGTGGAATGTTCTATAAATATCAATTAAATCTATCTGGTCTATTGTGTCATTTAAAGCTCGTGTTTCCTTATTTATTTTCTGTTTGGATGATCTGTCCATTGGTGTAAGTGGCGTGTTAATCTCCCCTACTATGACTGTGTTACTGTCAATTTCCCCTTTTACGGCTGTTATCATTTGCCTTATGTATTGAGGTGCTCCTATGTTGGGTGCATAAACGTTTATAATTGTTATATCTTCTTCTTGGATTGATCCTTTGATCATTAGGTAGTGTCCTTCTTTGTCTCTTGTAATAGTCTTTATTTTAAAGTCTATTTTATCAGGTACGAGTATTGCTACTCCAGCTTTCTTTTGATTTCCATCTGCATGGAATATCTCTTTCTATCCCTTCACCTTCAGTCTGTATGTGTCCCTAGGTCTGAAGTGGGTCTCTTGTAGACAGCATATATATGCGTCTTGTTTTTGTATCCATTCAGCCAGTCTGTGTCTTTTGGTTGGGGCATTTAATCCATTTACATTCAAGGTTATTATTGATATGTATGTTCCTATTACCATTTTCTTAATTGTTTTGGGTTTGTTTTTGTGGGTCTTGTTCTTCTCTTGTGTTTCCCACCTAGAGAAGTTTCTTTAGCATTTGTTGTAAAGCTGGTTTGGTGGTACTGAATTCTCTTAGCTTTTGCTTGTCTGAAAAGCTTTTGATTTTTCCGTCGAATCTGAATGAGATCTTTGCTGGGTAATCTTGGTTGTAGGGTTTTCTCTTTCATCACTTCAAGTATATCCTGCCACTCCCTTCTGGCCTGCAGAGTTTCTGCTGAAAAATCAGCTGATAACCTTATGGGGATTCCTTTATATGTTATTTTTTGTTTTTCCCTTGCTGCTCTTTTTTCTTTGAATTTAATTTTTGTTAGTTTGATTAATATGTGTCTTGGTGTGTTATTCCTAGGGTTTATCCTGTATGGGACTTTCTATGCTTCCTGGACTTGGGTGACTATTTCCTTTCCCATGTTAGGGAAGTTTTCCACTATAGTCTCTTCAAATATTTTCTCAGATCCTTTCTTTTTCTCTTCTTCTTCTGGGACCCCTATAATTCAAATGTTGCTGTGTTTAGTGTTATCCCAGAGGTCTCTGAGATTGTCTTCAATTCTTTTCTCTTTATTCTGCTCCTCGGCAGTTATTTCCATCATTTTGTTTTCCAGCTCACTTATTCGTTCTTCTGCCTCAGTTATTCTGTTATTGATTCCTTCTCATGTATTTTTCATTTCAGTTATTGTGCTGTTCATCTCTGTTTGTTCTTTAGTTCTTCTAGATCTTTTTTAAACATTTCTTGTATTTTCTCAATCTGTGCCTCCATTCTATTTCTGAGATTCTGGATCATCTTTATGATCATTACGCTGAATTCTTTTTCAGGTAGATTGCCTATTTCCTCTTATTTGGTATTGTAGGTTTTTACCCTGCTCCTTCATCTGTGACATATTTTCTTGCCATTTTTTTTTTTTTTTAAATGAGTGGGATTGTCTTCCTGTCTTACTGGTTGTTTGGCCTGAGGCTTCCAACACTGGAGTTTGTAGGCTGTTGGGTAGAGCTGGGTCTTGAGGCTGAGATGAGGACCTACGTGAGACCTCACTCCGATGAATATTCCCTGGGGTCTGAGGTTCTCTGTTAAGTCCAGTGGTTCCAACAGAGAGCCCCCACCACAGGAGCTTTGGCCCAACCCCCGGTGGTTCACTTGGGGGTTCCTCCCGTCTCTTTGGGCGTCAGGGTCCCTCACCAGTGGCCGGCAGGTGCCCTAGTTGTAGGGAGACATTAACTCGGTGTCTTTCCACACGACCATCTTGACTCTGCCCCGTTTTTAATTTCTAAGAGCTTATTTTTGCTCTGTGAATGTTCCTTATTGATAGTACCTTGTTCTTGTTTCATGGCTGTGATAGTTTTGTCTACCTCTCTAAATATATTAATGATAGCTTTTTTTTCCCTCCATAAGCTCTATTCCCCCCACATTGATATTTTTCTGTTTATTTGGTCTCCATTTTCCACGTTAGAGCCTTCCACAAAAATCCGGTGATCCTTCGATTGTTCAGGGGAGCTAAAATCCTGATTGAAAGCTCTGAGTGATGGGAGCAACTTGGCAACTTTACTGTAGGGTGATGTGGGCAGGGTGCGTTTCTTGGGGAGAGGTCTTACCTCTTAGCTGGTCAGTACTCCAGGGAAAAGTCTTTCAATCTCTGGAAGATAAAGGCAACAGTATCCTGAAAGCCGAGTGGGTATTATTAGCTTTTAGCACTGAGCACTCAGATGTTGTTACTTAATTTCCCTGCTTTTTGAATAGTACCAGTATACTCAACTGTGTCCAGCATAGCCCCCAATCTAGCATCCCTCTCTTTCACTCCAGAAAATACATCTCCAGACTTTGGTCAGAGTAATAGTGGCACAGCCTGGGAGAACAATATTTAAGGATAGAGCTGCTTCTCAAAATGCTTTTCCCCCACCTTCCCTTATACCCCCAGTTCCAGATGTACCTGCTTCCACCAATTCCTGAGCCTTCTGGAAAATCTTCAGTGTAAATCTTGATTCCTCTCATCTTTCCCCCACTACTGGCTTAGGATTCAGCTTTCTTAGGTTGTTAACTCATTTCCAAATTTTTCATCTGCTCTCCAGTTTCATAATTTTGTTGCTATTGTCTTCTGTCTTTGTGGGTTTGTACCTTTAAAAGAAATATCCATTTGACTCTAGTTTCAATGGAGTTTTAGATAGAAGAAAAATGATATACTGTCTCATCCCAGAAAACATTCAATATTTCTGATTCTTAACCCAATTTTCCTCAGTCTTTGTACCTTCCTTACTTCCTCAGCCCATGTTCATGGCTATAAGAGGGATGATGAAATCAGGCTAGTTTCAGAGCTGCAGTTATAAGATTATAACACATTCCTGCAAAGGTCACATTTTATTCTTAAACTTCAGCACACTTGATGGTCTTGAACTATTGGCCACATACAACTTTTTCTTCTGTGAGATTTAGCTTGCCAGCATATAAAACAGCATCTATGGTTTTTAGTACCAGGCTCCCCTTGCTTGGAGCCTCAAGGGGCATGTATTAGCAGTAAGTGTAGATCAGGGGTGCAGGACAGAGCAGGGGGACCAAGCTCTCCTTCCCACAGTAGGCTTCCAGACTGAATTGGAGCACGGAAAGGACTAACATCTCTATATCAAGCTTGGAGTTTTGATTACTACATTGGAATTCTCATCTGAATATACTATGTTTGAAACTTCTCACCCAGGGTAGGGGTTCTTATTTGGGGCCATGGACTCATTGAGTCTATGGATAAAAATCCATATTTCTATCTTGGATGGGAAGAAAATTACATGTTTGTGGTCAACCCCTACTATAATATGTTTGAGTGTCTGTCTTACCCACTCCACATCCCCAGTGTCTAGGATCATACCCAGGACATGATCAGGCTCAATAAATGCAACTGAATTAGTGAGGGAACAGTTAGGAGGGAGATCACCAAGGGGTTGAGAGATCATGGTAAGAAGTTTTGGGGTTTTATCTAAGAGATAAAATATCTATTTCTAGAATGACTGATCAGGAAGAGACGATATTTATGGTAAATTAAAGAACATTAACTTCACTCCTAAAACCACACTGGAACTACTCATGACGCCCCATGAAGAGAACTTAATCCATCTCCTGAGTTCTACCCTGCTGCACAGCAAGTGGGAGATGTGCCAGAAAACTGGGATTGAAAAATGTTCATAAGTCCAAAATCCTAAGAACAGTGTGGGACTCTACAAAAATGTATGTCAAATGCCATGAAACGTGGTTTGTGCACTGCCAGCCTGCAAGGTCACAAGTTAAAGGGCCTTACAACTAAATTCCCACTCTGCAGAAATTTAAGAATAAATCTGATACATGGATGCAGAAAAGAAAATTTTAAACTGGGTAATTATTCCTAGAATTTGCACTTGAAAATTGATCTTACCCTGTAATTTCAAGTTGAAGCATTTGTGCCTATTTTCCATTTTCATCTATGAAGACATATCTTAATGTCTAGATCTGGAAAGAAGAGATGTTATTTTTATTTTAAGGCTTGCAAAACAATATGCTTTGCTGGAGATTCATTCCCATCTTGAGGATTTTTGCATATATTCACTGGAGATCCTTGTCAACAGGTTACTTGTCCTACTATAAAGGTTAGTTTCAATTCAGTTAGAAATAGCCACCACCACTTTTACTGTCATTTAGATTCAAAAATCCCAGACAGAGCTCTGGTATTTTCTTAACCCCTTCAACTACTTCATCTAATCAGCCCTTAATAAATGGAGATCCTACACTTATAAAGACTCCATTCACAACTTTCCATTCTAACTTCCAGGCCCTTATTTTTTTCTCAATGATTTCCTTGTCTTTTAATCCACTCTACACAATATTCTATCCTATATGATACCCCAACTATGTATCCATCAAAATACCAAGAAATGTGGGAGGTCAGTGAACTTATGTCAAAGTGAATCCTCTACAATGCCCCATCCCCCAGGTAATCTGGTAAATTTTGGGCATTTTATCACACACTGATGGTAGTATCCAGGGTCCTAAACAAGACCAATGCAATCAATTGTGCCTCAAAACTTTTTCATTTTTAATTGAGTGATCAAAGTGCCAGGTACTATTCCAAGCCTTTTCCATATAGTAACTCATTTAGTGCTCATAACAACTCCACAAGGAAGGTGCTGTTATCACCCCTATTTTACCAATGAAGAAGCTGGGTTACAACCCTTGCTCACAGTTACCTACTAGTAGATACATGAGGCCAGGTTCAAACCAGGCAGGCTGGCTGCAGAGCTCAGACCAGTGGCCACTAATACATGCTACCTCTTATTTATACTGTCCTTGACCATTGTGTATGTGTGTATCTCTGTCAATGTGTGCCTGCAGAAATTCCACAAATCCTGCCTTAGTTAATTCTTTGAAGCAGCAGCAGACAATAGGGATAAAGCTCAGGGCATATGTCTAGTTGAACAAGTATGAGGGCAATAAGAATGCTGACCAGTAGAAAGGATGCTACATAAGTGAGAGCAGACAGCCTCATCCTGGTTTGAAGTCGAGAGGGGAAACTTCCTGAAGGAAGTGATGCTTAAGCTAAGGCAGAAGGATGAGCAGGAGTTAGCTAGATGTGTATGGGGTGGGGGGTGGGGGGCGGGTCAGAGAAAGGAACTAATCCCTGAGGTCATAAGGCTGGCCAGAGCGCATCCTATGAAAGCCTCACTATTCCTGGCCATGACACCCCAAGCTGGTCAACTGGCCGAGATGACAAGGCTGTGCCACAGACCGCACACCACGTGTTCATTCTTTTCTCCCCCCAGCCAGCTGCCAACTGCACAGTTTCATGTAGACACATCCTAGAACTAAAACTACTTCAGGGATACCTGCAGCAAAGCTGAAGGGAACATCCAGAAAGCCAAAGAAAGCGCGCTTCATTGAATTACAATGCAGGAAATATCTGTAGCTCCTTAGACATTTGTATTGCTATAAAAATTATACTTTATGGGATAATTATTAATGGTTTGAAGAGAAATAAACAGTATAAGCGAAAGAGAGCTGATACTATGAAAATGTAAACCATGTAAATCAAAATCATAAAATCATTATTCAATACTCAGAGGCCTACTTAATATATACATATGAAATTTCTTATATACATATACTATAAAAGCCCACAAAGACCATCACTCTGAAGCCATTCATTGCACAAATATGAAAATAAATCTTTATCTTTAACCTTGATTTTTATCTTCAGCAAGAGGATTGTGCAGTTTGGCTTTATGCAAATCACATTTAGTATTAAATAATCAAATGTCACATATGTCATATAAAGCAGCAAGTAGAAAAAATAAATTATGAAAATGCATGAGGCTAAAGTTAGCAGTGAAAGCTGCCTCCACATCCAACTTTCTTTTCCATGATGAAACTAAAATATTATCCAGTGTGTCAGGATACATAAAAAAGAGTGTAGCATAACTGATTTTAAAAGCTCTCAAAGGAAAAATTGAGCCAAGATGAGTTACTTGCACAGAACTACGTAAATGTATCAAATTAAATCTGTTAAAAAAAATTAGATACCTTTTTCTTACCAAAAATATTCTTTAAATTTGAGAACACCTTCACGAAATCAAATGTTGATAATAATCTTGATTTCCTAGCAAGGCAATGGAAAGAGATGTAAGTAGCTTTTCTTTAAATAAGATTGCTAACTGGAACTTTAAGTTTCTAATTTGGACTTTGTTGCAAAAATATTTATCCAGGTTCAAAGAGCTACAGATGATGGCTTTGTGTACCAGAGGCACCTATGTAATCTAATCAATTTGGGTGTACTGGCCGTACGACCCAGAAGCAAAGATCAAGATGATATTTCTATATCAAAGGTACATTCTTATATACAGATTGTAAGACAAATATAGACACTTTGGGGGAAAATAAAGACAACACAATAACATGTATACTAGCACAGTTTTGTGCAATTGCACCAAACACCTAAACATGAGTACCATAAGTCAACACATAGGTGTCGGGTCCATTCTAACCTGGGCTCTGTAGATGCCACCTAGGCAAACAGCGGTGGCAGAACTTTCGTCTGACCATGGCACAAAAATAACCACCACCCCCTCCCCAGTTCAGTTTGACATTCCCCACCAGCAAGGCATTCCTTTCGGTCAAAAATGTAAACTTTTTTTTCTGGGACCAAAAAACAGGAAACAGGAATCCACAGTAGAGTTGCTGAAGACACAACCAACTTTCCAGTTAAAAAAAAAAAAAAGATCTAGTAGGTAGAGAGAAGGCACACCTTGAAAAGCTAAACAACATTGTAGCTATTTATAATCTATGTGTGTAACATATCTGGTCAATATGAATTAAAAATAATAACAATAAAGCTTGGGGAATTTCAGGTCTGATCATAAACATCATAAACAGGAGAAAAACTGCTACATGGAATTATTTTAATTCAACAAAAAGGGATGTTTTTAGATGATGTAGTACAATAAATAAGAGCTATTATTTCAGTTTTTTCAGCAAGCTACTTGGGGCCTAGCCCTATCACAAGGGAAGTTCAAGTCTCTGGTTGGGAAAAACTTGGCGAAGGCCACTGAAACTCAAAAGCCAAACCTAAAAAACCAGGCCTCACTGACCCACCCTGGGGTCAGGTGTTGACTCATTTAGCTGTTGGAGACATTTCACTGGGGAATCTGGGTGGCAGCACAGCTTCTAGGAGGGCAAGACCCACCAGGCTGCGGGTGAGAGTAACTCACTAGTCTCCTCAGACAAAGGACTCTGACTTACCTCTCCCCTAACCACAATCCGCTTCAAAAGAGATGATTTTCCAAAACTACACGTAACATTTCTTTCACCGTTCATTATTTAAGAAACTGAACGCTGGCAACCAGGGAGTTAGGAGATTTGAGTTATACTGGAGATTATGCTTTTAAATCACAGGGAGGTTCGAGCATGGGTATTTTCACTTGGCAAAATGGTAAATCGTTCTAAGTACTAGTGTGCTTTTTTAATGAGATATAATTCACATACCAAAAACTTCACCATTTAAAATACACAATTTAGTGGGTTTTAGTATATTCACAAAGTTGTGCAACATTATCACAATTCCACAACATTCTCATCATCCCCCAAAGAAACCACACACCCATTAGAACTCACTCCCTGTTCCTCCCTTCACCAGCCCCTGGCAGTCACTTGCTGTTTTTTTTTTTTTTTTAAGTGAAACGTGACAACTTTCCTGTACTTTGTATTTTCAGTAGTGTGTGGCTTTATACGTTTTCATTAGAATTTTTAAAATTTATTTATTCATTTATTTTGGGCTGTGTTGGGTCTTTGTTGCTGCATGCGGGCTTTCTCTAGTTGCGGCGAGCGGGGGCTACTCTTCGTTGTGGTGCGCGGGCTTCTCATTGCAGTGGCTTCCCTTGTTGCGGAGCATGGGCTCTAGGAGCATGGGCTTCAGTAGTTGTGGCTCGCGGGCTCTAGAGCACAGGCTCAGTAGTTGTGGCACACTGGCTTAGCTGCTCCTCGGCATGTGGGATCTTCCCGGACCAGGGCTTGAACCCGTGTCCCCTGCATTGGCAGGCAGATTCTTAACCACTATGCCACCAGGGAAGCCCTTCATTAGAACTTTTAACACTTAATTCAAACCATGGGCTTTATAAGTATTCTGAGATTATAAAATACTCTCTTCTATATACAAACTATTTCTGTTGCAAAAATGTTTTCTTTTTTTATACATAAAAAGATAGATATTTCTGTCTCCACTGGAGCTTAAAACATTACCATTTTTTTCCTCAATTAAATTCTGTTCTTGTATATGAAGTGAGAAGAATCAATACTCAAATATTTGAAAAGCATGAATGACCCGAGTCCTTATTAACTGTGGGCCATCTCGCTCTCCTTCCCACTGCTTAAAGACCTACAGAGCTGAGAGGGCCAAGGCCTGAAAGGCAAAGCTGCTTGTTTACAGACAAGGAAACGGATCTAATGTGGGCTGGTGACACGTCCAAGACTACAAGGCTAGTTTACAGCACAGCTAGGATGGTAACCCCCTTTTCCTAGTTTTCTAGTATTGAATATTGGAAGTAAATATTATAGGTTATCTACAAAATCAGCCACCACATGAATCTAATTATGTCAGTGAATTTCTTCTATAGTTTTGATCTGAGCATGTGATTTTTTTTTTACCACTTTAAAAACCTATATGTTATCTGGTAAGACTTTGTGAGGACAAGACAGGTACATTTAACCAGGGGGCCCAAATCATTCATTGAAACATAGCAAACAAGAGCTGAGATTCTGGAGGGACCCCAGAGCATCTCTCAGATTCCACACACTGTAATTCTCCACACGACAGTGTCCGTAGGATGCCCCACTATGCTATGTAAGAAGCAAACAAGTCACATACATTCAGTACTCTGGAAATGAAGCCTCATGGGCCAAGAATGTTTGGGATTTAACCATTGCAACAATTCATCTGGGCTGACTTTTTGGAACTGGTCCCACTCAGACTGGAAATGGATTTGCTGTCCTCCTCACCAGTTCTTTTCTTCACTTCCCTGGAGAGAGAAAGAGAGACATATAGACAGAGAGAGAAAGGAGATTACTGAGGTATAAAACTGAACCGTAAACAGCTCTACAGAAATAAAACGGCACTACTGAGCACTTGCTATGCACCAGCCAGACAGTGTTCTAAATGCTTTGTAGCTGTTGACTTATTTAATTCTAACAACTATGTGATTTTATTGTTCCCCATTTTATTTTTTTAAATTTTTTTTTTAATGATTTTTGGCTGTGTTGGGTCTTTGTTGTGGCGAGCGGGGGCACTCTTCGTTTGCGGTGCGCAGGCTTCTCATTGCCGTGGCTTCTCTTGCTGCGGAGCACAGGCTTAGCTGCTCCGCGGCATGTGGGATCTTCCCGGACCAGGGCTCGAACCCATGTCCCCTGCATTGGCAGGCAGATTCTTAACCACTGCGCCCCCAGGGAAGCCCTGTGCCCCATTTTATATGTGAGGAAACGAAGACAAAAAAAGAAGTTAAGAAATTTCCCTTCGGTCACACAGCTGGAGAAGTGGCACGGCAGTTGGGCTCCAGCACCTGCCTTCTAAGCGCCAGGTCACACACTCATGCATGAACACACACACATACCCAGGTGCATACACACATGTGCACAGACACACATGCCCAGGTGCATACACATGTGTGCACACACACGCACACACAGACTACTCTTGCTCTCTCCTGTGGTTTCACATGGCTTATAGTCTGCCACACGCACAGCTCACGCCTTAGGATTCTGGAACCTGGCTCCCGTCCCCAGCTAATGCACAAAAGCAATGATGACTTTATAACCATTCTGTAGTTATACACGATCATGGAGATAACAACAGATGGTTAAAATCCAGGAAAAAAGAAGTCTTCCTTTTGCCTCTTCCTAAATTTCTTTTAGAATTAACTTCTAGAGGCAGCACCGGACCTAAGACCTCCATGATCTTATGAAAGCCCCCTAGGAAGTCTCCTATCCCTGGGGATGCTTGGGAAATACACCCTTAGACAAGCTGAATGGCAGTCTCTGTGGGTGAGGAGAGTGTGACAGCTCGTCCCCAAGATGGTCCCAAAGAAGTCTGCCTCCCTGTGGTGGTGAAGCTTGTGCGGCTGCCCCCTGGTCAGCACCGCCTCTGTGACTGCTCAGACCAGTAGAATGGCGAGGAAATGGTGTGCTGAGATTTCTAAGCCAGGCATTAATCAGGCCTGGCCGCTCTGAGCTGCAATTTAAGCAGCCCAGGGTTCTTCGCGGGAGAGAGGTAAGAGAGGTCCCGGGGGCTGAGATCCACAGGGAGGAGCATCCTGGCCGCAGACGTGCAGATGCGCCACAGCCTGTGTCCATCTGACTGCAAACACATGAGACACCCAAGGGAGAGAAGCTGAGGACTCTCCAAGTGAGATCCAGTCAATTCTGGTAATTTCAGAAAATAAAAAGTGGTGCTCTTCTAGGCAATTACATTTTGGGTGGTTTCTTACAGAGCAGTAGATCCTGGGAACTGGCATGTTCCCGGCACGGCGACGCTGTTCAATAGGAATAGAATGTAATGTAATCCATATATGTAATTTAAAATTTTTAGCAGCCACATTAAAAAATGTAGAGAGACAAGTGAAATTTTATTAATATATTTTATTTAACTCAGTATTGCAAAAATACTATCATTTCAGCATGTAACCAATAAAAATATTAATGAGGTATTTTACAATGTTTATACTGTCTTCAAAACCCAGTATTTATTTAATATATCCAGCACATCTCAGCTTGGATCAGCCATACTTCAGGCAGCTAGTGGCCACCAAACCGGTCAGCACAGCCCCAGAAGGAGCTGATACCTGCTAACCTTTGAAAACCACTACACTGTGAGTAGGAAACAAAAGGGGAACTAGTTCTTGCTGAAGGCCAGTTAATAAATGCTATGTTACGTGTCTTCACATATTCCTTATTTAATACAAATAACACTCACACCTGCTCGCACAAAATCCTGACAGGTGACAGGTGAGCATCACTGTCCTCACTTCACAGATAAGGAATCAGAGACTCAGGAAAAGAAGGAAGATACACAGTTCAATCCATAAACCCTATAAGACTCAGTTCAGACTTCTAACCTCCAGAACTGTAAGATAATACATTTTTATTGCTTAAACCACAAGGCTAGTGGGAATTTGTTACGGTGACGATAGAAAACTAGTACAACTTCCAATGCCAAATCTCGACCATTTGGTCATTCAGTAAATGTCTGATTTATGCCAAGCTCTGGGATCCTCAACTAGTGAGTTTTGAGAGAGAGACAGATGTCTTCTAAATAAATTGTTACCAGGTCCCAAGAGAGCTGCTAACACACAAGCACAGCGTTTGCAGGAACACAAAAGGTGCACCACAGTTGTGCTGGGGCGAGGGGAAGACAGCTTTGTGGAGACTGAGCTTCAGGAAGACTTTGACAGTGGAGCGACCTCTTGATGGGATAGGAATTCACCTTCATGTAATGAGGACGGGAGATCCCAGGTGCAGGAAACAGCATGCATGAGGCGAACAGGCATAAAAGAACTTGGCCACAACTGGAAGCAAAGTTTGCTGTGTGGATAGATTATCTTTCATTTGGGAAGCAAGATAAGAGATGCAAACAAAGGTAGGTGAGGTTGGGCTCTGAGGGACACCTACCTACAGCAAGAAAGAAAGTCTTAATTGGATTTTTATTTATAAAGATTACCCTGTTTACAGGGTGGGGGATGAACTGATGCTGGAGAAACTCTGAGGCAGAAACTGAGGTGCCTCCTGCACTACCTGGAGGAGGAAATTCTGAGGCCTGAAGCAAAACAGAGAGAGAGAGAGAGAGAGAGAGAGAGAGAGAGAGAGAATACGGACAGATTCAAGAAAGATTACAGAGAGGTCACCTCATCAATAGGACCCCAGAACCCACTAGAGGTAGGTGATGGAGAAAGAGAGGAAGGGGTCAAGACTGATTCTGGTTGGTAGTTTCCTGAGATAGGAAATGTAGAATGAGGAACAATTTTAAAGAAAAATTAACACACCAGAATTTGGACATGTTGGGGCAGTCATGCCTATGGAATTCCCATTTGTTAGTGGATGGGAATATGGTCATGGAATTTTTTTAAAAGATGAGGATTAAAAATACAGAAATTGGAAGTCATCAGCTAGACATAGTTCTAGAAACCATGGGGGTGGAAGACATTAGGCAGAGAGAGAAAGGAAAGAGGAAGAGAGTGCAGAACAGAATCCTGAGATTACCAGCATTCAAAAGGCAAGCCAGAGATTCAGAGTAGTGAAAAGTCCCAATTTTACTCTTAGTAGCTGTGTCACTTTGAGCAAGCTGATTAAGCATTCTAATTCCCAATTTTCTTATCTGTACAATGGGTATAGTACTCACAGCATCCTCACAAGACAACTCACATCGCTCCCTTCTGGGAGGTCCAACAGCCGCTATTAGCTACATATCATATGGCTGCCTGGTCATATATTTTGTTTTCTTTTTTTCCTCTAATATTAAATTGTATGGCCTATCTTACATACCCTGATATCCCTACAGGGCTTTGATGCTGAGCACTCATAATTATGCAGATATTATTGAACCTGAAAGCAAATATTAAGGGAAAAAAAACAGGTACCCATATTGTTCACCTGGACTTCAGTTTCTTTAATCTACCAAAAATGCAGGCACATCCCACTTTAAGGAAATCAGGAAGATACAATTTCATACAACTCAAACAGGTTTAAGGCTGGGAAAATTAAATTACCTCACCAAAAACTACCATGTGCTTCACAACTGCATTTTGAATGACTCAATCTTATGGA
This sequence comes from Delphinus delphis, assembly GCF_949987515.2. Taxonomy (NCBI): domain Eukaryota; kingdom Metazoa; phylum Chordata; class Mammalia; order Artiodactyla; family Delphinidae; genus Delphinus; species Delphinus delphis. Next base: position 37,594,167 of record NC_082688.1, on the reverse strand, counting down.
CAGGTTTACACCCAGTGGGCTCAGCAATGGCGCTGATACATCAGCCTGAACTTTTTGTGTTTTTCTCAAATTTCAGGCCATTGAGCGATTTAATGCCTGTTGAACTTGAATGTTTAAAGCCTGTGGCTCTAGTGACGGCAAATGTATTTACCAATAGACAATGGTTGGGATGAATTTCCTATCAGCCCTACAGGGAAAGTGCATTTCTAGGAGAAACTTTTCCTGGGATTGAGAGGTTTTCCAAGAAAAAGCAGAGGAGTTCAGGTTGTTAACCAAACATTTATGGCCTCCCTTCGAAAACAAATTTTGTTTCAGACAGTGCAAATCCATAAACTCTTCTAGTTCAAGTTTTATGACATGACATGGAAAGAAAGGGACCATGCCGGGAAATATCTTATGAAATCTAAATCAAGAACTTACATGTTTTGCATTATATATAACATTCTAAAGGCTGTAACACTTTATTTTTTTTTCACATCTTTATTGGAGTATAATTGCTTTACAACGTTATGTTAGTTTCTGCTGTATAACAAAGTGAATCAGCTGTACGTATACATATATCCCCATATCCCCTCCCTCTTGAGCCTCCCTCCCACCCTCCTTATCCCACCCCTCTAGGTCATCACAAAGCACTGAGCTGATCTCCCTGTGCTATGCAGCAGCTTCCCACTAGCTATCTATTTTACATTTGGTAGTGTATATATGTCCATGCCACTCTCTCACTTTGTCCCAGCTTACCCTTCCCTCTCCCTGTGTCCTCAAGTCCATTCTCTACGTCTGCAACTTTATTCCTCCCCTGCCACTAGGCTCAGCAGTACCACTTTTTTAGATTCCATATATTCGTGTTAGCATACGGTATTTGTTTTTCTCTTTCTTACTTCACTGTGTATGACAGACTCTAGGTCCATCCACCTCACTACAAATAACTCAATTTCTTTCTTTTGTAATGGCTGAGTAATATTCCATTGTATATATGTGCCACATCTTCTTCATCCATTCATCTGTCAATGGACATTTAGGTTGCTTCCATGTCCTGGCTATTGTAAATACTGCTGCAGTGAACACTGTGGTACATGTCTATTTTTGAATTATGGTTTTCTCAGGGTATATGCCCAGTAGTGGGATTGCTGGGTCATATGGTAGTTCTACTTTTAGTTTTTTAAGGAACCTCCATACAGTTCTCCATAGTGGCTGTATCAATTTACATTCTCACCAACAGCACGAGAGGGTTCCCTTTTCTCCACACCCCCTCCAGCATTTATTGTTTGTAGATTTTTTTTTTTTTTTTTTTTTTGCGGTACAAGGGCCTCTCACTGTTGTGGCCTCTCCCGTTGTGGAGCACAGGCTCCGGATGCGCAGGCTCAGCGGCCATGGCTCACGGGCCCAGCCGCTCCGCGGCATGTGGGATCCTCCCAGACCGGGGCACGAACCCGTGTCCCCTGCATCGGCAGGCGGACTCCCAACCACTGCGCCACCAGGGAAGCCCCTGTAGATTTTTTTGATGATGGCCATTCTGACCGGTGTGAGATGATATCTCATTTTAGTTTTGATTTGCATTTCTCTAATGATTAATGATGTTGAGCATTCTTTCATGTGTTTGTTGGCAGTCTGTATATCTTCTTTGGAGAAATGTCTATTTAGGTCTTCTGCCCATTTTTGGATTAGGTTGTTTGTTTTTTTGATATTGAGCTGCATGAGTTGCTTGTATATTTTTGAGATTAATCCTTTGTCAGTTGCTTCATTTGCAAATATTTTCTCCCATTCTGAGGGTTGTCTTTTCGTCTTGTTTATGGTTTCCTTTGCTGTGCAAAAGCTTTTAAGTTTCATTAGGTCCCATTTGTTTATTTTTGTTTTTATTTCCATTCCTCTAGGAGGTGGGTCAAAAAGGACCTTGCTGTGATTCATGTCATAGAGTGTTCTGCCTATGTTTTCCTCTAAGAGTTTGATAGTGTCTGGCCTTACATTTAGGTCTTTAATCCATTTGGAGTTTATTTTTGTGTATGGTGTGTAACACTTTTTTAAATGGTAGTTTTACCTGTGGAAACTATGCCGTTTTCACTTAAGACTTGGGTACTTTGACAAGCAAATCTGATGACACAGTATAAAGCAAATTAAAGTCTTTACATGTTTGTTTATTTCTAATTTTCATATTTAACACATTGTTAACAGAACTCAGAGGACTCAAGCCAGGCCACAATACAATAACAACCATTTGAAAAACTCCTTGATAAATGGTTCACAAGAAGTGACCTTGTTATCAAACGCTTCTGCACCCAGGTGTTTTGTGTTCCCAAAGAAACACAAACCTGAGTGGAAGCTACACTGTAAACAGGGTGGTGCCGGGCTGAGCCAACTCTCTGGCAGGAGCACACGGGAAGAGCACAAGCGGCCTCCAGCTCTCCTATCCTTGTAACATAGAGAATCGATTATAAAAAGAGAATCAATTCTGCAATCTGGGTGTGACGGTGGCACTTTGGAGTCATTTAACTGTAATATGACCCCACAAGACAAGTCAGTGTTAAACAGTGATTATGTTATTCAGTGGAGTCCAGGCTGTTACATATAGAATCATAGACTGTCAGGACTGGAAGGGCCTTAGGGATCATTTTCTTCAGCACCCTCGCTGTACAGATTAGAAATGCCTAAAGGAAGACAGGGACTTAGTCAAGGCTCTTCAGCTGTTCGGGGTAGATTTAAGATCAGACTTTGAGCCTCCTGACACTACACTCCTCCAACGTGCTGGGCAGAAGCCAGCAGCCATGCGGAGGGCCTGACCTGCAGCATCCTTTCCTGCTCATCCAGGACAGCAATGCAGCACCCCCTGCCTGAAGCTAAGGTAGCACCGAGCTTATTGCACTAAAGTTAAGATTCTTATAAAACCAGAATCTCACAAATGATCAGGAAAAGAACCACACGCCTAAAGTTATGTTTTTGCTTTGTCAGCAATTAAAGTATCATTGGCCTGGATTTTGTTGATACACGTTTTTTTACTCTATTTTTTTTTTTTTTTTGGATATTTAATCCCTTTAGACCAGCAAAGAATCATCTTTTCATTTGTGGCAGAAAACTAGGCAGAAGAAATAAATCTAACAGAAAACATTCTTATTTCCTAAGAATGCTGCAACGATTAAAGTACAGTTAAATCCAAGGTCTTCAGTGATGCAATTTTCATTCTAATCCACATCTCACAATATTATTTATTGTTAACACCATTGACTTAGCTTAATAATTACCTGGGTAATAATTTAAACAAAGTGCTTCCAACCGGCATGATATACAATTTGCTTTGTTGAGTTTTTTTTTCCTTTACCTTGGAAAATGTCATAATAGACAGCTATATTCATAATAGTCTCCTGTGTTTAAAACCTGGTTCCTGGAAGTGATTCATACCCGTCAACTATTAGCTTTGTGGTGACATTTTGCAGAAACATCAACAACACCTCGGATACATCTCCTTTGTTTGTCAGTAAAGGTATTTTGCCAAAGTTCACAGTGAACAAGCATCATTACCAGTTTTTATAAAAACCATGTTTGTTTCTCCAACCACTACTGAAAGACAAGACAGTGTTTTCCAATGTAGATTCATGTTATGGTCAAGAAATCTGGCACACACAACAGCTAAGTGAAAATTCAATCCTGCATCCAGTTTTCGAAATGTAAGGCAAAACTTTACCAGGAGAGATGGAGAACAGCTTCCACTATATTCGAACCATCTTTGGCATTTGTTTTACAAAGTAACGCCCTATAGGTCTGTAAAAAATATAAATACACCATTAAATGAAGGCTTTAATTAGGTTTCCTGGAATGTTAGCTTTTAAAACCAATAAAATAAAATAAAAATACTCCCCTTTTGAGTATGCTAAAACTAATAGCTAAGAAATTGAATTCAAAGTTTCAGTACTTTAAAAAAAAACAGGTTTGAGCCTAGTTATTCCAGGAACAACTCCTAGTCAGAGGATTTTTATTTTGCATCCCCCCCAAAAAAAAACCCGTAATACAAAATTTCATGTTTTAAGGTTCTTATTTCCAAGAGTCACACGTGCTACCAAGTGTTCTCTATCAAATAATTTGAGAGACAGAAAAATGATAGCTTAAGGTAACCACTCAGGAATTAAATGTCCATCTAAAGTATGTCATGAATTGGGAGGTTGGGATTGACATATATACATTAATATGTATAAAATGGATAAATAAGAACCTGCTGTATAAAAAATAAATAAAGAAAGTATGTCTCCTTTTGGCCAGAAGCTAACACACATTCCCCTTCACCCTATCATCTCTTCCTATCAAGATTCAACAGCCTCTCTGTCACTAAAACCTATGGACATTTTCTAGTCCTCTACTTTTCAACCCCCCAGTGGTTATGCATATAATCATCGATCATACCACTCTCCTTCTTCAAACCCTTTAATGCTTTCCCCCATCCCTCTCAAGTAATACTGAAATGCTTACCTGGCCAATTCGCTTGTATGTGGCCCCAGCCAACTCCCCAGTTTTACCTGTCACCACTCTCCCTCACTCACAACGCTCAAGTTACCCTGGCCGTCCCTCTATTTCCCCAATGCTCCAAATTCCCTCCCACCTCAGGACATATGCATCTACTGTTCCCACTACTAAGTCATCCCCTACCCCACTAACCCCCTTCACCAGGCTGACTTTTATCTACCTTCTAGATTTTTAGGTAATCCTCCCTTGAAGTTAAGTGTTTTCTAACTCTGAAAAGTCGATATTAGGTTTTCCTATTATAAAACCTCTTGACATATGTATTTTCCCAGTATAGCACTTGCCACAGCTGTAATTGACCAAGTTATTTTTGTGTGTCTTTGTCTAACAAGCTGGAGACAATTTCCCTTAGGAAAGGAGAACTGTGTGTGCTGTGGGGCTGGGTGTGGGCGACACAGACCTGTGTGGGATACGGGCAGGATGTGATGGGTGCTCCGGAGCAGAGAGAAAGGGAAGAACCGAACAACAGGCAAAGACTACTGTGAAACCTTTACCCGTGAGCCCCCAAATCCACAGAAAAGCTTAAAAAAAAAAAACATGAATGTATTTCTAGTAGAAATGGGTAGTGCTGCTACCTGGCACAGCCAGGATGTTATGGGGTGAAACAGAGACTGCCTTTGAGGATGCAGGAGGGTGGAGGTCAAGAGATGCATAATAAGGAAGCAAACCTCGGGAAATCTGAGAAATCGTGACGAGGGAATAAAACTGGCCTGCAGCCAGGAATTCTGAAATCTCTAGAGGGACACGTGGATTACATGAGTTTAATATCTATCTGCCCCAGACAGTAAACTACGTGAGGGCAAGGACAGTCTGCTTTGTTCTCTACCCTTTGCTCAGCTCACAACGGAGTGCTTTTCACATGGTGGATACAGTTAAATATGTGTTGAATCAATCTCTTCTGTATTTCATTGCCTAGTTTTGATGTTTATCATATTTGGTTCAAAGTTCTAAAATTTAAAACAAGTAATAATTCCAACTTAAAACAGTGAGGTTGGGACTTCCCTGGTGGTCCAGTGGCTAAGACTCCAAGCTCCCAATGCAGGGGGTCCAGGTTCAATCCCTGGTCAGGGAACTAGATCCCACATGCCACAACTAAGAGTTTGCAAGTCGCAACTAAAGACCCCGCATGCCACAACTAAAAGATCCTGCATGCCGCAACTAAAGATCCCGTGTGCCATGACGAACACGCGATGCAGCCAAATAAATAAATAAATAATATTTTTTTAAAATAGTGAGCTTGAAACTTCTTTTTAAAGTTAACATGTATATGCTACAGAGCAGTCCTTTCATGGTACTGACGACAGACAGCAACGATAGCAACATCAGGTCAGACTGTTATGGTAAGAACCTCTTATTTAACCCAAGGAGCATCTGGTTCCTTGTTTGGGTAAGACAAGGCACAAGAGGGCCATGCAGCCTTCTGATACAATGATAATAACGAGAGAAAAAAACATTACCCACAATAACAATCTGGACAGAAACAGGGTCCAACCACTATACAAATGCATAACCAAAAATAATTTTACACTATTCCAACTGAATACAAACCTTACAGAAAAGAACAAGTCTTCCAATTCCCTTCACCCCTTCACCCAGGTGACACACAGCACCACCTGCTGCCCGTTGGCACAGGGACCCTCTGGAACCAAACCCATGTTTTCAAAATAGGACACCCGTTCTTTTCCTTTTACCCAAATTCCAGGACTGGAGAAGGGTTCCAGGAGCTGGGGAAGAGTGAGGAGGAAGGCGGGATAATTTTGCCTCCTCTTTGTCACCGACACTCAGTGGGGGAAAACGATCACTGATGCTTTTACCTCTCTAAGGGATTTAATTCTTGGTGCAGTTACTAACAGTTATGGGGCAGACAGGCATGGGGGCGGGGGCGCTGGGAGTTCTGCCTGTATAAGGACAGAAGACCCATCAAACTGAGTGGAGGTCCGTCAAACAACCTCTTCAGCTAAGGTTGACAAAAGTGGAAGACCCCTTCCAGCATGGACCCACTCTCACTCTTACCATTTTCTCCAAGGTACCCTGGGACGTGTTTTTGTCCCTCTGCTTTAGCAGCGTCATGAAGATCACCCTTGTTTCCTACCAACACGATAGGAGTGCTCTCATGGGCTGCAGCCTACCACGAAGAAAAGGAAAAACTGTGCACACGTCACACATTGGACAAGTTATGAGGATGATGACAACAACAGCTACCATTTCCAAATGCCCCTTATGTGCCACGTGATGTATACACAGTATCTTCAAACCTCAAACTATCTCTAAAAGGAGCCAAACTTTCTCCCATTGCCAGGTGAGAAAACTGAAATTCAGAGAGGTTAAGTAAGACCTTGGAAGGACCAAGGCCAGGGTGGTCCAAACTGATTCCATCACCCTTGCCACTACACAAACCAATAAAACTCAAGAGGCGTGACCACAAGACTCTACTCGGCTGTGGTGCCCACATAATTTTCCACAACTTTCACTCCAAACGGTGGTGATTACAAATCAACTTCATTACCTCAGGTATAAAACGCACAAGAATTCCCTCAGCTACAATGGGACAAAAATGGAGTCTGGGGCTTGCCTGGTGGCGCAGTCGTTGAGAGTTCGCCTGCCGATGAAGGGGACACGGGTTCATACCCCGGTCCGGGAAGATCCCACGTGCCGCGGAGCGGCTGGGCCCGTGAGCCATGGCCGCTGAGCCTGCGCGTCCAGAGCCTGTGCTCCACAACAGGAGAGGCCACAACAGTGAGAGGCCTGCGTACCGCAAAAAAAAAAAAAAAAAATGGAGTCTGAAAGTTCCACACTCACTGCTCTCTGGTTTATAGCAAAAGCAAAATACAAGGGCCCTAAAGGTCAACATTTTTCTTGAGAGGAGTCACTGAGCGATCACTCAACGTAACAGACTCTTAAGATTAATGCCCCCAAATCAGCACAGCACGCTGTCACACAGCCCCGACACTCACAGGGGAGCTGGCGAGCGCAGCGGAAGCGCTGAGAGGCAGGGTTAAGCTTGAGACCCCACCAATCCCACCACGTGGCTGCTCACTGGCTGCGTGAAGTCAGGCAAGTCTGTTCCTGGTTCCGCCTCACCTTCCCTATCTGTAAAATGAAGGGATCAGCAAGGGCACATCCCCCTTCAGCAGGCGGGATGAGAAGGGAGGACAAGCAGACAACCCTTGCTCTGGATCCTGAACAAGAGAGACAGCAGCCCTGACTGAGACGTGGGGAATGACCCTTTGCGGTGCCTAAAGACATCCAGGTGTTCATCCACTTCGGTGTCACACCTGATACAGCATCAAGAAATGAGCCTCAGGAACAAGGAAACTGTATTCGACTTCCTTTCTTTTCAGACCATTTTCCTCCAACTGAACGTACCAGAGTGAAGTAAAAGCGAAGGGCAGAAGGAAATGAAAGGCTTTCCCTAAAACTGGACACCCCACCCATTAAGGTGTTAAGTAATTGCGTTCGGTGGGGAACTGCTCAGGATCCAAGGGGGCATCACGTGCAAGCCATGAATCAAATATTTGCTTAAGGGCTTCCCTGGTGACGCAGTGGTTGAGAGTCTGCCTGCCAATGCAGGGGACACGGGTTCGAGCCCTGGTCTGGGAGGATCCCACATGCCGCGGAGCAACTGGGCCTGTGAACCATAACTACTGAGCCTGCACGTCTGAAGCCTGTAATCCGCAACAAGAGAGGCCGCGATAGTGAGAGGCCCGCGCACCGCGATGGGGAGTGGCCCCCGCTCATCGCAACTAGAGAAAGCCCTCGCACAGAAACGAAGACCCAACGCAGCCATAAATAAATAAATAAATTTTAAAAATTAAAAAAAAAGGACTACTTAAAAAAAAAAATATATATATATATATATATATATATTTGCTTAAGTAAGCCAAGGGTCTGAGCGTCTAAATGACTTCCCAAAGTCATACAGGAACGTACTGGCACCTCCTTCAAGTCCTGACTCAAATATCACCTTCTGGTGTGGCTACCCTGACCACACTACCTGCAGCCCCCTGCCTCACCGTAAGGCCCGTTATCCAGCCTTCTTTTTGTTTTCATAACATTTATCACTTTCTATCATTCTACTTCTTTTATTTAAGTTTGTTGTGTGTTATGCCTCCCCCACTGGAGCACAAGCTCCATAAGGGTAGGGCTCTGTTTTATTAATGGATATATTGCAAGCACGAGTCCAGTACACACACAAAGCAGGTATTTCAGAAATATTTTTGAATGTGTAAAAGAGATCAATATTGTTTGAATATTGTAAATATTCAAACAATAACTGATTTATGACAGGTAAGTAAATAGTCTTCATTTTATTATAAGATTTTGTAACCCAGTGATTTTCAATCGAAGTATATTAATTATTAATTCAGAGGGTCCATTCACCACTGACATTCTACTGCTTCTCAACCCTCTGGCTTATCCCAACGATCTCACCATTAGTTTCTACCCATATTTATAGTGGTCATATAAATCATCCCAATACAATTTCCTCAAATTAGAAAAGGTAAGCCATGGCAAAGGTTCACTGTGATAAGTGAAAAGTCAAATGCCAAGTGGCATCTAATTTTTTCTACATAACAAATTCAAGAATTCATCTTGAATACAGTTTTCTTCCTTTTTAGACCATATGAAAGGTAATACGAATAGCTAAAAAGGTCACTTATCATATGTAGGTGCTTATTTAGCAAATTATGGCCATGGGGCCCCTGGCACAGGCCACAGCTGGTCACTAAAGTCTATTTCAACCCTACGGCCGACCCTGCCTTTTGTGCCTCCTTTCCTTGAATATAATCCAAAGTCTTAAAATGAAGACCAAATCCAACAGTTCCAACAATAAAATGTTTTGCTACAGATCTTAAATATCTGTAGGTATGAGTGAGCTGGGACTATCCATTCTCACCGGATTCTCCGAACTCACTGGTCTATCCCAGGGAGGCCATCTGTTCCCTTGAGCAGATGCCTCTCCTCTACGCACTAACTACCTTGGAGATCCTTTCTTGACATCAAAAGATTTTTTTTTCTTAATTTGCTGCACACTCTGGTGCTTAATCAAAGGAGCAACCGATGTTGAATCAGGAGGTCCCATTTCCCCTTCTACTCCTAACCCCTAAATAACCAAAAACCAGTGTCATACACTTTCTATGCCTTAGGTTTCTCATAAAAAGTGAGAATAACATTACATTTCTTACTTCCTTTCTCAGATATTACAGAGATGAAATTAACATGTGGGAAATTTTGTGAAATAAAATATTATATAAATGTCAACATGCTTTCATTGTGTTTATAATAATTTTAAGTCGTGATATTTCAGTTGAACAAAATGCATGTTTATTTATCATTGTCTAAGTCTTATTGCAATTTCAACCAGTCATTTCTTAAATCACTTCTCTAGTTAGAAAGAAAACACTCATTCTGGTGATTTACAGGGTATGAAATAGGCCCAACTGAAGAATCTAGAGGCTAACCTGAGATCAGACAGCAATCAGTTCTCTGTTCAGCCACCACTGCACTTAAAGCCTGTTAAAAGTTATAGATAATAGACTTACTTGAAAAATTGTATTAGCCACCAGTTTTGTTTTGTTTTTCTCCGGGAGAGCATGCTAAACCAGGGCTTGAACTGTAGTGTCACGGTTATTAATGACTGTTGGTAGCACACTAACCGTGGTCAAAATCATTTCCTACTTTAAAAAGTATTTACCATGAAACCAAAGGATATGAAAGCTCCCCAGATGAAAGACACCATCTTACTGGAGCAAAACAAAGCACAGATAGTTACCACACATGTTTAAAATACCAACTGGTTATTTCAGTGGTACTTTGAGATACGTAAATCACCCAAATCACTACCAGAAAGAATAAGGTCGAGAACACAGGTCTCTATGCTATAGAATTTGGACCTGGCACAAGCTCACACCCAGGTGGTATCTCACCTATGCCTCTAGCACACATGGAGGCCCTATTATACCTCCAATCACACTACACACCCAGCCCCATCACCCCCTTGTTTGTGAGAGCTGCTGCTCCTTCTTGGGCTGCCTGAATTTTCATTCACTGCCCATGGGGTTCTGGTTTTATCTATAAGAAAACACAGAAGTTATCTTTTTTCCCCAGAAGCTCACTTGAGTAGTGTCCTTGGCTCAGTGGGAACTTGCCCAGCTACTAAGGAAGAGACCAATACTGCCAGATGCCACTGGGAACCCCACATCTCACATCCAGTTCTTCCTGATGGCCTGGATCAGTGGCTTCTAATTAAGTTCGTTTTGACAAAGAAGAGAAAGTGCATTTTCCAAGACAGCCTGTGACTCTCCTGTGTAACTCTTTTGTTTCTCTGTTTTCACTTCTTACCTCAACCGTACCTTCCCATTCTCGTACGTTGAGAAAGCTTTTCTCACATGTAACATCATACAGCAGCAAAACACCATCTGCTCTTCTGAAGTAAGACTTAAGCAATACTTCTGAATCTGGAAGAGAGAAAAGCAGATAAGTAACAGTTCTAATCAGTCAGTCAGTTTGGGGCTGCCTCATTCTTCAACTCTTTGATGCTCACTTTCTTCTCATCTTCTAAAATAACCCCCAATTGAGAAGAATCTAATAGCAGCCTATTACTGTGAAATAGCCATCCCCCAGGCCTAGAATGACTTGGTGAATGGTAACAACATAAGAATCTGGGCTGCTGATTTAGAAAAGCAGATCATTTTCTCCACCAAACAATCCCAAGAATGTCTACAAGCCTCAGAGCATAGCTTGAGAGCATAAGTTCTAAAAATTTCAGCCTCAGCAGCAAGCTACCAGATCCCATGTGGAGGTACAGAGAAGGATGGAAGAAGAGGCACATCAGAGAAAAATTATTTTGGGGGTGGTGGGTAGGGAATACTGTGCGTGGGTGGGAGAAGAACTACCCATGTGCAACACCACAGGGCACACACACAGGGTATGGGGTGCTCACCAGAGGAAGAGCACACCTCCACCCACATGTCCTAACTCTAAACCAGGTGCAGCACTTTACAGGACCTTAAATAGGGCCATGTCAACCACACATATTTTTTAAATGGCTTGTCTGTGCAAAACTCAGCAGAATTCAAAGCATTATGGAAAGCACTTGCCTCTCCTGCCCAGCCGTATCCCAGTGCTGCAGGGCTGTTAGCTCTCCATCTACGACGAGAGTTTTCAATTGAAAATCAACTTCTGAAAAAAATATACGAGGACATGGAGAACATGATGTAAATAATTCCATCGGTTTTTACTTTCAAGCCTTATTTGGATGAGACAAGGGCCAGTGCCAAAGTTCAGCGAGGTAGAGAGAAATGAATCTGGCCTTCAAGAGGAGTAACCTTCACAAACTAATTATAAGTCAGACCACAGACATGTGCACAGATGCACATCCGCAGGTTGGCTGACTTGGGGAAGGATTTGATCTATAGACAAAAGGAAAATCTATGTTCTATTTGCCCATGTAATTAGATGGACTCAGTTATATCTGTGCGTGTGCATGCACATAAATGTCTATGTATATATGTATATATGCAGGTATACTCTGTGTATGTATACAGGGTACGCTCTCTAGCAACCGAACCAAATACTGTGGTATTTTTATGAATCAAACTGAAGTGAACTTTCAAATTTGTTATCTTGAAGGGTATAACAGAGAACCACAAATTTACAAAGACACCCACTGTGTAAACCCACCAAGTGGTAAACCGGGCCCAGATGTAAAACTGGGTTCCAGAAGTAAACCCTCAGATGTAAACCCCCCCAGTCGTAAACATGGGGCCCAGATGTAAACCTGGGTGGAAGCCATAACCTGCTCAGATGCCAGCCGAACCCCCCGATGCTGCGTGCAGGAGCAGAGAAGGCGAGCGCCCAACGCCCCACATGACTCACACCCGAGCCCGGACCTCAGGCAACTGCAACTGACCTTGAAGCCCCTGACAGGAGGCCACCCCTCAGGTGTCTCCAGGACCCGAGGAGAGGAGCCCCCGACAGGATGCCCGGCCTTCAGGCAACTCCATGACAGGATGGCTGACCGAGCCGTGCAGCTGACAGGGTCTTGGTGCTCTGGCCGGGTGTCAGGGCTATGCCTCTGAGGTGGGACAGCCGAGTTCAGGACATTGGTCCAACAGGGACCTCCTGGCTCCACGTAACATCAAACGGCAAAAGGTCTCCCAGAGATCTCCAACTCAAAGCTAAGACCCAGGTCCACTCAAAGACCAGCAAGCTCCAGTGCTGGAAACCTTATGCCAAACAACTAGGAAGACAGGAACACAACCCCACCCATTAGCAGAGAGGCTCCATAAAATCATAATAAGGTCACAGACACCCCAAAACACAACACCGGATGCGGTCCTGCCCACCAAAAAGACAAGATCCAGCCTCATCCACCAGAACACAGACACTAGTCTCCTCCACAAGGAGGCCTACACAACCCACTGAAACAACCTTAGCCACTCGGGGCAGACAACAAAAACAATGGGAACTGCAAACCTGCAGCCTGCGAAAAGGAGACCCCAAACACAGTAAGTTAAGCAAAATGAGAAGACAGAGAAACACATAGCAGATGACGGAGCAAGGTAAACACCCACCAGACCTAACAAATGAAGAGGAAATAGGCAGTCTACCTGCAAAAGAATTCAGAGTACTGACAGTAAAGATGACCCAAAATCTCAGAAATAGAATGGAAAAAAAACAAGAAACATCTAACAAAGACCTAGAAGAACTAAAGAGCAAACAAACAATGATGAACAACACAATAAATAAATTAAAAACTCTCTAGAAGGAATCAATAGCAGAATAACTGAGGCAGAAGAATGGATAAGTGACCTGGAAGATACAATAGTGGAAATAACTACCAGAGAGCAGAAAGAAGAAAAAAGAATGAAAAGAATTCAGGATAGTCTCAGAGACCTCTGCAACAACATTAAATGCACCAACATTCGAATTATAGGGGTCCCAGAAGAACAAGAGAAAAAGAAAGGGAATGAGAAAATATTTGAAGAGATTATACTTGAAAACTTCCCTAATACAGGAAAGGAAATAGTCAATCAAGTCGAGGAAGCACAGAGAGTTCCATACAGGATAAATCCAAGGAGAAACACTCCAAGACACATATCAATCAAACTATCAAAAATTAAATACACACAAATAAATACTAAAAGCAGCAAGGGAAAAGCAACAAATAACATACAAGGAAATCCCCATAAGGTTAACAGCCCATCTTTCAGCAGAAACTCTGTAAGCCAGAAAGGAGTGGCAGGAAATATTTAAAGTGATGAAAGAGAAAAACCTACAACCAAGATTACTCTACCCAGCAAGGATCTCATTCAGATTCGACAGAGAAATTAAAAACTTTACAGACAAGCAAAGACTAAGAGAATTCAGCACCACCAAACCAGCTTTACAACAAGTACTAAAGCAACTTCTAGGCAGGAAACACAAGAGAAGGAAAAGACCTACAATAACAAACCCAAATCAATTAATAAAATGGTAAAAGGAACATACATATCAATAACTACCTTAAATGTAAATGGATTAAATGCTCCAACCAAAAGACACAGGCTTGCTGAATGGATACAAAAACAAGACCCATATATATGCTGTCTACAAGAGACCCACTTCAGACCTAGGGACACATACATACTGAAAGTGACAAGATGGAAAAAGATATTCCATGCAAATCAAAAGAAAGCTGGAGTAGCAATTCTCATATCACAAAATAGATTTTAAAATAAAGACTATTACAAGAGACAGAGAAGGACATTACATAATGATCAAGGGATTAATCCAAGAAGAAGATATAACAATTGTAAATATTTATGCACCCAACATAGGAGCACCTCAATACATAAGGCAAATACTAACAGCCATAAAAGAGGAAATCGACAGTAACACAATCATAGTAGGGGACTTTAACACCCCACTTTCACCAATGGACAGATCATCCAAAATGAAAATAAATAATGAAACACAAGCTTTAAATGACACATTAAACAAGATGGACTTAATTGATATTTATAGGACACTCCATCCAAAAACAACAGAATATACTTTCTTCTCAAGTGCTCATAGAACACACTCCAGGATAGATCATGTCTTGGGTCACAGATCAAGCCTTGGTAAATTTAAGAAAATTGAAATTGTATCAAGTATCTCTTCTGACCACAACACTATGAAACTAGATATCAATTACAGGGAAAAATATGTAAAAAATACAAACAGATGGAGGCTAAACAATACATTACTAAATAACCAAGAGATCACTGAAGAAAACAAGAGGAAATCAAAAAATACCTAGAAACAAATGACAATGTAAACACAATGACCCAAAAACTATGGGATGCAGAAAAAGCAGTTCTAAAGGGAAGTTAACAGTGATACAATCTTACCTCAGGAAACAAGAAACAGCTCAAACAAACAACCTAACCTTACACCTAAAGCAATTAGAGAAAGAAGAACAAAAATTCCCCAGTTATCAGAAGGATAGAAATCATAAATGATGAATTGGGAGATAGGGATCGACATATATACACTAATATTTAAAAAATGGATAACTAATAAGAACCTCCTGTATAAAAAAATAAATTAAATTCAAAAATTAAAAAAAAAATAGAAATGAAAAAGGAGAAGTAACAAGTCACACTGCAGAAATACAAAGGATCATGAGAGATTACGACAAGCAACTTTATGCCAATAAAATGGACAACCTGGAAGAAATGGAAAAATTCTTAGAAAAGCACAACCTTCTGAGACTGAAACAGGAAGAAATAGAAAATAAGAACAGACCAATCACAAGCACCGAAATTGAAACTGTGATTAAAAATCTTCCAACAAACAAAAGCCCAGGACCAGATGGCTTCACAGGTGAAGTCTATCAAACATTTAGAGAAGAGCTAACACCTATCCTTCTCAAACTCTTCCAAAATATAGCAGAGGGAGGAACACTCCCAAACTCATTCTTTGAGGCCACCATCGCCCTGATACCAAAACCAGACAAACATGTCACAAAGAAAGAAAACTACAGGCCAATATCACTGATGAACACAGATGCAAAATCCTCAACAAAATACTAGCAAACAGAATCCAACAGCACAATAAAAGGATCATACACCATGAACAAGTGGGGTTTATCCCAGGAATGCAAGGATTCTTCAATATATGTAAATCAATCAATGTGATTAACCATGTAAACAAATTGAAGGAGAAAAACCATATGATCGTCTCAACAGATGCAGAAAAAGCTTTTGACAAAATTCAACACCCATTTAAGATAAAAACTCTCCAGAAAGTAGGCATAGAGAGAACTTACCTCAGCATAATAAAGGCCATATATGACAAACCCACAGCCAACATCATTCTCAGTGGTGAAAAACTGAAACCATTTCCTCTAAGATCGGGAATAAGACAAGGTTGTCTACTCTCACCACTATTATTCAACATAGTTTTGGAAGCTTTAGCCACAGCAATCAGAGAAGAAAAAGAAATAAAAGGAATCCAAATCAGAAAAGAAGATGTAAAGCTGTCACTGTTCGCAGATGACATGATACAACACATAGAGAATCCTAAAGATGCTATACCAGAAAACTACTAGAGCTAATCAATGAATTTGGTAAAGTAGCAGGATACAAAATTAATGCACAGAAATCTCTTGCATTCCTATACATTAATGATGAAAAATCTGAAAGAGAAATTAAGGAACACTCCCATTTACCACTGCAACAAAAAGAATAAAATACCTAGGAATAAACCTACCGAAGGAGACAAAAGACCTGTATGCAGAAAACTGTAAGACACTGATGAAAGAAATTAAAGATGATACAAACAGATGGAGAGATATACCATACTCTTGGATTGGAAGAATCAACATTGTGAAAATGACTATACCACCCAAAGCCACATACAGATGCAATGCAATCTCTATCAAACTACTAATGGCATATTTCACAGAACTAGAAAAAATTTCACAATCTATATGGAAACACAAAAGACCCCAAATAGCCAAAGCAATCTTGAGAAAGAAAAACAGAGCTGGAGGAATCCTGCTCCTGGACTTCAGACTATACTACAAAGCTACAGTAATCAAGACAGTATGGTACTGGCACAAAAACAGAAATACAGATCAATGGAACAGGATAGAAAGCCCAGAGATAAACCCACACACATATGGTCGCCTTATTTTTATAAAGGAGGCAAGAATATACCATGGAGAAAAGACAGCCTCTCCAGTAAGTAGTGCTGGGAAAACCGGACAGGCATGTAAAAGAATGAAACTAGAACACTCCCTAACACCATACACTAAAATAAACTCAAAATGGATTAAAGACCTAAATGTAAGGCCAGACACTGTAAAACTCTTAGAGAAAAACAAGGCAGAACACTCGATGACATAAATCACAGCAGATCCTTTTTGACCCACCTCTTAGAGAAATGGAAATAAAAACAAAAATAAACAAATGGGACCTAATGAAACTTCAAAGCTTTTGCACAGCAAAGGAAACCATAAACAAAACAAAAAGACAACCCACAGAATGGGAGAAAATATTTGCAAATGAAGCAACTGACAAAGGATTAATCTCCAGAATTTACAAGGAACTCATGCAGCTCAATATGACAAAAACAAACAGCCCAATCCAAAAATGGGCAGAAGAACTAGACATATCTCTAAAGAAGATATACAGATTGCCAATAAACACATGAAAGGATGCTCAACATCACTAATCATTAGAGAAATACAGATCAAAACTACAATGAGGTATCACCTCATACCGGTGAGAATGGCCATCATCAAAAAATCTAGAGACAATAAATGCTAGAGAGGGTGTGGAGAAAAGGGAATCCTCTTGCACTGTTTGTGGGAATGTAAATTGATACAGCCACTATGGAGAACTGTATGGAGGTTCCTTAAAAAACTAAAAGTAGAACTACCATATGACCCAACAATTCCACTACTGGGCATATACCCTGAGAAATCCATAATTGAAAAAGAGTCACGTACCACAATGTTCATTGCAGCTCTATTTACAATAGCCAGGATATGGAAGTAACCTAAGTGTCATCGACAGATGAATGGATAAAGAAGATGTGGCACATATATACGATGAAATATTACCCAGCCATAAAAAGAAACGAAACTGAGCTATTTGTAGTGAGGTGGATGGACCCAGGGATGTCATACAGAGTGAAGTAAGTCAGAAAGAGGAAAAACAAATACCGTATGGTAACACATATATATGGAATCTAAAAAAGAAAAAAAATGGTTCTGAAGAACCTAGGGGCAGGACAGGAGTAAAGACGAAGACGTAGAGAATGGACTTGAGGACATGGAGAGGGGGAAGGGTAAGCTGGGATGAAGAAATTGGCATGGACATATATACACTACCAAATGTAAAATTGCTAGCTAATGGGAAGCAGCGGCATAGCACAGGGAGATCAGCTCGGTGCTTTGTGACCACCTAGAGGGGTGGGTTAGGGAGGGTGGGAGGGAGACGCAAGAGGGAGGAGCTATGGGGATATATGTATATGTATAGCTGATTTACTTTGTTATAAAGCAGAAACTAACACACCATTGTAAAGCAATTATACTCCATAAAGATGTTAAAAAAAAAAAAGACACCCCTTGTGAAGAGGGTAGTCAATCTGTTCTAACGTTTCTGGTTATCAAAATAACTCTTTAGATGAAGAAAAATAAATGATAATTTGCACATTTTCAAGTTCTTTTTCTGATTATTATGCAAATTTGAGAAACCATGACACTACCTTTTCCTTGTTCTGAGAGGTATTATTCATATATTCTGTTGTGAAGGAGGGGAGGGAACATACACCCAGCCATGATTTTGAACATAATGGCAAAAAGGCCATCAGTAAGATCACTTTATCAACATCCAATGACACCTGATCAGAAAGGCTTTCCCTGGGCACCTTGTGTAAAAGTGCACCTCTCCCAAACCTCATTCTTTCAATTTGCTTTTCATCCATTTCCTTCCTTTGGATGTAAGTTCCTTTCAGGCTGGGACTTCCTCGAGTTTGTTTACTGCGTGCGGTACTCCTACAACAGTATGTGACTCACAGCAGGACTCAGGAAATGCTTGCTGCATAAATGAATCTGTCATTTCTGGCTCTAAACTTGGTTTGGTTGATTTCGCTGGGTAAGTAAATACCTAAGTCCTTTGTTAGTCTTCCTTTCCCAAATTTAGGCCTTAGCCAAAACAGAGGAGGACTATAGACAAGGACAAACACACACACCTACCTATATATATATGTATTGTACAGAGAGAGAGAAAGGGAGAGATCCATGTATCTGTGTATATAATCCCTAAAGAAAACAGAATCAAGCTAAAGAAGGTCTTTTTCCCATTATCCACTGAAAAAGGAACCATACCCAGGGTGGCACTTGCACTCCCTCAAAATTCATCCTTGCAAAGTCTCATGAGGAAACTTGGCTTCCCCACTGCAGCATCCCCGGCCAGCACAATCTTGTAAGGCTTCTGCAAGTCGTAGGATTTATGGTTACCATCCACCATGTCCGTCTAGGGAAAGAAAGCCACAGTGGATGACAAAGGTAGTGCCAGCCTTCTTCCTAGTAAGTTATATGGCACAAAAATGAAGTATTCATGAATAAAAGGGCCCCCAAAGCCACCTGCCTGTGGTGAAAGGGCCGAGATGGGCTTTCTTGAGGAGCTACTAACAACGTGGCCTTCACTAGCAGACCCCTCGGGCTTCTAATCCAGGATAGAAGCCACACCTTCTGAGCCACCTTCATCCCTTATATCAGGAACCTGTTTTTTTATTAAAAAGTCAGCCATTATAAAGCAAAGTCTTTCGTTACACATATACATCATTAAGTAAAAAGAAGAAAAATATGCACCTGAATCTACGTCAACGCTGTTATGGAACAAAGTGGCCTCAAAAGGAAACCTGTGAGAGTTTTCCCTAACTTAGTAGAGAAAAATATTCTCCTGTGTTTCACATGTATGACCTTTAAAACAATGCCCATGACAGATAAAGGTCAAATAGGGTGATATATGTATTTCTACTGAAGATCAGGCCTAGGAGAGCAGTGATTTCGGGGCTCACATCTGTGTCTGAAGTATCACCCCCAAAGCTCTCCTGCAAGCTCTGCAACCTTCAGAATCTCCTCTGCTGCTTGTACTCCACCTCCGAGTCATACTCAGAATCTTTCAGGGTAGACAAGCTGTTCTCGGGCAGGCTGTCAACATCACAATTCATCCTCTGCATGGGATCACAAAGGGCCAGCGAGCTGCAGTCCTCACCCGTGTAGGGAGAGTGGGATGACCGGGTGACAAAGGAGAGGACCGCTACCTAAGGGCTGGCGATACTCAAGATGACACAGCAGTGTAATCAGACAGCAATAGAATCAAGAAGACCGATAATCTCATTCTTCCCAAGAGCCACAATGTATTCCACGATTAAGCATCAGGGAAAATAAAATCCTCAGAGCAATATCGTTCATTCTATGCAACAATCAATTAAGATAAAAACATTTAAATCAAACGTTTAATAAATGAAGCTATCTTCTAAAAATCACCATCTTTATTTCCTGATACAAAAAGAATTAGAATGCCCAGGATGCAAATGCAATCTCAAGTTGTATTAAGAAAATGTATACAGAATATGTGAACCTTTCTACTCTAATGTGGTCAGACCATATTCTGAACAGCATATCCATTTCTGGATAATATCTCTACTGAAAAGGGATGCCAAGGGCTTCCCTGGTGGCTCAGTGGTTAAGAATCTGCCTGCCAATGCAGGGGACATGGGTTCAAACCCCGGTTCGGGAAGATTCCACATGCCACAAAGCAACTAAGCCCGTTCACCACAACTACTGAGCCTGCGCTTTGGAGCCCACAAGCCACAACTACTGAAGCCCATGTGCCTAGAGCCCATCCTCTGCAATAAGAGAAGCCACTGCAATGAGAAGCCTGCACACTGCAACAAAGAGTAGCCCCCCACTCGCTGCAACTAGAGAAAGCCCACGTGTAGCAACGAAGACCCAAAACAGCCATAAATAAATAAATATTTTTTTTTAAAAAAGGGATGCCAAGAACCTGGATGAGAAAGGCAACTGATGACGTGAGACTTAAAACATTCAGGTCAGTGCACTCGGCTTAAGCTGTAATGGTTTCTCTCTTCAAATACTTGAAGAACTGACACAGGAAGAATACATTCTCTCAGGTTGCACAAGACAAAATAAAGGCCAACTGAATTTTTCTGGGAGTCACATACCTAATCAACATGGTGAGAAATGACAGGTAATTAGAAATGTGTCACCCTGTGGCCATCATCAAAAAATCTACAAACAATACATGCTGGAGAGGGTGTGGAGGAAAGGGAACCCTCTTGCACTGTTGGTGGGAATGTAAATTGATATAGCCACTATGGAGAACAGTATGGAGGTTCCTAAAAAACTAAAAATAGAACTACCATACGACCCAGCAATCCCACTACTGGGCATATACCCTGAGAAAACCATAATTCAAAAAGAGACATGTACCACAATGTTCATTGCAGCACTATTTACAATAGCCAGGACATGGAAGCAACCTAAGTGTCCATCAACAGATGAATGGATAAAGAAGATGTGGCAGGAATAAAGACGCAGAAGTAGAGAATGGACTTGAGGACACGGGGAGGGGAAAGGGGAAGCTGGGATGAAGTGAGAGAGTAGCACTGACTTATATACACTACCAAATGTAAAATAGATAGCTAGTGGGAAGCAGCTGCATAGCACAGGGAGATCAGCTCGGTGCTTTGTGACCACCTAGAGGGGTGATAGGGAGGGTGGGAGGGAGACGCATGAGGGAGGGGATATGGGGATATATGTATACATATAGCTGATTCACTTTGTTATACAGCAGAAACTAACACAAAATTGTAAAGCAATTATACTCCAATAAAGATGTTAAAAAAGAAAAAACAAGGGCTTCTCTGGTGGCACAGTGGTTAAGAGTCCGCCTGCCAATGCAGGGGACGCGGGTTTGAGCCCTGGTCCAAAAAGATCCCTCGTGCCACAGAGCAACTAAGCCCGTGTGCCACAGCTACTGAGCCTGCGCTCTACAGCCTGTGAGCCACCACTGCTGAGCCTGTGTACCAGAGCTACTGAAGCCCAAGCACCTACAGCCCGTGCTCCGCAACAAGAGAAGCCACCGCAATGAGAAGCCCACACACTGCAATGAAGAGTGGTCCCTGCTTGCCACCACTAGAGAAAGCCTGTGTGTAGCAACAAAGACCCAACCTAGCCAAAAATAAATAAGTAAATAAATTTATGAAAAAAAATAATAAAATAAAAGTAAACTATTCTTATCTGCCCAAAGAGTATTTTCATTACAATATGTAAAAATATAAAATAAGTTATATTTTTGCTAGAGTTCTTAGAAAAACGACGAAACTAAAACAAATATACAAGATAAAATCCAGTAAGGCCACAAAAGCAATAAAATTAAATTTACAAGATGATTTTAAGTTTTTTTTAAAAATTGTTATTGAAGTATAGTTGATATATATTATATAAATGACAGGTATACAATATAGTGATTCACAATTTTTAAAGGTTATACTCCATTTATAGTTATTGTAAAATACTGGCGATATTCTCCATGTTGTACAATATATCCTTATAGCTTATTTTATGCCTAATAGTTTGTACCTTTTAATCTCCTATCCCTATATTGCCCCTCCCACTTCCTTCTCCCCACTGGTAACCACTAGTTTGTTCTTTATATCTGTGAGTCTGCTTCTTTTTGTTATACCCACTAGTTTGTTGTATTTTTTGGATTCTACATATAAGTGATATCATATAGTATTTGTCTTTCTCTGTATGAC
Source organism: Delphinus delphis (assembly GCF_949987515.2). NCBI lineage: Eukaryota > Metazoa > Chordata > Mammalia > Artiodactyla > Delphinidae > Delphinus > Delphinus delphis. Next base: position 37,571,838 of record NC_082688.1, on the reverse strand, counting down.
TTATTTCACTTAGCATAATGCCCTCCAAATCCATCCATGTTGCCGCAAATAGCACAATTTTATTCGTTTTTATGGCTGAGTAGTATTCCATTGTATGTATAGACCACATCTTCTTTATCCTTCCTTCTTTGATGGACACTTAGGTTGTTTCCATATCTTGGCAATTGTAAGTAATGCTGCTGTGAACACTGGGTGCATGTATCTTTTCGAATTAGTGTTTTTGTTTTTTTCTGATATATACCCAGGAGTGGAATTGCTGGGTCATATGGTAGTTTTAGTTTTTGAGAAACCTCCATACAGTTTTCCAGAATGGCTGCACCAATTTACATTCCCACCAACAATGTATGAGGGTTCCCTTTTCTCTACATCCTCACCAACATTTGTTATTTGTGGTCTTTTTGATGACAGCCATTCTGACAGGTGATATCTCATTGTGGTTTTGATTTGCATTTCCCTGATGATTACCAATGTTGAGCATCTTTTCATGGGCCTGTTGACCGTCTACATTTCCTCTTTGGAAAAATGTCTATTCAGTTCTTCTGCCCATTTTTTACTCAGGTTGTTTGTTTTTTTGATGTTGAGTTATATGAGCTGTTTATATATGTTGGATATTAACCCTTTATGAGTCATACTATTTGCAAATATTTTCTCCCATTCAGTAAGTTGTTTTTTCATTTTGTTTATGGTTTCCTTTGCTGTGCAAAAGGTTTTAAGTTTAATTGTTTCTTAAAAACAAAAAGGAAGGAAGAAAATAATCATTGGAGGCTTGCAGTTCAATACGGTGGACAGAATACATGAATTTGTCTTCTTTCCCTTTTGAGACCTCATTAATATGAAATTCCAAAGGAAATAAGCCAATAAAAGTTAAAAGACATGGTGTAGGAAGGGGAAGCTGGGGCGAAGTGAGAGAGTAGCATGGACATATATACACTACGGAATGTAAAATAGTTAGCTAGTGGGAAGCAGCAGCACAGCACAGGGAGATCAGCTCAATGCTTTGTGACCACCTAGAGGGGTGGGATAGGGAGGATGGGAGGGAGGCTCAAAAGGGAGGGGATATGGGGACATGTATATGCATATGGCTGATTCACTCTGGTGTACAACAGAAACTAACACAGTACTGTGAAGCAATTATACTCCAATAAAGATCTATTTTTAAAAAATTAGAAGAATGGAAGAGGGGCCCATCAGCCGTAAAGTGATTTAAACACATTGCTGGAAAAAGGAAACTGGATGGTAATGTGCTGACAAAGAGAAGAGAGTTGGGGAAAAGGAGGTCCAGAAGATGTGTGTTGAAGGTCCTACTGTAGAACAAAGAAGAGACAACTGGTCATGCAGAACCCCAGAGAGTGAGAAGGGGGGCTGAAAATAGAGATTAAAATTGTATACTAAGGCACACTGCCTCTCAAGCCCATAGCTGCTCTTACTCTAGGAAAGAAGAGCAGATAAGCCAGAGCTGATTCCAAATGCAACAAGACAGGGTTTGTCTTTTTAAAAATAACTGAATGATTCCCAAAAGGAAAGCTAAGGCTTCTCTCTAAACATCCATATCCCATGCACCTAGTAATCGGGGTCCCCTGTCTGACAGCCAGCTTCACACACAGAGCTCCAAGGAAGACCATCTCTTAGAGGAGATGCCTTGAGGTAAACAGATCTACTTGCTACATCAGCTACCTAAAATGATCTGAAATTCCAAGATGACATCTGGGTAGCAAGTTTAAAAAGCAATCAGTCCAATAAGAATAGAAATTTCCTGGACTCCAAAATTAGTACTTTCAAGGAGAAAAAAACAAATTCCATGCACTGCAAAGTATAAGTAAGTTGCAAGGTATCAGTGATATCATGAAGATGGCAGTTTCTTTTTACAAGAAACGAAAAACTCAACCAGAGAATCCAAGAGAAATAAGCAATTTTACAAGAAAGTCATGAACCAAACACAAAACCAATTAAGAGGTAGCAAAACTTGGAACTGGCAGTACATAAAGGGAATTCATCTGACCACAAAGCTGGGAACCTTCTCTTTTGAGTGGCATAGGAATAATGACTGGAGAGAAAGAAATGAGTTTCTCAGAACCAGTGGCATAAGGTGTTGACAATTATACTAAATTGGTAAACTTCTGTATAGTTCCTTACAGCCTTTAACATGCTCTCCCATAAATCATCTCCTACTCTCTTACAGGATAACCCTAAGAGGCAGGCAGGAAGTCTGGTATAAATGTGAAAGCACCATCCGTGTAAAGACAGAAAGACAACCCATTGCTTATTAGCTGAGTGACTTTGAACAAGTTATTAAACCTGGAACTCATTGTTCCCATCCATAAAAGTGGGGAATTTGCACTTTCCTCAGAGAAAGTTTGAGAATTGAATTTTTTTAATTATGAAAAAGAGCTTCATAAACTACAAAATCAATAAAATGTTAGTTATTAGGGTTAGACAGGACAGTTTATTATTAATCCCCATTTACAGATGAGAAGCTAATGATCAAAATGAGGAAGTCAATTGTCCCATGTATTACAGGCAGAAATTGGCAGGTCTTGATAAGGACTCAGGTCTCGTCACTACTGACTCTCACTGTTCAGGGCCTGTTTGGTCTTCATCATATGCTGTATCAGGGCAAGAAACTCTGTCTCCTTTTGCAAACATTCTCTTAGTCTAAAGATTTGGGATGACATGGAAATAAGTAAAGACAGTGGCTAGGAGAATCTGTGACTCTAGCATAAAGCAAAGGATTGGTCCATTCAAATTCTGTAATAAAAGCTTAGTATGTATGGTCTAATGACCTGTGGAAAGGTTGACATTGATAATAATTTTCCAAAAAGGATATGGGGAGAATTCTTAATAATTCCAGAGGTTTAAATAGCAATAACCCACAAAATGCAGTTAACTGTCAATCTCATTCAGTACAAATACTGGAAGAAGCATTAAAGGTTATCATATGAACAATCAGAGAAGCAAAGTGGTGTGCCCAAATTGCACAATGCCACTTTCATGGGTGATCATTTTTTAAGCACCCGTTTTCATTTTAGCTAAGATAATTCCATTAGTTATGGAGACCATCCACATGCAGGAGGTGAATCCAGTACTGTGCTGGAGACAACGTGTACCAGCAGGTGAGAGGCTATTTATTTTAAGCATCTCTTCCCAAACTCTGTATTCAGTGATGTTGACTTGGGAGCGTGAAATCGGTAACGGCAGGAGTATTTATACCATGGAAATCGTCAAGTGCTACAAATCCCTCCTTCCCTTCCTCCCCTCTCCAGAGCCTGTTGTTATTAAACATCTACCAGCACAGCAGAGTGAAACAGACCCTACTCATTTTAGAAACCAAATAGAGCAAAGGCCAAAACCAATCACACCTTTGCTTTCACTTCAGCAGGTTCTCTCCTACTTCTTGCTCATCAGGGATCCTCTAGATCTGGAACTCTCCACAGAGAAGAGAAATATTCATTTCATTTAATAAACATTCACTGAATACATGTACCTTGTAGTAAGCTGGGTGTAGGGCTGCATGACAAGGAAAGACCATTTCCCTACTGTCATAAGCAGACCCGGGACTTGAGGGCCCTTGGTTGGTAAAGACCAAGGAAAGAAAACTGAGGTTTGATGGACAAGTGTTCAGGGGATCAGAAATATTTATTAGATCTATGCAAAAGATAAGCTGCCCTTAGAAACAGAAACAGAAATGAGGTGCCTTAAAAAAAAATTTTTTTTTTTGCCAAGGAGTCCAATTTGATTCTGAAATCTGATCCATCTGCTGCTTCAATATGATTCCATATATTTTTAGTTGCTAATAATTTAGACACACTGAGATACTGACGGTATCCCTCAAAGTCCAGCTGCCACATACCTACCTTTCTGAGTTTCTTTATTGTCACTGTAGATCTCCCACTTCTGTTTCACGCTGAAGTCTGAGGTCACTGAGGGCTTCCTCAGCTTTGCATTTTTCCTGAAAGAAAAAAAAAAAGAAAGATTTTGTTCACTTAAATAGGTTCTTCAATGTGGGTGAGAAACATTTTGCGTCAAAAAGGCTGATCCCAAGTCTCCTACAGAGATGGTGAGAAGAGATAAGGGGAGTAACCAAACTTTAGATGCCCAGTACTTCCATAATGGAAACCTACAAGAGTGAAAGAATTGAGGAATCTCGCAACCTACTTATACACGTCACCTGGGGTGACACCTGTATGACCACTACTCAATTGTGATAAGAGGGCTGTAACACATCAATTAACTAGCTAATTAATTACTGTTGTGTTTAATTAAAAGCTACTGGCACAGCCAAGGGCCCCAGTGCTTGCCTGAATCCTATCATGTCATCAGGACTCAGGAAGTCCTGGTGGGTTTACTGTTTTTCCAAGCGCTTACACCTTATCTAAATTCAAATCACATCACCTGCAAATTTCTATGCACGTGCTGCCCCTTATGCTGGTATTTCTCATATGTGTCACCCCTGGTGCAGAGAATGGCAGAAGGGCACCCCAGGAGGTCAGGGGCTGAAGCTCTCATGAGTCCAGATAACTTGGAATTTTTTTTCTCTTAACACATTATGGAAATTTATATCCTATGTGCAGTATTCAAATAAAGTTTTAAGTTTATAACTACTGGAATTGAGTGTAACAAGGCCTAAATAAATGGAGAATATACCAGGTTTGTTCATTATTTATTATTAAGATGCCAATTCTTCCCCAATTGATCTTTAGATGCAATTGAAGTCCAAGCAAACCCCCAGCAGGGGACTTCCCTGGTGGTCCAGTGGGTAGGACTCCAAGCTCCCAATGCAGGGGGCCCAGGTTCGATCCCTGGCCAGGGAACTAGATTCCACATGCATGCCGCAACTAAGACCTGGCACAGCCTAAATAAATAAATAATAAATAAATAAATATTAAAAAGAAAGAAACCCAGCAGGCTTTGTTTTTTAGTTTTGGGGGTTGTTTTTTTTTGGGATATTTTTAGAAACTGACAACGTGATTCTATGGAAATTAGAGGACTTAAAATAGCCAGGACAACTTCGAGAAATAAAAAAGTTGAAGAACTAACACTACCTGATTTTAAGACTTATCATAAAGCAATGGTCATCAAGACAATGTAACACTGGCATAAAGATAGACAACTCAATCAATGTAACAGAGCAGAGAGCTCAGAAATAAACCCAACACGAATACAGGAAACTGATTTTGGACAAAGTGCAAAAGCAATCCAGCAGAGATAGTCTTTTCAACAAATGGGCTGAAACAATTAGATATGCACGTGCAAAAAAATGAACTTTGATCCATACCTTGCAAAATGGATCCTAAATGTGAAACTTAAAACAATAAAACTTAATAGAAGAAACATAGGAGAAAATCTTTGCAAACTTGGGGTAGGCAAAGATTTCTTAAACACCAAAAGCATGATTTGTGAAAGAAAAAATGGACAAATTGGACTTCATCAAAATAAAACATTTCTACTCTTCAAAGACACTGTCAAATTAGTTCCGCTCATTTTATTCACAAGAAAATTCTGGTTTGGAGAACCATTTCTATGGCCACTCTACTCTCCTATCTCATTTCCTTCAAACGTCCCATCTTCTAAACCCTCTTATGTTCTCACTGTCCTCAAATATTTTGCACAGCACCCAACACATAATACATAAATTTTCAACAGAGGAGACAAATATATTATCTTGGTTGACTTCACATCATCCCATCCCTTAACTACTTTTTTTTTCAATTTTTGAGACTGAAGAGCTGGGAAACAGCTTTATCCCTCCCTAGTCAAAGTATATATATATATATATATATATATATATATATATATATATTTTTTTTTTTTTTTTTTTTTTTTTTTGCGGTACGCGGGCCTCTCACTGTTGTGGCCTCTCCCGTTGCAGAGCACAGGCTCCGAACGCGCAGGCTCAGCGGCCGTGGCTCACGGGCCCAGCCGCTCCGCAGCATGTGGGATCTTCCCAGACCGGGGCATGAACCCGTGTCCCCTGCATCAGCAGGCGGACTCTCAACCACTGCACCACCAGGGAAGCCCCTCAAAGTATATTTTAATATCAGTCTCTGATCAAAACCAAAACTCTTTGCATTTCCTATCTACAAATCAAACCCTGCACATCAGTCAAGTCTCTCCCAAAAGTCACCTGTTCCATGAGGCCTGCCTGCCTGCCCTGATTCAACAAGAAATCCCTTCCCCTGCCACATTTTATCTGAAGCTCTGTGTACTGAGTTTTCTGTGGATGTTTATCTTCCCAGTTACCCTATCAGTCTCCATACCCCCTGCAGCACCCAGAGATCTGACCAGCAACAGATCCTGCATTAATGAATAAATGAGGTCGGAGCCCAGGGAAGGACACAGTGGGAGGTGAAGTGAAGAAGGCGGCGTTTTGTACTGGATCTGAGGCAGGTGAAGGACTCTGCTGCAGGGAGGGTAAAGAACACAGTGGTGAGGAAGGAGCAGGGGACCCTTGCCGGGCACAGGGTCAGGAAGGAGACAAACGATGGGAAATCTGATTGACAAGCTGAAAAGGGGCAATCCCCTTCTGAACACAGTGAGAAAGGAGAGATTCTAGAAAGCACAACACATTGCATCTGAAATCTACAGGCAAGAGCATACGCTCCACTTCAACCTGCTGGTTGCCTTCTCCTTCCTTTATTTTTCCTTCTTCTCCTTTTACATTGTTTCGAATGGGGGAGGTGCCCAATATTTCCTATATAAACTACACTAAGAAAGCTGAAAAGACTAAAAAATTATCAGCTGGAGAAACTGTCTGTCCTGCAGGGATCTGTAACTAATATTTCTGATATGCAGAGATCCCTTCGTTTTCTTCCACCTCAGATTTGTGTTTTTATGGGTCGAGGTTACTGAAATCGGAACTCTGGCTGAATGGCGAAAACAATGTTGTGAATCCTAAATATATTTCAATAACAAACTAGGATGCATTTTTAACAAAAGAATATTTATGTTTAAGTTTATAAACATTATTATATGTATGTAAGTCCCCACAAATTAAGTCACGTGATTATGTAGATGAAAATGGACTTAAAATCCTGCGTAACATAGATTACCCACCACCAGCTTCTACAGAAGGTAAGGACTTGCTTGTCTTTCTAAATCTCCCAATGACGTCTTAATGTACCATAGAATCATGAGTACCAGTAAAGAGCTCATTTCCTCTCCTAAAATTAGAATATTCTGGGATATAAGTACATTCTATCTGTTCACTCAGCAGCAAATGTATTTCTTGAATTCATATTTAATATATATTGAACACCTACTACTAACTATTGCATGATTGGCATTTAACTATATTATTATTGATATTGTGGAAGAATAACTGTTGGGTGCATACGCTATAGCCGAATTTTCTTCAACAGTTAAATCTTGACCTTACACTTGAGTATATATGATACTGGCAAGAAAATCTGTTGGAGATTGTGTACAACCTGCTCTGGCCTTCTTAAAAGTCTTTCTCAAAGGTTACAAGAGTTTGCTCTGAAAAATCATGTAATTAAATGAGAATTTCTTTTCTATGATGTCTTTGAACTATCTTAAAACTATCTGTACACATGTAGAGTTTGTTTAGTTACTATACAAAAAACATTTCACAAAAAGAAGTCTTTGATCTACTTTTAATTGAAAAATCATTGATTTTTACCTACCTACCCTGCTACCTAACCTTCAAACACAAAGATAAACCAATAATCGTTTTCCAGTCTCTCTGTTTTATGCAGATAGACCAAAAAATATCAAACTACAGCAAAATTATAGAGATTTTCTTACAAATTTTCTTCAACACATTTCCCCTTTAAAACAAAATGTTGTTGACATCTTCAATTTCAACATTTCAACAGTTAAAACCCTTTGAGACATCATCTCATTCAATGATGCCTGGGGTGTATTTTCCACATGGTAGAAGTTTCCTGAGATACTCTCCACTTCATTGCTTCCCCAGAAACCTGCAGGAAATTTTAATTACTTTTTCATTTGATTTTCTAAAGAACCGAAGGGTGATTTTCTGGAATGTGCTTTTAAAAAGAAGGTAGCCGGGGCTTCCCTGGTGGCGCAGTGGTTGAGAGTCCGCCTGCCGATGCAGGGGACGCGGGTTCATGCCCCGGTCCGGGAGGATCCCACATGCCGCGGAGCGGCTGGGCCCGTGAGCCATGGCCGCTGGGCCTGCGCGTCCGGAGCCTGTGCTCCGCAACGGGAGAGGCCGCAGCAGTGAGAGGCCCACGTACCGCAAAACAAAAAAAAAACAAAAAACAAAAACAAAAAAAAAGAAGGTAGCCAAAAATCCTATTAAAATCTTTTTCACACTATACCAGGATCATTTGCCCTGAAAACTAGTCCACTTTTGTGCTCCCAGAGCTACAGCCCACTAAAAGAGCAAACAACCTTCAGATCTGCAAACACTATCTCCTGAAGGAATCTGACCTCAACCCCTCAGGAGATCCAAGAAAAGAAAAGTCAGTCTTTGGGACTTCCCTGGTTGCGCAGTGGTTAAGACTCCACGCTTCCAACGCATGAGGGCCCAGGTTTGATCCCTGGTCAGGGAATTAGATCCCACATGCATACCGCAGCTAAGAGTTTGCATGCCACAACCAAGACCCGGCGCAACCAAATACATAAATTAATTAATTAATAACAACAAAAAAAGTCAGTCTTCTCTTGAGTCACCACTTAACTCACTGGCTCATCAGATAAGGAAAAAGCAATTTCAGCAGCTGTGTATTTACTTTTATCTCAATTTACATTTTTCATCCCAGAACTTCACTGGTTTCCAGTTCTGGTTCCCTGAGGTATGAGCTACCCTCTCTCACCTGTGTGG